>NC_134093.1:109638982-109967559 GCF_000715075.1 Nicotiana tabacum
TGAGAAATGTATAAAATTATAGTACTATATTAAATTAGAAAATAAATGAGAGAAAATCTATCTTAATTTTGTCTTCATTTTGCCTGCTCTTTTTACAATTTTCCCTTTCCCTTTAGACAATTTAATACCCATTTAAGAGCTCTTTTACCGTTTCAAACTTTTCTAAATACTCTATAATTTCTTTTCATGATGATTGGCTTTCTCTTCTCTTTTCTTTCTTTTTGGCATTATGTTTTTAAATTTTAAAGAGCTTATAAATGTTTATTTTCAGTTTTTTCTGCCTATCTCGTGAGATGTTTGAAAATTTACGATTAGTAAAACAATTCTCTTAGTGAGTAAAAAAAAAACGACCATTAGATTACGTGGCACTTCTCTTAGACAAGTAAATCTATTAATTTATTTCTCATTTTTTGTTTACTTACTCATGTTCCGTCTACCGCAGTTTGAAAATGTCTAGAATCAATATAATTATAAGAACACAATAGGACTTAAGTGTAACACCAAATGTTACAATTATTATTTACAATAATTAAATACTTCTCGATATAACGCAGATGGCTACATAAGATTAGGGGAGAATTTCAACAAGTTAATTGGAAGAGACCAATCTGTAAAAATCCTTGATCTCGTAGGTGGTGCTTTGTTTTTTACATGGCTATATATAGGAAAGTGAATGTGAGAGGACTTATCACTGTCATTATAAAACTACAAAGACATTGGCAATGCTTCAATTATTTGGTTTTGCCGTTTTTCCTATTTTATTAATGCTTCAATTATTTGGTTTTGCCGTTTTTCTTATTTTATTCTTGTAAAATCGGGTTCGATTCTTTTTCCTATTAATGTCTTAGATTATATATGTGTTCTTTTTTTGAGTGTGTGTTATTAAGTTTTACCATTTCTAAATTTAATGTAATGCTATTGAAGATCGCGTCTAATTCACTAGTTTTATTTATACTCTCTCCGGTCCACAATACGTGATTTTTTAGCTTTTTTTGTGGTCCAAAATAAGTGATTTTTCCAGATTTCAAGAATGAATTAATTATTTTTTTCCTACATTGCCCTTGGAGTAAATAATGTTGGAGTATACGTTAGGGGTGTTTATGTGAAGAGATAGTACATGTTAATATGATCAATTTCATTGATAATTAATGTTAAAATATGAATTTTTTTATCTGTGTGAAAAAACATCCATAAAATTAGTTATTGTGGACCGGAGGGAGTATTTAAGAGGAAATAGAAAATTTATTTTTACTAGCATATTTAAAGCTAAAAAAGAAACATGTAAAATACAAGTGCTAAAATAGAATTGATTGCAGGGAACCTTTTCACATCTTTTACATGGTTTGCCGTCAGTAATTGCACAATCAAAGGGTGAATTCAAATGACCTTGCAAATTCCCCAGCTTTTATCAGACCTTCATCTTTTACGAAATGACTTAGCTGGAGACACCAATGCTAGGAGCTACCGTTGCAATTCCCCAGCTTTTCTTTCTCTACTCTTTCTCTCTCTCAAATTACTCTACTTGTAATCACGCACCTCCATTCCTGGCACTTGCACTTGCACTTGCGCTTCATTTTAAGTGTTTCCAATCATCAGTTGGAAGCAGTTACTCAGGTATGAACTTTATCCTTTATGTTGTCGTTTTCAATACACTAGATGCCTTTATAGGATTCAATTACTAAAACCTAGCTTTGTGAACATTTAGGAGAATTCATTTTACCACATGAATTCTTGCCCACAAAGTGTTCAAGGTTTTCTCTCAATGAATATTTGAAAATTGTTTGCTTGTACTGAAGGAGATTATTGATGATGTCCGTATAATGAAATAATGAATGATTCTGATTAATATTTTTGGAGAGTTATTTTGTTAGTGTCGCAACTACATTTTTCTCCGCGGGTGTTCAAAATACAACAATTATCTTAGGTCTGTATGCTTCCATTTTGATCATAGACAGTCTGCTAGTTCCACTTCTGGTCTATTTCAATACCTTTCCTCTTCATATATCTCCAGACTGCAAATAATATCTCACTAGATACAAAGACATGATTAACTATCTCTTCTCTAGAATTAAGACAACAAGAGCATCAATAGATACAATCGCCTGACCAAACTTAAGAATTACTTCATCAATGGGTACTACACAACTCTCCAAAAAGAATAAGATATTTTAAAAGGTACAATATTTTTTTCCGTATATTTCCCCACAAAGGAATATGTGGTTTAGACTGCCTGAGAACATTCCATATTGAAGAAACAGGAAAAATTACAATCTGTAGTTAAATTACATCCTGGCAATGATTTTGACAAGATCTTGAGGCACCAAAGAAAACTGATGAATTCAAGATCCCCTATAACCACCTTAGGCATCATTGTCAAAAAAGATACTAGATGGTTATTTGACATGGAAAGTGGTTAACTACTTTAGAAAGCAATGCTTAAAAATGAGCAGTTTTCTTACCCCCAATAAATCTTATTTGGAGTATTTCATTATATTGAAGAGGGAATAGTAGTACTCACTGATACTAGCATATCTTAACTAAAACATAATCATGTACAACACATGTGCTAAAATCAGAAGAAAATCTTTACATGACCCCAAAAATTTAGCAAACATTTGGTAACAAACAAGTAATTTGGAAGAAAAGTTTCTAAGAACTTGCTCAATGTCCAAGAAGTTAAATCTTGATCTTCTGTAGCATCCCTACAACATCTTTCATGTCGATCCTACTAGAGGGAGATTCAACACAACAATCCAGTGCCACTTCCATGATTGATGCCACACATTCTAGCTTCTTCCTTAAGTGATTATATGTTAAGTGTAAATGTAACTACCCGGCCTGTCGTTCTGAGGGTTATAGCCCCGTTTTTCCCATTTCTGTTTATTTATGTGTTGTTCAGCTATGTTGAGTTGTATCGAGTTGGTAGGTTTGGGTTCGAAGTACTTTTGGAGTGAAATGAACACTTAGTCTCTTAGTTAGAAACTTAAGTTAGAAAAGTCAACCGGAAGTTGACTTATGAGTAAACGAATTCGGATTTGGATTTTATGATTCGATTAGCTTCGTTGGGTGATTTTAGACTTAGGAGTATGTCCGGAATGTAATTTGGAGGTTCGTAGTAGAATTAGGCTTGAATTGGCGAAAGCTGAAAATTTAGAAGTTCTTAGGCTTGAATCCTAGGTTGATTTGGTGTTTTGGTATTGTTTTGGGTGTTCCAAAGATTCGACTAAGTTCGGGTAGTGATATATGACTTGTCGAAATTATTGGTTGAGGTCCCGAAGGCCTCGGGTGAGTTTCAGATAGATTTGGGTTCTGTTGCGCTCGTTTTTCTTATGTTTCTACGCCGTTTCTTCAAGCATAAATGATATCATATTGAACAAATGAGCTCCGATTTATTTTTTTGATTGAATCATTAGATCCGTATCGTAATTACGGACCCGTAGCAAAAAGAATCATCGAACTCGGACATCGTATGAGAAATTTATGGTCATTTTACTAAGAATTAGGTTGCTAGATGTTTCAGATTAATTACAAAATTGCCACTGCCAGCGTATTTAAAAATCTACACTATGTGCAAATATTGAAACCAACATATCTCCTTCATTATAAGGTCAAATTGAGTGATTCAAAAGCTTAACTTGACTAGAATTTCACAAGCAATCCATTAAAGGCATAAAAAGGGAGTTTAGGGATCGTTTGGCATAAGAAACGAGACAGAATATCTGGCAGAAAAATATATAAAACAAGGGTTTGTTCATTCGGTCATATTTTGAGTTAAGGAGCTCGGATTGGGTCGATTTTGGAGGCAATTTTCACCATAAAGATTGGGGTAACTGTTCTATTCTCGGTTTTGGTTATATTTCATGAATACATCTTCGTTTTTGGGATTTGATTGATGATTTCAAAGTGAAATTGATAAATTTTATATGGTTAGACTCGGGAGAGGACGAGGGTTTTGATTCTTCCATTGTTGACTAGTTTCGAAACATGGGCCCGAGGGTCGTGTTTTGGCTGGTTTCAGATTTTTGGCATATTTTATATTTTTTATTGTGGAATTCGATTCGTTAGCCTATGTTGATGGTATTAATCTAATTATGGTTAGATTTAGAGCTTTTGGAGACCGAGTCCAGAGACGAGGGCATCCCGGAGTAGGATTTGTCACTGTTAAGGTAAGTAACAATTTTAACTCTGGCTTTGAGAGTATAAACCCGAAGGTTTGATATCACATGATTGTTTGGAGGTGATACCCACACTACGTGATGGGCATGTGAGTTTGCACCGCGAGGGATTGAGACTTGGTCCATCCCGTGAGTCCTCATGGCCATCATCTGTGTTTATGTAGTTACTTGTTGTTGAACTTGTCAGCCTTCATGTTAGAGATCATGCTTAGGCTTTATTCATGCACACATTATTTGTACTCAGTCATAGAAATTATTGTACATGTTTACCTTAATACCTATTATTTTGCTGATATGCTGTGATACTTGACGTGGCCTGTGTTTCCCTTATTTGTTGATGATGGTGAGGCTAGAGAGGTACATGACTGAGTGAGGCCGAGGGCCTGTTGTGAGGTATTTGATTGAGGCACGTGAGTTGTCCGTGCGGATCCAGGTATTGATATCATAGCGCGTGAGTTGTCCGCGTAGCACGTGAGTTGCCCGTGCGGATCCAGGGATTGATATTATAGCACGTGAGTTGTCCGTGCAACACGTGAGTTGTCCATGCTTAGCGCTTGGGCTTTGGGAGCCTCTCCGGAGACTGTAAACACCCCCAGTGAGCGCCGGTACCTATTAAGTATTGAGTGTTGAGTGCTGAGTGCGAGTGCCGAGAGCCGAGTGCTGAGTGATAGAGTGACATTGCTATGAGGATTCATTGCTTTAGTTGTTGCTGCATTTTACTCGTTAATTTCTTTGTAGCATTTATTGAGTTGATGGAATTTACCTGTTTATTTCTGTTTATTTTTAAATTGTGAAAATAAATAATTGGACTTTTCTACTTAGCTCGTCACTACTACTCAGTTTCTTAGTTATTTCTATTACTTGCTGAGGTGGTTGTACTCATACTACACCATGTACTTTATGTGCAGATACATGTGAGTTAGAGCGCGACGATCGTTGAGTTCAGGCCGACTATCTGTGGAGATTGCAAAGTAGCTGCTAGCGTCCACAAGACCTTGTTACTCCTTTTGTCATTTCTTCTTTTGGACAGTTAGACAGTTTATATATCTTAGTTTATAGTTTTAGATGCTCATGACTTAATGACACCCCGATGTTTGGGGCTCGTTTCCGTATTTTTCTATATTATATTTAGAGTTGATTTAGTTTATAAAAAATTTAAATGTTGAAATGTTTTATTAAATTCTTATAATTGGTTTAGTAGTAATATTTTGGAAAGTAGGCTTGCCTTGTAATACGATAGGCGCCATCACGACCATGGTTAGATTTTGGGTCGTGACAGTTAACAAGTTCGCGTCTACAACATCTATTACTGCCTTTTGGAGTGAACAACTCAGCCATTGCTTCAAGTTAAGATCTCCCTCAAACATTTCACCATTAGGACTTTTCCTTGTAAACGTTTCCATCAACATGATCCCGTAACTATAAACATCTAATCAACCCCCCTAAAGACTTGTGCAAGAATACAAGTCTACCAAGTCTTGCTTTCTTTTATGTCTACTTCACTGAAGTCTTTATTTCGTTTTCTCTAAACCTGCGTGGTGAAAAGTAGTGCTATATCTACTAGAACATTATATACACTAGTTATATCGAGACCAAAAATTCAGTGGATGAGAAGAAATCACCTTTTGTTATTATTTGAACCTAATTTTATATGATTTTTACTCATTTCATTGACCAACTTATTAAAGTTCTAATGATTGTATGGTAATCGTAAAAAATAGACTCTCAATGTGGACGAACTGAATCTCGATATGTATCAAGAATATTAGAAGATCATAGAAAAGATGAGCGCGGGATTGAGTTGAGAGTTATTTAGCGTCGGTATCATTTGTACAATAATCATCAATACCAGTATCATTTGTACCATAATCATTTCTGAGCAGCACGAAAGATTTCTCGAGAAGATACATAATAAGTATAGAGAAGAGGAGATTCAGTCAATCCCGAATAAAGCGGGATTTGATAATCCCCCGATACATATTCTTAGCGTAATGTTCAGAGAACACAATTAATGGGGATAACGGGCAGGTGAGATATTAAAGGGCGGAGCAGTTACAGATAGTTTTAGAAAAAATGCATAATTATCCCCCCTTCCCCTGGACATATTTTTACGACCCAAAATCTAACTAGCTGTCATGGCACCTAACCCAACCCGCTAGGTAAGCCAGTTAACAATAAACCAATCCAAATGAGATTCATTAAGAGAAGAAATTATGATACAACTGAACTATTAAACAAGATCTACCAAGGACTGGTAGTACAAATCTTGAGCTTCTAAGATTTAGAGTTTACAAAGCTGGTATGAAATAAATATATCATCTGTTGAAATATACATGGACAGATTAAAAATTCTAAAGCTACCAAGATTAAGAGGAAGCTATGACCGAAACGCAGGAATATCTTCAAATCCAGCTCCTGCCGTACACAGCAACATCAACATCCAATATCTGCATGCAAGGTGCAGAAGTGTAGTATGTGTACAACTTATCCCATGTACTCAATAAGTAACAAACCTAACCATAGGTTGAAAGTAGTGACGAGCTGGGACAAGGGTCAGAGTCTAACTCCAATAACCTGCAGCAGTTCATAGCAATATAATAAATATGGTACAAGAAATAACTCAGCTCGTTCACAGTTATGGAAAAATAAGCTTACTTTTCTAGTATAACAGTAAATCCCAAATCTTTCACCAAAAATACAAAAACTATGAGTAGGTTTGAAAACTGTGATTTTCCCAAATACTTTCAACAACAGTTAAGAAGTCTCACTATCAGATGGCATGAGGAAAGTACATCTCTATGCCTACATGTCAGTGCGCATGTGAATGTCATGTGTATCACTAAACCGTACTATATGAGAAAATGCATCTCTATGCATGTATGTCAAGTATGCATGCCAACTGTAATGCAATGCGGTGATAAAGCCATGTGCACATTCTCGGAGTATCAATGCACTCAATCCTACCAATCACTCAATCCTCACAGTCACTCAGTCCTCACAGATACTCCATCCTCATAGTCACTCAATCTTCCCAATCACTCGGCACTCGCACTCAGTAGGTACATGCGCTCACTGTGAATGTATAGACTCTAGATGGACAATTCCAGCCCAAGCGCTATAATAAGTCAATCATGGCATGAATCATAAATAATGTTGCGACGTGTAGCCCGACCCATCATATATCAATAATACCTGCTGCGGCGTGCAGCCCGATCCCATCAATATCCTCACAATCTGGCCCTCGGCCTCACTCAGTCATCAATCTATCCAATCTCTCGGGCACACAATGTCCTAAAAATCAGCCCAAATATATTAATGTGATGTATCAATAAATGGTAACAGAGACTGAGATATGATATGCAAATAAATGCGTATGACTGAGTATGTAGTTGCAATGTAAGGAAAAAACTCAATAGCAGAAATGACCTAGTGGGTCCTAACAGGATAAGCATGTAGCCTAGACATAGTTTCAACCCGCTAGGTATGTCTGAACAAGCTGTATCAAGCCATAACCATAACCCAAGACAGAATCACATGATATGCCACATAACTCAGATACTCATAGCAATAATTTCTCACCACAATAACTGTTCAAAACAAACCTGGTACCGGCAATAAACCTCATATCAAACAAAACCTCATTCTAAAACCTTCGTACATTGCCGATGATGAATGAAATACGTAGAAAATCATAACCACTTATCAGATCAACAAGCCATGGTGCCCTATCTCGTCTGATAAGAACCAAAGCCAAACCCTAACCCAACTTCCGATATTATTCTCCCATTCATACTGTAATCAAATATGATAGTACCCCTTCTAGGTCCAATGACCCCATACCATCAAACACAACCATTCTGTTGACATGCCATACCAATACAACCCTAAGCCACAGACCGTGCTATCCGTGCACCAATAAGCAACAATTCAAATGTACTCAATCATGGAAAATGACTCAAATGAGAGAATAGTCCCGCAAATTCAACAAGTACCACCACAACGCAATGATAAGAACCCATCACACCGTAGGACCAAAACACATGAATCTAACACAAAGGATCATATCCCGACATAACCCAGCTGCAATGCGTGACCCCAATCCAAATATAGGTCCATATGTAATACCTCAGTCCACCATGATCAAAATCAACAACCACGCGCAATTCAACATCAAGTACCCAAGGTGCATGACCATAACCACGGATAAGCAAATAACAAAATACCACAAACCCGAAAGGACCATAACCCGGGCGCAATCGACCATTCTACACCCCAATCACCAATTCACATGAGGTCCGTTATAAGGCCCAAACAGAACAACACCATGTGTGCATATAGCCAACAAATTACAACCCTTCGTAGCATAGAGGAATAACACATAGATCATATCAGAACACGAATAAGCTTAACTCTAACCGATTGACACACCCCTTAACACTAACAATTCTGAGCCAACAAATTTGACCCAGTGTAGGATACACATCCTCATTAGGCCTACCAATTGACCCCCAAATCATCCCCGGTCATCCACAATTAGATAAATAACCCTCTCAAAAGTTCACAATGATCTAACCATAGCATGTACCACCATCTATATAACTTTGGCCACACTTCCATAGTTCATAACCCGGAAACAGTCTGCTTCTAAGAACTCCAAGGCTCTCACTTTATAGAACACCTGGATCACCATAGCTGATCCCAACTCCATCACTCGAATGACTAACACATTCCTCGTACATAATCATCCCAACGAAAAATAATTCTATAATTCTTCCACGTCACATAGCAAAATCTGAATATCAGCAGTCGATCAATCACGCGAGTACCGCACTATCAATGAAGCATCTGTAAGTCAGAACGTAGTGTACCTTATGAAATGTGCACCCTTCTCATGAAATACCAAGTAGTAATAACATTCATCTAGACATGTGAACCGTCCATGTTACCTAAGAACTTATGACCTTCCCTTAAAAACTGAACCGTGACCTTGCACACGCAAATCTCAATCCCACACAACACACCGCATCCATCATGCCATCATATGAAAAGTACGAGAATATCACAATCAACTCTGAGTCACAAGCAACTACATGCTCAATTGGCCAGGAACCTTTCACATGATCCCATCTAGTAGAAAACCACAATACTCAACATGCTCCTCACGCCGGTACGAAATATCTGTCTCAAACCGTGGTAAAAATCATCGAGAACTCTTCGACACCCATTTTCACTTAACCAAGCCATGCATGTCGCCAAACCCAAGAGTATTGCCATCAAAACACCAGTAGAGACTCACTGCATCATAAGTACCCAAAGAACCGATCATATCCATTACCGTGCTGGTCCAACCTATTACTAAGTTGTCCTAATTCTCCGTCTTTCTTCTTAATTGACTTTAAGTTGATACTTATCCTCGCCATAATTCCATGATCCTCAACCAAAACTCACCACACGAGACCCTAGCATAAAACCACACCACCCAAATGACCATAAGTCGCTGTATTCTTCTTAAGCACCCAAAAAGTACCACAACCGAGACACCCACTCTGAAGAGACCTTATCTAAACCTAAAATTATTTCCTTTACCTCCCTGATACTGAAATGTAGAATCCATAATGATATAGAAATATCACGAGTCTCGACACCATCCAATGTAAATCTCATATCCTAGCCATATATGAATCCAAAAAATTCTCGAGAGTCACCCACCCTGCTCAAATCTGAATTGCACTGCCTAAATGGGCCAAACGACATGTGCCCTATTATAGCACAACGATACACAATGAAGTAACCACGTCTTAACGTAACTGAGAAAATTCCTACACTGTGTGTACCACATCCCTCACAAATAACAACTCAATCATTCCAGGATTTCCATATACCCATAGAGTGTAATACAACCCGCACCCAGAAATTCCATTACTCCAGCCAACCTCGATCTCAACCTCTGCAAGTCATAACTGATTCACAAGTATACCTCAAACCGAAACTGATACAACACATAACAATGCAATAAACTCGTCTATAGCAGACTCCCCTACTTGGCTCAAAGACATGGAATAAAATATATGATAACTTACAATAACCATACCCCATTACTGTCATAATATCGCAATGACATTCAACTAAATCCTACTTAAGCTCATGTAACACAAACCATCTACTACCTCAAATCATCTACAAATCTTGCATTCATCCTCGTGACGGTCAGGTCAACTATCAAAATCGATCCAAACTCAAATCGCACAAATATAACCCGTTGGTAGAAAAGGAAGCCTCCACACAACATCATAAGGATCACACATTTGTAAATTACCTCGCAGGTTATAACCCACCTACTTAGCCTCAAACTGACATCTGTCTATACCCTTTTCACAGCCACAACTACTACGTAATCACCTAATCTTTCTAAGTCCGTACTCATTAACAAGCCCTGAGAATCTAATTCGTCCCATAATTAAACAACATGAAAAGATCCTTCAATACACTCATAACTCGAGACTATACATCACATCAAGACAGAATTCAAGAACCCAATAGCCCTTTTTCACATCCCAAGCAAACTCTTCCTGTCATATTCAAACCATCTAATCACATCACGCAGTCATATCATGCTCATCATATAGCCATCCAACAACTCATCGAGCCACAAATTCCAGTCATAGGGAAACTACCAGACATATAAGTCCAAAAGCATGAACTCACACAACTGAAACTACCGAGCCTAAGTTGTGGTCTAAACCTGGCCTCATGTCCTCCAGATTGTCCCATCACCAAAACACCGGAAACATATTTCATGCCTCATCCATAGAATCACAAATCGTCGATGCACAACTAATACGAGCGCTCACGTGGGCATTCGAGTGCATGGAAGGAATTCAAAGAGTTACGCATCGAGCTAAATCAATAATGCACGATAAGGAAAGAAAGATGAAAAATTTATCCTAAATGCCATGTAGCCTCTCGAAGATAGGTATGGACGTCATCATACCGATCCGCAAGACTCTACTAAGAATATGATCATGACATGTATAACCTATGAACCTAGAACTCTGATACCAACTTGTCACGACCTAAAATCCAACTAGCCATGATGGTACCTAACTCAACCTGCTAGGTAAGCCAGTTAATAATAAACCAATTCAAATGAGATTCATTTAGAGAAGAAATGATGATACAACTTAACTATTATACAAGAATTCCCAAGGACTGGTACTACAAATCATGAGCTTCTAAGATTTAGAGTTTACAAAACTGGTATGAAATAAATACATTATCTGTTGAAACATACATGTAACGACCTCGCTGGTCGTTTTAAGTATTATAACCTTGTTCCCCCATTTACTGCTCAATTTTTGTTTTATAGTTATTTTATGACTTACCGGGTTAGTTGGTTCGGGCCCGGAAAGATTTCGGAGTGAATTGAGACATTTAGTCTCATAATTAAAAACATAAGTTGAAAAGGTTGACCGGATATTGACTTATGTGTAAATGACCTCGGGTTCGAATTATGATGATTCCAATAGCTCTATGTGGTAATTTTGGACATAGGAGCGTGTCCGAAAAATTATTTGGAGGTCCGTAGTGGAATTAGGCTTGAAATGGAGAAAGTTGAATTTTTAGGAAGTTTGACCGGGGAAAAGGGGTTGACTTTTTGATATTGGGGTCGTAATTCGATTCTGAAAATTGGAATAGGTCTGTTATGTTATTTTTGACTTGTGTGCAAAATTTGAAGTCAATCGGATTCGTGGATTGATGTATTAATAAATAGCATTCTGGAAATTGGAATACGTCTGTTATGTCATTTATCATTCGTGGTTCTAGCATTGTTTGACGTGATTTGAAGTTTTGACTAAGCTCGTATGATATTTTAGGACTTGTTGGTATGATTTGACGGGTCCCGTGGGGCTTGGGTGTATGTTTGGATCATTGCTTGAGAGACTAGTAAAGTTAAGAAATTTGGGAGTTTTACCATGATCAATATCGGGTCAAGACGATCTCTTTTCAGTGTTTTGAGTGCGCGAACAGGTTCGTAGCATGTCTTGTGATTGAAATTCATATATGGTTTGTGTCCGGGAGGTTCCGTATGAGTTTCAGGGTGGTTTCGGATCATTTCAGAGAAGTTTGAGTTTGCTGGTTTCTAGTGAGGTACTGTTCATTCGCAATTACGAACCATTTATCGCAATTGCAAAAACACTGTTCATTTGCAATTGCGAACAATTATCGCAATTGCAAAAACACTTTTCACTCGCAATTGCAAACACTGTTCATCGGAAGTACTGTTCATTCGCAAATGCAAAGTTTTTGTCCGCAAATGCGAACCTGTACAGAATGTTTAAGATCTGAAAATGGGATAGAGATGATATTTGGGATATTTTCAAGGAAAATAACTGGGTAAGTGTTCTTAACTCAAAATTGGTTAAATTACCCGAATCCATGGTTGTTTTAAACATTTAATGGGTGAATTAAGTTGGAAAATTTAGAAAACCCTCTTGGTTTAATTTGAAGATTTGAGGGTAGAGCTGAGGTGGATTTTTATAAAATTGGTATGGTTAGACTCATGGTTGAATGAGTTTTCGAATTTTGTAGCTTTTGTCGGGTTCTGATACGTGGGCCCCACGTGCGATTTTTGAGTTAAATTTCGGATTTTATTGGAAAATTAGTATTTTCTTATGGAATTAATTCCAATAAATTGTATTGACTGAAATGAATTAATTGTGACGAGATACGAGGCTTTCGGAGACTAATTCTTGAGGCAAGGGCATAGCGGAGTGAGAATTACATTGTTCGAGGTAAGTAACATTTCTAAATTTGGTTCTGAGGGTATGAAACCCCGGATTATGTGTTATGTGATTGGTTTTGAGGTAACGCACATGCTAGGTGATGGGCGTGTGGGTGTGCACCATAGGAATTGTGACTTGGTCAAATTCCTTGGAACTGTATAGTTGAATAATCTGTTGATACCAGTACATTCTCTATGTGTTTGAGAAAATATAGATGAGACTCGTATTAAAAATCATGCTTAGACATATACTGTTAGTATTGGTACCCACCGGGGTCATTTTCGTGGTTGAATTATATGTTCAATTTGAAATTTTACACTCAGACATGTTTATTCACTTCATATCATATCTCAGTCTTTGTTTCTATTTATTAATACATCATATTATCATTTTTGCGCTTATTATCATGATTTTTGAGAGCCCGAGAGGCTGGAGAGGTTGATGACTTAGTGAGGCCGAGGGCCTAATTATGAGGATATTTATGGGATCAGGCTGCACGCTGCAACATATTTCATTGATTTATGCCATGATTGGCTTGATATAGCGCTTGGGCTGAAGGAGCCCCTCCGGAGTCTGTACACACCCCCAGTGAGTGCAGGTACCTACTGAGTGCGAGTGCTGAGTGTCGAGTGCTGAGTAACTGTGAGGAATGAGTGACTGTGAGGTTGGAGTGAATGGGAGGACTGAGTAACTGTTACACTGGGAGGATGCATTGATTTCATTATTTGCTGCATTTCACCTGTCATATATCACTATTTTGGAAATTTCGGAAAAATATTATTTTCTGTTTCAGTCAAATTTGATATGAAATTACTGTGAAATTTTAAATGTTGGACTTGAGAGCATGCCTACCCTTTTATGTTGGAAAGTACTGTATTTGGATTTAGCTGAGAAGCTCGTCACTACTTTTAGTTCCTTATTTATTATTGTTACTTGCTGAGTTGGTTATACTCATACTATACCTTGCACTTTGTGTGCAGATCCAGGTGACCCCGGACACAGTGGGTGATGATTCTTTCACACAGTTGATTTTTCGGAGATTTAGAGGTAGCTGCTATGTTTCATAGACCTTGTCTCTCCTTCCCTATCCTTTTGTTTATTGTATTTGGTCTCAGATTATTATAGACCGGGTTTCCCAGACTTGTAATGTATAGATTATCATGTACTTAGTGACACTGGATTTTAGGAGTGTGTTTATTTCCAATGTTTGTGGGATTTACTCATAAACTTAATTATTATGTTTTCAGTATTTAAAATAAATTTTGGGTTATTGGTGTTGTCAGCTTGCCTGGTGTTGAGATAGGTGCCATCACAATAGGTTAGGATTTTGGGTCATGAAAATACATGAACAAATTAAAAATTCTAAAGCTACCAAGATTAAGAGGCAGTTATGACCGGAATGCAGGAACATCTTCAAATCCAGCTCCCGTCGTAGACAGCAACATCAACATCAACATCCAACATGTGCACGCAAAGTGCAAAAGTGTAGTATGAGTACAACCGACCCATGTACTCAATAAGTAACAAACCTAACCTTAGGTTGAAAGTAGTGATGAGCTGGGACAAGGGTCAGAGTCCAACTCCAATAACCAACAACAGTTCAAAACAATATAATAAATATGGTACAAGAAATAATTCAACTCGTTCATAGTTATTGAAAAATAAGCATGCTTTTCCAGTATAATAGTAAATCTTAAATCTTTCACTGAAAACACAAAACATATGAGTAGGTTTGAAAACTGTGATTTTCCCAAAAACTTTCAACAACAGTTAAGAAGTCTCACTATCATATGGCATGAGAAAAGTACATCTCTATGCCTATATGTCAATGCACATGTGAATGTCATGAGTGTCACTAAACCATACAACATGAGGATATGCATCTCTATGCATGTATGTCAAGTATGCATGCCAACTGTAATGCAATGCGGTGATAAAGCCATATGCATACTCTCGGAGTATCAATGCACTCAGTCCTCCCAATCACTCTATCCTCACAGTCACTCAGTCCTCACATGCACTCCATCCTCACAGTCACTCAATCCTCCCAATCACTCGGCACTCGCACTCAGTAGGTACCTTCGCTCACTGTGGATGTGCAGACTCTGTAGGGGCAATTCCATCCCAAGCGCTATAATAGCCAATCATGGCATAAATCAATAAAGTCCGTCGTTCGCGTATAACCCGATCCCATCATGAATCAATAATACATGTTGCGACGTGGAGCCCGATCTCATCAATATCCTCACAATCAGGCCCTCGGCCTCACTCAGTCATCAATCTCTCCAGTCTCTTGGGCTCACAATGTCATGAAAATCAATCCAAAAATAATAATGTGAAGTATCAATAAATGGTAATAGATATATGACATTCAAGTGATAAAAGTCGAATATTTAATTAAAA
Organism: Nicotiana tabacum; assembly: GCF_000715075.1. NCBI lineage: Eukaryota > Viridiplantae > Streptophyta > Magnoliopsida > Solanales > Solanaceae > Nicotiana > Nicotiana tabacum. The sequence goes on from NC_134093.1 coordinate 109,654,344, forward strand.
GCCCAAAGACAACCAAAATGTCACACATGGGCCCGCGCCTCGGAACCCAATAAAACTCATAAAATCCGATAACCCATTCAATTACGAGTCCAACCATACTAGTTTCACTCGAATGCGACTCCGAATCGACGTTCTAAACTCAAAAATGCACTCTATGAAACTTTAGGCAAAACCCCCCAATTTCTCATTTGAAATCATCAACCAAATACCAAGAACAAGGATAGATTCATGAAATATATTCAAAAGTGAGTCAAGAATGCTTACCCCAATTCACATGTTGAAATTTCCCTCCCAAGTCACCCAAGCGAGCTCCAAAATGCGAAAATGATGAAAAACCACCAACTCCCCGAAATATATGTTCTGCCCAGCCTGGGATCGGATTGGATCGGATTTGGGCGAGTTGGATCATATTTGAGCAGGTTAAAAATGGGTTGAACAAAAACGGGTTGAATTCCAACCTGTCCATATTAATATGGGTAAAATACAGGTTGGGTAAAATATGCGTTGGGTAAAATGTTGGCACAACCCGTTTTATCCATTTTACATGGCACAAGGAGCTGATGGCATAAGAGTAGGAGCTCCAAGACTAACTGTTGTTTTCTACACTACTAGTAACAAAATTAGGAGCACAAGGTATTAATATGTTTGTGTAAAACAAGTTTTTAAGCATAACTCAATATAAGCAATCATTTATAAATTCATTAATGCTACTCCAAAGCGTTGCTCTGCCATTTCTCAAGCTACTGACTTCCCAACAACAAGTAGTACAACAACTACTTCTTCCAACATTTTCGTATCATTCAATAAAAAATAACTCAATAGTACTGTAGATGAAGTCATTAACTAGATACATAATGTTGCAGAAACATAATAAACCACAAACACTAGACAACAAATGCAACTTTTCCAAGCATAGAAACAAAATACAGAACATCCTTCAATAATTTTCTCTTGCTTACTCCATATCAAACCTGCATCTCAAGAAAGACAGTCATTAGTGATAATACTTGATGATGCTCTCTTAACAGTGCAATAGTATTATGACCAAATAAAAAACTAATAGGTCTACTGCAATTTCATCAATACCCTCCCCCCCCCCCAATTCCAAATAGACAGAAAGTGCATTAGTGCATTACATAAGCTAGCCATAATTATTTACACTACTTTACCTATCAATGCGAACCAAGTTTATCAAGATACAACTGAATGTCTACCGCAATTTCATCCTCCTCGCTATCTGATTAATTGCAATCTTACAAAAACAAACAAGAAAAGGTAAAATTAATTTATTGAAATACTATTATAGAAGAACAAAACAAAAAAAATAATATATATAGAATGATTTACATTCTTGCCCGTAAAGCCAATCTCTAGTACACAACTTTGCCTCCGCATTTGCAGGTAAAATAGAGCTTTGAAACTTCCAAATAATGCGACCTCCAATGCTAAAGGTAGATTCCGAGGCTACGGTGGTAATAGGTATACTAAATACATCTCGTGCCATCAATGAGTGTTCTGGGAACCTTAGTCTATTTTCCTCCCAAAAGAAAAATACATCCAAATTTGTATTTGCTTTACGGTCAAGATTAGGCTCCTCCAAGTACAAATCTAATTGTGTGTAATGACCCGGCCGGTCGTTTTGAGTGTATTAGCCTCGATCCCCTATATACTATTTTTTCCGTATCTGTTTCTGCTTATGTGACTTTCCAGGACGTCTTTTTTTGGTTTAGGAGTGTTTCGGGACACTTAGTTCCTAAAACGGAAGCTTAAGTCTCAAGATTTTGACCGTAGTTGGAAGTGTATGAAGACGACTATGGAATGGAATTTCGTTACTTCCGTTAGCTCCGTTGGGTGATTTTGGACTTAGGAGCGTGTCCGGACTGTGAATTAGAGGTCTGTAGCTAATTTAGGTTTGAAATAGCGAAAGTCAAATTTTTAGGAAGTTTAACCGGGGGTTGACTTTTTGATATCGGGGTTGGATTCTGATTCCGGAAGTTGAAATATGTCTGTAATGTTGAATATGACCTGTGTGAAAAATTTGAGGTCAATCAGACGTAGTTTGGTAGGTTTCGGTGTCGTGTGTGGAATTTAAAAGTTTAGAAGTTCTTTATGCTTGAATCCGGGTGTAATCGGTGTTTTGATATTGTTTTGAGTGATTCAAAGGTTCGACTAAGTTCATATTGGGTTATATGACTTGTTGGCATGTTTGGTTGAGGCCCCGAGGGCCTGGGGGGGGGGGATTCGGGAGGTTTCAGACTTGGTTTGGATTTGAAAGGGGCAGCTGAAGTGCTGCTGATGCTGGTGTAATCACACATGCGGAGTGGGAACCGCAGGTACGAGCTCACAAAAGCGGGGATGGGACCGCAGAAGCGGCCAAGGAACTCATAATAGCCATATCGGGGATGGGACCGCAGAAGATTTAGCCCCAGATGCAATGGGTTTCCGCACCTGCGTTAGGCGCAGATGCAGTCTTGGAGCCGCAGGAGCGGAATCTGGGATTTTAAGTGGAATCCGCATCTGCGATGGATTTTTTACAGGTGCGGCGTTGCAGATGTGACAGTGGGTCCGCAGATACGAAAAATGTGGGCAGAAGGTTTAAAAAAGCGAGGGTTCACGATTTTAGTCTTATTTCACTATTTGAGACTCGGACTTAGGCAATTTTGGAGAACATTTTCGAGGGGATTATTGAGGTAAACTTCTAGTACTCATTTCTGGCTAGTCAAACAAAACCTTGATCAATAAGAATTCTCTGTCGTTTTACTTTCTATTTGATTTCCTTATTCGTTGTTTTCTTTATTTCTTGTCATTTATATCTAAGAAAGTGTATCAAATCGATTGTTTGGTGCCCTAAAATATACCGTTAATTAGTTTGACTAGATTAAACATGTATAAATTCAATAATAAAAGGGAATTACGAGAGGGGATGCTTCTATAAGTGAGTATCTGGACTTCTTATCCTATTGAATACTAGGAAATAATATCTCCATGAGAAAGGAAGTAATTACGAAGGAATATTTACTCGAAAAATATAAAACAAATAAAGTTGTGGGAGTGAAGTTTCTCTCTTGGAAAGAAAATTGAGGAGGCTAAGTAATAATATTTCTATTCTTAATTGGTTGATCCAGAAAACCTTGAAGTAAGGAGGCTGATTTTTCTATTATACCATGTAAGCTCTATGATTTGTTTTTTTTTTTTTTTTGTTATTGCCATTAATTTGTTTGTTGTCTTGCTGTTATATTTCTGCTAATAACTTGTTGGCAATTTTTATTAATTATATTTCAATTATATCATGTAAATGTCTTTCCCATGTCAAACATTTATATTAATTATTTGTATTCACAGAGTTCCCCTAAAAAATATTAAACAACTCACCACCAAAGGTTGTGGCTGTGGTGGAGTGATAAGTGCTCCTCTATCCTTAATCAGAGGTTTTAGAATCGAGCCTCGGGTATGGAGTCGCCTTTAGTAGGAAGTACTTTACCCCTCAAAGTAGGAGTTCCTAGTGTAAATTCGAATTAGACAGGCCCCAAAGCGAATATCAAACACGAGTAAGAAACCAAAAGAAATTTTAAAAAAAAACTCATTGTGCTTCAAGAATACACCAAAATGTTATTCTCTAAAGTTTTGTTTTATCGATTCTCAACTATGTTCCATTTTTGTATAGTAACATCACCATAATAGAATGTATATTTGTAACGACCCAACCGATCGATTTGAGTATTTTCACTGCGCTCGGTAGTTTACGGGCATGAGTAGCTCCGTATGACGTATTTTGACTTATGTGAATCATCGGTTTTGATTTTCAGGGTATTCAGAATCGAATTGGAAGAATTGATTTCATTGTTGAAACTTTAAATTGAGAGAGTTGATCAAGTTTGACTTTTTGTGAATTTGAACCCATAACGGAGTTTTGATGGTTCCGGTAGGTCTGTATGGTGATTTTGGATCCGAGCGTATGGATTAGCATTTGGATGTTTCTAGAAGGTTTTAGCACAAATTGGCAAAAATTAGAAATTTAAAGGTTTAAAAAGTTTAAAAGTTTGAGTGAGAGTTGACTTTGTGGATATCGGGATCAGATTATGGTTCGGGAAGTTGGAACAACTTCGTTATGTCATTTGGTACTGGTGTGCAAAATTTGAGGTCAATTAGACGTGATTGGATGGTTTCGGCATCGGTTATGGAAGTTTGAAGTTTCAAGTTCATAAATTTTGAATTGAGGTATGATTCATAGTTTCGATATTGTTATATGTATTTTGAGGCCTCGAGTATGTCCGTGTTATGTTATAGGACTTCTTGGTGTGTTTGGACGGGGTCCCGAGGGGCTCGGTCGTGTTTCAGATTGATTTTGGACTATTTTGGACCATGTTATTATTGCTGGTTTTCTGGTGTTTCAGTTTTGCTTCGCGATCGCGGATATAGCAACGCGTTCGCAATGAGTATTTTGGTCAGTGCAGTAGTTTGTTCTTCGCGTTCGCAGTGGGTTGATTATATATTCTTAGCGTTCGCGTGCAGGGATATGCGTTCATGTAGTGTTGACGTTTGGCAGCTAGGAGTTGGAGGATTCGTCAATGCGATCGCGAAAGGTATGTCGCGTTCGCAAAGCGGGGGCATCTGTGGTCATAGCATTCGCATGATGAGTGACGCGAACGCGTAGAGTATTTTGGTGGCAGGATATTTTTGTTCATCGCGAACACGATGGGTTTTATGCGTTCGCGAAAGAGGGACGTTTGAGCAGATTATAAGAACTCTATTTCGAGGATTTCAGCCATTTTTATATTTTTGGAGCTATGGTTCTCAGATTGAGGCGATTATTGAAGCAAAGTTCACCATATTAATTGGGGTAAGTGCTCTCTACTCGGTTTTGATTTTATTTCATGAATTTATCTTCAATTTTAGCTTTTGGTTGATGAATTTCAAAGAGGAAATTGGGGGTTTTGGCCTAAAGTTTCATAATGTGCATTTTTGAGTTTTGAACATCGATTTGGAGTAGAATTGGAGTAAAACTAGTATGGTTGAACTCGCAATTGAATGAGTTGTCAGATTTTATGAGTTTTATTGGGTTCCGAGATGTAGGCCCAGGTTGGGCTTTTGGCCGAGTTTGGGATTTTGATTCAGATTTGATCTTTTTCGATTGGGATTGGTTCCTTTAGTATTGTTTGAAGTAATTGACTTGTTTTTGGTTAGTTTCGAGCCGTTCAGATGTCAGAACGCGTGAGATGGCATTTTCGGAGCATCGATTGGCTTGCTCGATATTGGAATTGGCTTGTTCGAGGTATGTAACACTTCTAATTTTGGAGCTGAGGGTATGAGCCCTGAATATACGTGTTATGTGTTTGGTGTTGAGGTGACGCATATGCTAGGTTACGGGCATGTGCGCGTGCACCGTGTGAACTGTGATTCTATTATTTCTGTGGTACTGTGTAGTTACCTAAACTTGTCTGTTAAATTGAAATCTCTACGTACTAGACTTATCGAGCTATGATTCATGTTAGAAGTCATGTTTAGGCTACATGCTTACTCTGTTGGGACCCACTAAGGTCATAACTGTTATTGGTTATTGGAGCTGGACTCTGACCTTGGCACAAGATCGTCACTACTTTCAATATAAGTTTAGGTTTGTTACGTATTCAGTATATGGGGTCAATTGTACTCATACTATACTTCTGCACCTTGCGTGCAGATGTTGCTGTGTTCGTTGGAAGCTGGATCTGAAGATGTAACCGCCTTCTGGTTGTAGCTGCCTCTTGTTCATGGTAGCCTTAGATCTATAAAACTCTGTTTATGTAATTTTCAAACAGATGATGTATTTAATTCGTTTCAGCTTTGTAAACTCTATTCTTAGAAGCTCATGACTTGCACTACCAGTCATTGGGGAATGTATCAGATTCATATATTTCTTTACTTAATTGCTTTATTAATTATTATTAGAATTGGTTAATGGTTAATTGGCTTACCTGACGGGTTGGTTTAGGTGCCATCACGACTAGGTGGATTTCTAGTCATGACAGTTGGTATCAGAGACCTAAGTTTATAGGTTCTACAAGTCACGAGTAAGTGTCTAGTAGAGTCTTGCGGATCGGTATGATGACGTCAATACCTATCTTCGAGAGGCTACAGGGCATTTAGTGTTACACCCTATATTTTCGTATGTAAAAATGCGTCGTAAGCAAACTAATGTAGGACAAAAAATGAGATAATATTTAAAAGTATATAAAGTAAGTTAATCATGTTACCTCTGAGGTTACAAATATTGAAGATCATGAACAACAAGTACAAAGAGGGTTGGACAGTTCAGAAGCTAAAGCAATTAAATAAAACAATGTTTCATCGAAAGTCGACAAGTTGGGAATGTTATAGCATGTACCTTTGGGGTGAGACTAGGGTGATTAACATGATAAAGAGATTATGTTATGATTTATATTAGTCGTATTACATCCGTGTGTTATGTTTTTAAGTCAAGCGAGTTGTGGAACAAAAGTCGATGAAAGTCATCACAAGTTACATTCATAAGTTTTACTGAAACTTTGGGTCAAATGTAACTGCAATTTTCTCCCAATAAACTTAGAGTTATGGTGTGTTCCACACATCAAATTAAAGATCTATGAGTCTATTTTCCAACGCATTAAACCATTTGTCAATACGACATCGGAGTAGAGAGATATGTGCATTTTTGCGATACTGCGCAAGCTGCTAGGTGACAAGTAGGTGTGTCACCTACTTGCTTAAATGAAAGCCCAAAAATGGGCCATTTAGGGTCGTCCAAAGAGGCCTTTTAAGGGCCTATTTTCTTCATATATTAGACTCAAAATAGAGCATAATAACCAGACATAAGCTCTGCAAAGAATCCTCCCAAAAATTTCCCACAAACCCTAATTGATTTTCTCTCCCTTTCAAGTTCCAATTGGAGGTAAAACTTAGAGTTTGAAGAACCAAGATAGGAGCTGAGTTATCCAACAAATAAGGTGAGTTTACTGCTCTCTTTCATCCATTTTTTTCTTCTGTAAATTCATGGTAAGTCGTTCTATACTTGTAAGAACTCACGGGATGGTGATCGGAAGCCGTGAGTTCGAGTTATTCACTTGTAGCGGACTGTTTTGTGGACTGTTTTGTGTTGCTGTTGGGCTGCGTGTTTTATTACTATTTTGTGGAGTTTTGGAGGAGGAAGGGGGTTTATAAACACCATATAAATGTAGGGTGGTTGGCTGGTCGTTCGTCATAACATTTTCGGGTCGTTTGACACTACTACGGTGGTCGTTTTGTGTACGAAGAGATTGGGGTGTGTTGGGCTGTTTTGTAGTATTTGATGGTGTATATAGGGCTGGAAAATGATGTATATATGTTATTATTGTTCTGTCCTTGTATTGTTGGTGTTATCTTGAAGTTGGAGGAAGGGCATATTATAGGGGAGATGCTGCCCGTTTTAATACAAAATAGGTTTGTCGTTCGTTGTGCGATAGTTGTACCTTTTGTAACTTAACGATAGTATTATTATCATTCTTGTAGATTAAGGTGCGAAGAGGTGAGTTCAACTTGGTGATTGAAAAGATTGTGATAAGGTATGTTAAGGCTAAGCCTTCCTTCATTTTGGCATGATCTCGTAGCTACATGTGTTAGTAATGAGACAAAAGAGAAGTTCATATTCATGAATTTATTCACACTATTCTAGTCTCATAAGTTACAATATTATTCCTTATCAAGACTCTATATTCAATTTTAGTATTGTCTTCTTTCAGTCAAGAGAGCAGCAAGCCTATATATACAGTATTACAGTATTTTCATTACCATCGAGCTATAATCGATGGGCAGGCCCCTATTGGGCAACCTCTGATCAGATGGAAAGATATATACCGAGCCTACTGTGGCCGAGCGCCTATGAGCGAGCCCAGCATGGTCGAGATACATATCCTAGTATGGCTGAGCGCCTATAAGCGAGCCTACTATGGTAGAGCAGTTATATATACCGAGCCTTATAAGGCCGTACAATAATTTTACTTACTATATTGAAGGAGTTGAGTCAGTATCAGCAGGTAAGTATATCTCCAGATCATCTTTGACTCCCAGTTAATTTCAGTTATCATATTATCAGTTCAGTTTCAGATTTCAGTTATTTTATTGCCTTACATACTCGGTACATTATTTCGTACTGACGTCCCTTTTTTGGGGGCGCTGCATTTCATGCGTGCAGGTTCAGACAGACAGACGGGTAGACCTCCTCAGTAGGTGTTTTCCGAGTTCCGCCTGATCGGTAAGCTCCACGTCTTTCGGAGTTGCCAGGACTAGAGTTTTGTGTACATCTTATGTATATCTGTATATATGTTATGGGTAGGTCGGGGCCTTGTAGGCATATCCTGTTGGTTAGTGCAGTATGTTGGGTTTGTATAAATTGGTGGTTTGTCAGCTGTAGTAGCTATGACGGCCTTGTCGGCCTAGCTTTATATTGATATTTAGTTAGTGCTAGTTTCCATTCAGTTTTATATTTTGCTTCGCAAATTGTCTTGCAAGGTGGCCCCATGGCCAAAGTATGACATTATGTGTTCAGAGTCCCTTAGTCGCAATTTGGTACGCCAGGTTAGGTGAGGCACGGGGTGCTTGTCTCGCTCCTAGGTTTGGGGCGTGACAAACTTGGTATCAGAGCAGTTCTGTCCTAGGGAGTCTACAAGCCGTGTCTAGTAGGGTCTTGTTTATAGATGTGTTGTGCACCACATTATATAAGCAAGGAACTACAGGGCATTTAGGAGTTGGTTACACTTCTTTGAAATCTAAATCGTGCTATAGAACTGAGTTATAGGAAATTTGAATTAAACTTATGTGTTGGTGTTTGCATGCACAGATGACGGTGACTAGGAAGACTACGGCTAGCCAGAGGAGAGATACAGTAGTAGGTGAGGGGACCAACAGGGTACCCCCAGTAGATGGGGCCCAGTCTGAGGCTCAAGGGGAGACCCCTACTCAGCCATTACCGGTTCCTCCACCAACTACAGAGATTCCTAGGGAAACCGCACATCCAGTTCCCCCTCCACTTCCATCAGATCAGGACTTAAGGAGTGCGGTGCATTTGTTGACACAGTTGGTAGCTACCCAGCAACATGCTAGGGCATCAGCTAGTGCAGGAACTTCTGAGGGGTCTGGGAGTTCAAGGGTCCGAGAGTTTATTGCTTTGAGTCCCCCAGAGTTCACGGGGACAGATCAGAGGGAGGACCCGCAGGATTTCATAGATCAGCTTCACAGGATCTTTCGTGTTATGCATGCCACGGAGAAAGAGGCAGTTGAGCTAGCAGCTTTTCGACTCCGAGATATAGCCATCCTTTGGTATGAGGGATGGGAGAGGTCCAGGGGACGTGATACACCTCCAGCTATTTGGGAGAATTTTTCAGATGCTTTCCTTGACCAGTACTTACCGCGGGAGATCCGACAGGCTCGAGTCGATCAGTTTCTAGCCCTCAAGCAGGGTAATATGAGTGTTCGAGAGTATAGTCTCCGTTTTGACTCATTGGCCAGATATGCACCATCCATAGTTTCTACTATGCGGGACAGGATTCACAGGTTTATAGCAGGGTTAGCCCCAGAGTTAACCGAGGCATGTGCCACCGCTGCATTGCAGGATAGTATGGATATCTCTCGAATTCAGGCATTCGCCCAGAATATAGAAAGGGGTAGGCGTCGGCAGTAGGGTACAGAGAGGGCTGAGCAAGGGCAACGTAAGAGGATGAGATTTCCCAGGTCTCAGGAGCAATCTCAGAGTAGTTATAGGACCCAGTACTTTGGACGGCCACCTAGGCCTCCGCCACCTCAGTTACAGGGTTACGGGTATGACCGCTATACTCAGTCAGGACCAGGTGAGAGCTCACGGGCGTCGGGTTTGCAGCGACAACGAGGTTCTGCGCAGACATGGTCATTTCCTCCGCGGTGTGACATCTGTGGTAGAGGACACTTGGGTCAATGCCGAGCAGGTTCTGATGCTTGTTATACATGTGGGCGTCCGGGGCATATGATGCGAGATTGCCCAAATAGAGATTCTGGGGGAATGGCACAACCAGTGAGTTCAGCAACAGGATCGTCTATGTCCGTGCATCCTTCAAGGCGTGAGTCTCAGTCTTCGGCTGGTAGAGGTCGAGGCAGAGGTAGAGGTTCCAGTTCAAGTGGTAATCAGAACCGTATCTATGCTTTAGCGGGTCGACAGGACCAGGAGTCTTCACCAGACGTTGTGACAGGTATATTAACCATTTTCTCTCACGATGCTTATGCTTTGATAGACCCAGGATCTACTTTATCGTATATTACCCCATTTGTCGCGAGGAAGTTTGGTATAGTGCCTGAAATACTAAGTGATCCTTTTGCGGTATCTACACCGGTCGGAGAATCGATTATTGCTAGACGGGTTTACCGAGGTTGTACGGTGACAATTTGTAGTCGTCAGACCTCAGCTGACCTAGTTGAGCTAGAGATGATGGACTTTGATGCTATCATGGGCATGGACTGGTTGGCAGCTTGCTATGCCACAGTTGATTGTCGAGCAAAGGTAGCCAAATTTCATTTTCCGGGTGAGCCAGTCCTTGAATGGGTAGGTAATACACCAACACCCAGAGGTAGGTTTATTTCCTATCTGAAAGCGAGGAAAATGATCGCAAAAGGGTGCATTTATCATATTGTGCGAGTTAGAGATGCAGATGCTGAGATACCTACACTTCAGTCTATTCCCATAGTCAAAGAGTATGCAGATGTGTTTCCGGATGAGCTTCCAGGTATTCCTCCAGAGCGAGAGATTGATTTTAGCATCGATTTGCTTCCAGGAACTCAACCAATATCCGTCCCTCCGTATAGAATGGCACCTGCCGAATTGAAGGAGTTGAAGGAGCGGTTAAAAGATTTGCTGGAGAAAGGTTACATTAGGCCCAGTACCTCACCTTGGGGTGCACCGGTACTATTTGTGCGGAAGAAAGACGGCTCGCTGAGGATGTGTATCGATTATAGGTAGTTGAACAAGGTAACTATTAAGAATAAGTATCCACTTCCAAGGATCGATGACTTGTTTGATCAGTTGCAGGGAGCTAGATGCTTTTCCAAGATTGATTTGAGGTCGGGGTACCACCAGGTCAGAGTTCGGGAAAAAGATATTCCGAAGACAGCCTTCAGGACCCGATATGGCCACTTCGAGTTCCTTGTCATGTCCTTCGGGTTGACTAATGCACCCGCTGTATTTATGGACTTGATGAATAGCCTATTCCGGCCATTTTTAGATCTGTTCGTGATAGTATTTATTGATGATATTCTGGTTTATTCCCGTTCAGAGGATGAGCATGCGGACCACCTGCGAGCGGTACTCCAAACCCTCCGTGATCGTAAGTTGTATGCTAAGTTTTCTAAATGTGAGTTCTGGTTGAAGTCTGTAGCATTCTTGGGGCATATTGTATCAGATGAAGGGATAAAGGTGGACACTCAGAAGATTGAGGCCGTGAAATCTTGGCCTAGACCTACCACTCCGACAGAGGTTCGTAGCTTTCTAGGGTTAGCAGGATACTATCGGAGGTTCGTAGAGGGTTTTTCTTCCCTTTCGGCACCATTGACGAAGTTGACACAGAAAGAAACTAAGTTTCAATGGACAGAGGCTTGTGAGCGGAGTTTCCAAGAGCTTAAGAACAGGTTGACCTCAGCTCCAGTTCTAACACTTCCAGAGGGTCTAGAGGGTTATGCCGTGTATTGTGATGCATCAGGTGTCGGGTTAGGATGTGTCCTGATGCAACATGGGAAGGTAATTGCATATGCTTCAAGGCAGTTGAGGAAGCACGAGAGGAATTATCCGACCCACGACCTCGAGTTAGCTGCGGTTGTCCATGCACTTAAGATATGGCGGCATTATTTATATGGTGTTCATGTTGATATATTTACTGATCATAAAAGCCTACAATATATTTTCAAGTAGAAAGAGTTGAATTTGCGACAGAGGCGATGGCTTGAGTTATTGAAAGATTACGATGTTAACATTCTCTACCATCCAGGGAAAGCTAATGTTGTAGCAGATGCCTTAAGTCGCCGATCTATGGGTAGCTTAGCACATGTAGAGCCCAAGAAAAGACAATTAACTAGAAAGATTCATCAATTGGCTTTGTTGGGGGTTCGGTTAGTAGATTCTGAGGATGGTGGAGTTGTAATCCAAAACACTGCAAAATCATCCCTCATAGCTGAAGTCAAGGAAAGGCAGTACGAGGACCCAGAGTTGGTCGAGTTGAGAGAGCGAGTTCCGCAGCAGAAGAAGCCATTGTTAGAGCTTAAGGGAGATGGGGTTCTCAGATACAAGGGTCGTTTGTGTGTTCCAGATGTAGCAGGGCTACGAGACAGGATTATGTCAGAGGCAAATTGCTGCTATTTATAAAGATTGGCCATGTGTGGCATGCATAGTATGTTTCTGGCTACGTGCAGGTTGGTTTTAACCTAGTGTATGAAGGATACTCTGGAAAAAGTTTCCAAAGTCTCCAAGAGTAAACATTCGAGGACGAATGTTCCCAAGGGGGAGTGATGTTACACCCTATATTTTCGTATGTAAAAATGCGTCGTAAGCAAACTAATGTAGGACAAAAAAATGAGATAATATTTAAAAGTATATAAAGTAAGTTAATCATGTTACCTCTGAGGTTACAAATATTGAAGATCATGAACAACAAGTACAAAGAGGGTTGGACAGTTCAGAAGCTAAAGCAATTAAATAAAACAATGTTTCATCGAAAGTCGACAAGTTGGGAATGTTATAGCATGTACCTTTGGGGTGAGACTAGGGTGATTAACATGATAAAGAGATTATGTTATGATTTATATTAGTCGTATTACATCCGTGTGTTATGTTTTTAAGTCAAGCGAGTTGTGGAACAAAAGTCGATGAAAGTCATCACAAGTTACATTCATAAGTTTTACTGAAACTTTGGGTCAAATGTAACTGCAATTTTATCCCAATATACTTAGAGTTATGGTGTGTTCCACACATCAAATTAAAGATCTATGAGTCTATTTTCCAACGCATTAAACCATTTGTCAATACGACATCGGAGTAGAGAGATATGTGCATTTTTGCGATACTGCGCAAGCTGCTAGGTGACAAGTAGGTGTGTCACCTACTTGCTTAAATGAAAGCCCAAAAATGGGCCATTTCGGGTCGTCCAAAGAGGCCTTTTAAGGGCCTATTTTCTTCATATATTAGACTCAAAATAGTGCATAATAACCAGACATAAGCTCTGCAAATAATCCTCCCAAAAATTTCCCACAAACCCTAATTGATTTTCTCTCCCTTTCAAGTTCCAATTGGAGGTAAAACTTAGAGTTTGAAGAACCAAGATAGGAGCTGAGTTATCCAACAAATAAGGTGAGTTTACTGCTCTCTTTCATCCATTTTTTTCTTCTGTAAATTCATGGTAAGTCGTTCTATACTTGTAAGAACTCACGGGATGGTGATCGGAAGCCGTGAGTTCGAGTTATTCACTTGTAGCGGACTGTTTTGTGGACTGTTTTGTGTTGCTGTTGGGCTGCGTGTTTTATTACTATTTTGTGGAGTTTTGGAGGAGGAAGGGGGTTTATAAACACCATATAAATGTAGGGTGGTTGGCTGGTCGTTCGTCATAACATTTTCGGGTCGTTTGACACTACTACGGTGGTCGTTTTGTGTACGAAGAGATTGGGGTGTGTTGGGCTGTTTTGTAGTATTTGATGGTGTATATAGGGCTGGAAAATGATGTATATATGTTATTATTGTTCTGTCCTTGTATTGTTGGTGTTATCTTGAAGTTGGAGGAAGGGCATATTATAGGGGAGATGCTGCCCGTTTTAATACAAAATAGGTTTGTCGTTCGTTGTGCGATAGTTGTACCTTTCGTAACTTAACGATAGTATTATTATCATTCTTGTAGATTAAGGTGCGAAGAGGTGAGTTCAACTTGGTGATTGGAAAGATTGTGATAAGGTATGTTAAGGCTAAGCCTTCCTTCATTTTGGCATGATCTCGTAGCTACATGTGTTAGTAATGAGACAAAAGAGAAGTTCATATTCATGAATTTATTCACACTATTCTAGTCTCATAAGTTACAATATTATTCCTTATCAAGACTCTATATTCAATTTTAGTATTGTCTTCTTTCAGTCAAGAGAGCAGCAAGCCTATATATACAGTATTACAGTATTTTCATTACCATCGAGCTATAATCGATGGGCAGGCCCCTATTGGGCAACCTCTGATCAGATGGAAAGTTATATACCGAGCCTACTGTGGCTGAGCGCCTATGAGCGAGCCCAGCATGGTCGAGATACATAGCCTAGTATGGCCGAGCGCCTATAAGCGAGCCTACTATGGTAGAGCAGTTATATATACCGAGCCTTATAAGGCCGTACAATAATTTTACTTACTATATTGAAGGAGTTGAGTCAGTATCAGCAGGTAAGTATATCTCCAGATCATCTTTGACTCCCAGTTAATTTCAGTTATCATATTATCAGTTCAGTTTCAGATTTCAGTTATTTTATTGCATTACATACTCGGTACATTATTTCGTACTGACGTCCCTTTTTTGGGTCGCTGCATTTCATGCGTGCAGGTTCAGACAGACAGACGGGTAGACCTCCTCAGTAGGTGTTTTTCGAGTTCCGCCTGATCGGTAAGCTCCACGTCTTTCGAAGTTGCCAGGACTAGAGTTTTGTGTACATCTTATGTATATCTGTATATATGTTATGGGTAGGTCGGGGCCCTGTTCCGATCACAGTACATCTATCAGTAGAGGCTTGTAGGCATATCCTGTTGGTTAGTGCAGTATGTTGGGTTTGTATAAATTGGTGGTTTGTCAGCTGTAGTAGCTATGACGGCCTTGTCGGCCTAGCTTTATATTGATATTTAGTTAGTGCTAGTTTCCATTCAGTTTTATATTTTGCTTCGCAAATTGTCTTGCAAGGTGGCCCCATGGCCAAAGTATGACATTATGTGTTCAGAGTCCCTTAGTCGCAATTTGGTACGCCAGGTTAGGTGAGGCACGGGGTGCTTGTCTCGCTCCTAGGTTCGGGGCGTGACATTTAGAATATATACTTCACATCTTTCTTTCCTTATCATGCGGAATTGATTCAGCTTGAGACATATCTCTTTGAATTCCTTCCACACATTCGCATGTGCACATGAGCGCTCGGTATCAGCTGTGCTTCGCCGACTTGTGATTCTATAAGCAAGGTTCGAGATGTGTATTCTGTGTTTTGTTGATGGACCAGTCCGGAGGACTTGGGGCCAAGGTTAGACCGCAGCTTAAGTTAGGTAGCTTCAGGTGTAATGTTTACATTTGGACTCATATGTCCGGTAATGTCACTACAAGTGGAATTTATGGCTCGATGGGCGGTAGAATGGCTTTGTGATGAGTATGATGTGACTGCGGGATGTGTTAAGATGATTCGAATGCGACGAGAAGTGTTTCCTTGAAATGTAAAGGAGGGGCCATTGGGTTCTTGATTTTCATTTTGATGTGACGTACAATCTCGAGTATGAGTGCATTGAAGGATCCTTTCTGTTGCTTAATGCTGGAACGAAATAGGTTCTCATGTCTTATTGTCGAGATCAGACTAAGGAAGATGAAGTGATTTCTTACAAATTGTGGCTGTGAAAGGGTATAAAGAAATGTAAGTTTGAGGCTAAGCGGGTGGGTTATAACCTGCGAGGTAATCTATGGATGTGTGATTTTTATAATTTTGTGTGGAGGCTTTCTTTTTCACCAGTGGGACATATTTGTGCGATTTGAGTTTGGATCAATTGTAACAGTTCACCTAACTATCACAAGGATGAATGCGAGATTTGCAGACGACTTGAGGTATTATATGGTTTGTGTTACATTAGCTTAGGAAGGATTTAGTTGAATTTCAGTGTGAGAATTTGTCATTAATAGAGTATGGGTATCGTGATGTTATCGACTGTTTTGTTCTACGGCTTTGAGCCAAGTGGGGGAGTCTGCTATCGACGAGTTGATTGCACGATTATGAATTGTATTGGTTTAGGGTTCAGATATACTAGTGAATCAGTTATGACTGCAGGGGTTGAGATTGAGGATGACTCGAGTAAGGGAATTTCTGGATACGGGTTGTATTACACTCTATGTGTATATGGGAATCATGGAATGATTGAGTGGTTATTCGTGAATGATGTAGTGTGCATGGAGTAGAAATTTGATTGGTCACGTTAGGGTGGGGTTACTCATTTGGCTGTCATCGTGCCAATGGGGCACCACTCGTTTGGCTCATTTGGGGCGGTGCAATTGAGATTTGAGCAGAGTGGATGACTCTCGAGAATGGTTCTAATGGATTCAAGAATTATATGTAGCAATTGAGAATTTCGGATAGGTATATGGCTAGAAACTGAGAGTTACATTGGATGATGTCGAGACTTGTGACATTTTTATACCATTGTGGATTATGCATTTTAGCATCAAGAAGGTGAAGGAAATAGTTTTAGGTTCACATAAAGTCTCTTTAGAGTGGGTGTTGCGGTTGTGGTGCTTTGGGGTGCTTAAGAGGGAAGTCAGCGGCTTATGGGCCTTAGGACGTTGTGGTTTTATACTAGGGTCTCTTGTGTGTTGAATTTTGGTTAAGGATCATGGTGTTCCAGCACAGAGAAGTATCAATTTGAAGGCAATATGGAAGAGACTTGGAGAAATCAGACAGCATGGTAGTAGGTTGGATGAGCATAGTAATAGATATAATCGGTTCTTTGGGTACTTATGATGTGGCTAGTCTCCATAGGTGTTTTGTGGCAACGCTCTTGGGTTTTGGTGACATGCGTGGCTGGGTTGAGTTAGAGAGATTCAGTTCTGATAGCTTAGTTATGTGAAAATGGTTTTCGAAGAGTTCTTAATGGTTTTTACCACAGTTCTTGGAGTATATTTCCTACCGGCGTGAGGAATATGTTGCGTATTGGGATTTTCTCCGGGATGAGATCAAATGGAAGGATAATATCGAAAGACGGCTTAGAAATTTGCTATAGTTCTTGTCGAGGAGAGGGAGTTTCATGACTGGTTGATCTGATGAATGGTTATGATTTCTATGTGTTTCTTTCATCATCGGAAGTATACGAAGGTTTCAGGACAAGGTTTGGTTTGACATGAGGTTTATTACCGAAATTGGGTTGTTTTGGGCAGCTGTTATGATTAGAAATTATTGCTATGAGTATTTGAGTTATGCGGTATATCATGTGATTACATATTGGGTTATGGATATGGATTGATATAGCTTGTTCAGACTTATACAGTACGTAGATGCGATATTCTAATCTTATAGAAATTTCGGATGTTGGAAAACTAGTTCTAAGGTTTATGGGCTAGGTTGAATTAAGAATTTCAGTTATGTTGTGTTATCACACCTATTTGGGATAGGGTGACATGAGATCACCCCCGAGATATGAGTATGGTAAGGTTACACGACGGTTTGATGACTTTGAGGACAACTCTGGACACGTTCGAGGACGAACATATGTTTAAGTGGGGGAAATGTAACGACCTAACCGGTTTTTTTGAGCATTTGCACTTCGCTCGGTAGTTTACGGGCATGAGTATCTCCGTATGATGTATTATGACTTATGTGAATCATCGGGTTTGGTTTTCCGTTTATTCAAAATCGAATTGGTAGAATGGATTTCATTGCTGGAGCTTTAAATTGGGAGGGTTGATCAAGTTTGACATTTTGTGAATTTGAATCGTGAATGGAGTTTTGATGGTTCCAGTAGGTCCGTATTATTTTGGACCCGATCATATGCCCATATTTGTATTTGGATGTTTCTAAAAGGTTTCGGCACAAATTGGCAAAAATTAAAAATTTGAAGGTTTGGAAAGTTCAAAAGTTTGACCGAGAGTTGTCTTTATGGATATCAGGATGAGATTGTGGTTCCGGGAGTTGGAATAGCTTCATTATATCATTTGGGACTGGTGTGCAAAATTTGAGGTCAATCGGACATGATTTGATAGGTTTCAATATAGGTTGTGGAATTTTGAAGTTTCAAGTTCATTGATTTCGAATTGAGGTATGATTCATCATTTCAATATTGTTATGTGTAGTCCTCGAGTAGGCCCGTGTTATGTTTTGGGACTTGTTGGTGTGTTTGGACGGGGTCTTGAGGGGCTCGGGCGTGTTTTAGATTGATTTCAGACTATTCTGGACCATGTTGTTATTGCTGGTTTTCTGGTGTTTCAGCTGTGGTTCGCGATCCCGGATGGAGCAACGCGTTCGCAATGAGTATTTTGGTCAGTGCAGTGGTTTGTTCTTCGCGTTCGCGCTTTCTTGGTCACGTTTGCAGTGGTTTGATGTGGTGTTCTTCGCGTCCGCATGCAGGGATATGCGTTCGCATATTGTTGAGGTTTGGCAGTTGGGAGTTGGAGGATTCTTCAATGCGACCGCGAAAGGTATGTCGCGTTCGCGAAGCGGGGGAATCTTTGGTCAACGCGTGAGGTGTGCTGCAAACGCGTAGGGTTTTTTGGTGGCAGGATATTTTTGTTCATCGCGAACGCGATGGGTTTTCCGCGTTCGCTAAAGAGGAACGTCTGAGCAGATTATAAGAACTCTATTTAAAGGGTTTCGGCCATTTTTACATATTTGGAGCTATGGAACTCGGATTGAGGTGATTCTTGAAGCAACCTTCACCATATGAATTGGGGTAAGTGTTCTGTACTCGGTTTTGGTTATATTTCACGAATTTATCTTCAATTCTAGCTTTTGCTTGAAGAATTTCAAAGAGGAAATTGGGGGTTTTGGCCTAAAGTTTCATAATGTGAATTTTCAAGTTTTGAACACCGATTTGGAGTCGAATTTGAGTGAAACTAGTATGTTGGACTCGTAATTGAATGGGTTGTCGGATTTTGTTAGTTTTGTCGGGTTCCGAGGTGCGGGCCCGGGTTGGGCTTTAGGCCGATTTTGGGCTTTTGATTCAAGATTTGATCTTTTTTATCGGGATTGGTTCCTTTAACATTGTTTGAAGTATTTAAGTTGTTTTTGGTTAGTTTCGAGTCGATCAGAGGTCAGAACGCACGGGATGGCATTTTCGGACCATCGCTTGGGTTGCTTGATATTGGAATTGGCTTGTTCGAGGTAAGTAACTCTTTTAATCTTGGAGCTGAGGGTATGAACCCTAAATATACATGTTATGTGTTTGGTGTTGAGGTGACATACATGCTAGGTGATGGGCGTGTGGGCGTGCACCGTGTGAACTGTGATTGTGTTATTTCTGTGGTACTGTGTAGTTACCTGAACTTGTCTATAATCATGAAATCTCTACGTACTAGAGTTATCGAGCTATGATTCATGTTAGAAGCCATGTTTAGGCTATATGCTTATTTTGTTGGGACCCACTGAGGTCATAACTGTTGTTGATTATTGGAGCTGGACTCTAACCTTGGCACAAGCTCATCACTACTTTCAACCAAAGGTTAGGATTATTACTTATTGAGTACATGGAGTCGGTTGTACTCATACTATATTTCTGCACCTTGCGTACAAATGTTGTTGTATTCGTTGGAAGCTGGATCTAAAGATGTACCTGCGTTCCGGTTGTAGCTGCCTCTTGTTCATGGTAGCCTTAGATCTATAAAACTCTGTTTATGTTCTTTTCAAACAGATGATGTATTAACTTCATTTCAGCTTTGTAGCTGGCTCTCGTTCATGGTGGCCTTAGATCTATAAAACTCTGTTTATCTAAAGAGAGTTATTCTACACCAGGTAAAGACCAGTAGAGGCACCACCAAAAACTCGACCCCTCCTCAAGGAAGGGACCTGTAAATAACAACAAATTTTGTTAAATGTCAGACTACAATTGAATTGCTCACATTGTTTCTTGACTGAAAGAAGGTTATGCTTGAATGTTGGAACATGGAGCACATTATGAAGCACAACACCAGGAGAAAATTGAAGCTTTCCTATACAAGTAAATTTTACTTTATATGAATTAAGTAAATTAACTGATATATGTTTTCTAAGTACTACGACATCATGTAACAGGGATTTATTAAAAGTCATGTGTTGTGTAGAACCAGAGTCAATTATCCGAGGAACTCTAGGAATAATAGAAAAAAAATGAAGTGAAAATGTGGCAGTTAGCTTCAACACCAGTCAAGTTTGCACTTGCAGAGGATTCAGAAGTTGAGGCAATAGAACCACCTCCCTGTATAGATTGGAATAATTGAATCAACTTGTCACATTGCTCCTTATTGAACCCTTAGCTAGTAACCATATTTGAGACTGCATTTCCTCTAATTCATGAGGTGAGAGACTCATCAACTTCTCCAACATTTGCTTGTTGGTTTCCAAAATTTCCCTTGTTATTTTGTTAATCTTTATGTGTTGAGGATATCCTAGTAATTTACAACATTGCTCTTTTTCATGACCTGTTTTCTTGTAATATCTGCAATATAAATCATTCTTTCTTGTTGGATAGTGACTTGCTCCTTTAGTTTCCATAACTTTCTTTTGTGGAGTCCATTTTTTGCCCAGTCAGGAAAGTAGAAGAGTCACTAGGAATTTGATGAGTAGAATGTACCTCTCTTTGTAACTCCTGATGCAAAATGATAGAGTAAGCCTGTGTTGTAGTAGGGAGAGGCTTCATCATCAACACATTTCCTCTGACTACGTTGTAGATGCTCAGGCATCTTGTGATTGTGCTCCTTAGCTCCTGTAACGACTTGACTGGTCGTTTTGAGTATTATAGCCATGTTTTCCTATTTACTGCTCAATTTATGCTTTACAATTGTTATATGACTTACCAGGGTAATTGGTTTGGGTCCGGTGACGTTTTGAAATAAAATGAGACACTTAGTCTCAAAATTAAAAACTTAAGTTGGAAAAATTGACCGTATATTGACTTATGTGTAAACGACACCGAATTTGAATTTTTATGGTTCCTTAGCTCCGTTGGGTGATTTTTGACTTAGGAGTGTGTCTGTATTATGATCTGGAGGTTTGTAGTAGAATTAGGCTTGAAATAGGGAAATTTAAATTTTTGGAAAGTTTGACCGGGGAGTTGACATTTTGATATCGGGGTAGGAATATGATTCTGGAAAGTGAAATAGGTCTGTAATATCATTTATGACTTGTGTGCAAAATTTGAGGTCAATCGGACTTGATTTTATAGGTTTCAGCGTCATTTGTAGTAATTGGAAGATTCAAGTTAATTAGGCTTGAATTGGGGTATGATTCGTGATTTTAGTATTTTTTGAGGTAATTTGAGTGTTCGACTAAGTTCGTATGATATTTTGGGGTTTGATGGTATGTTTGGTTGAGGTCCCGGAGGCCTCGGGTAAGTTTTGGATGGTTAATGGATCGGAATTTTTACTTAAACAACTGCTTGAATTTTTTTGTTGCCCGATCCGGTTTCCTTCTCCGTGTTCGCGAGGGGAGCCTCGCGTTCGCGAAGAGAAAATTTGGATTGGCCCATTTTGTGCTTTGTGTTCGCGGCCGAGGGCACACGTACGTGAAGGGTCGAGGGGAAAAGCTTCTCGTTACCAACCGAGGTCACGCGTTCGCGAAGGGTCGAGGAGCAAAGCTACGCATTCGCGATCGAGGCCTCGCGTTCACGAAAGGGAAAACCGTCATGGGGGAAATTGGTCTTCGCGTTCGCGTTCGCGAAGGAGGAAATCCAGGAAGCACAATTTTGTGCTTCGCGATCGCGAGGGAGCTGTCGCGTTCGCGAATAAGAAAAGCCTGGACAGAATGTTTAAGTTCTTTTCCATTTTTGACAGATTGGAGCTCGGGAAGAGGCGATATTCAGGAGATTTCAAGGAAAACAACGGGGTAAGTGTTCTTAACTCAATATTGGTCAAATTACCCAAATCCATGGTTATTTTTAACATTTAATGGGTGAATTAAGTTGAAAATTTAGAAAACTCTCTTGGTTTGACTCGTGGTTGAATGGGCTTTCGGATTTTGTAATTATTTTCTGGTTCCGAGACATAGGCCCCACGGGTAATTTTTTAGTTAAATTTTGGATTTTATTAAAAAATTAGTATTCTCATATGGAATTAATTACAATAATTTGTATTGATTGAATCAAATTGATTATGACTGGATTCGAGGCTTTTGGAGACCGATTCACGAGGCAAATGGACAGCGGAGTAAATAATTGCATGGCTTGAGGTAAGTAACACTTCTAAACTTAGTTCTGAAGGTATGAATCCCCGAATTTGGTGTTATATAAATTATTTCGAGGTGACAAACATGATAGTTGACGAGCGTGTGGACGTGCACCATTGAAATTGTGACTTGAATAAATTCTGTGGAGTTGTAAAAAAATTAAAGAATCATGTATTCACATATTCTCCACGTTTTAGGAAATTGAACTGAGACTCGTATTAAAGATCATGATTAGTCTACGTGCCGCTATTTTTGGGACCCACAGGATCGTGTTGCTGTTGAACTTAATTATTTTATAAATGCATATTTCATACTCAGTCATGTTCATCCATTGTGAGAATATTTATGGGATCAGAGCTGCCTGCCTGCAGTAGGCCATATTGGCTCTATATATATTATTATTATATGGAACGGGGTTGCCCGCCCGTAGCAGGCCTTATAGGCTTTATTATTATACGGATCGGGACTGCCCGCATGCAGTAGGCCATATCGGCTTTATATCACGCTCGGGTTGAAGGAGCCCCTCTGGAGTCTGCAACCCCCACAGTGAGCCTAGATGATTTATTTTAAGGGATGGACTTCCTAGGGCATGGACTTGCCTTACTTATTTATATTTGGGATGTTTGTCCCTAGAGATAGATCTTGTCCGAATCATTTACATTTGGTGATAAATTATCCCGGGGCTGGATTAGCGTTATACGGTACTGAGTGACTGACTGTCAGTCGATATATATATATATATATATATATATATATATATATATATATATATATATATATATATATATATATATATATATATATATATATATATATATATATATATATATATATATATATATATATATATATATATATATATAGATTAGCCATAAATAGTACCGAGTGACCGAATAATTAGTGACCAGTAATACATGTGGTTTATCCACTGAGATGGCATATTTCTCAAGTTATTCAGAATTGATCTATTTTAATTATACTGAGTTTAACCGTTGAACTTGAAATCATGCATATATTTATGTATTGTTATTTCTATACTGGACTGTACCTGCAGAGCTCGTCACAATTTTCAGCCCAGAGGTTAGTCTTGTTACTTATTGAGTTGGTTGTACTCATACTACACTTTGCACCTCGTGTGCAGATCCAAGTGCTTTCGGACACGGAGACTGTTAGATATCAGAGTGCTATCAGTTGGAGACTATCAAGGTAGCTGACTGGCGTCCGCTGACCTTGACTCTTTTTTTCAGTTATTGTACTGTTTTATACTTTCAGATAATGTTTTATCAGTCAAACTTTGTATTTATTTAGATGCTCATGTACTCAGTGACACTGGGTTTTGGAAGTATTTTATATCTGTATTTGTGAGATTTCTTTTGCTGAATTAAATATCATATTTTTAAACTTAAAAGATATGGTGGTTTGTTGAGATTGTCGGTTTGCCTAGTATTGAGATAGGCGCCTTCACGGCAAGTGAGATTTTGGGTCGTGGCAGCTCCACAACTGCACTCACAACTGCATGTCATGAAAGTATTGAGTTCTTTCAGTTGGTCCCAGATCCTTTTCAGTTTATTAAAATAAGCAGCTACATCTCTAGTTCCTTGATTGATATTGTTTAGCTCTCTTTGAAGCTGAAATAGCTTTGTACCATCATCTTGTCCATACCTTTCCTCTAGTTCATTCCATAGATCTGCGGCTGTTTGTGAGTAAATAACACTCTCAGCTATTTCTTTGTATAGAAAATTAAGTAGTTATGCTATTACCATGTCATTGCAACGTGTCCACTGAACTAATAGAGATGAAGCTTTCTTTGGCATTTCGCAGGTTCCAGTGATGAATCCCAATTTATTCTTGGTAGATAGAGAGATAAGGATACCCCTTCTCCAATTTCCAAAGCAGGTCCCATCAAAGGTAGTGTTGATGAGATTCATACCAGGAGAATCAGAGGAGGAGAGGAAATAAGAATGTGAGACATCAATCTCAGTTTTGGATTTAGAAGACTGTTCTTCAGTACCCATTATGTAGGTGTTCAAAGAAAAGAAATGAAAAGATGTTTGGAATGTAAAATTGAAAGAAAATCAGTGAGGTATTGCTCTGATACCATGAAGAAATTCAAGAAAGATGGTATGAAAAATATTTTTCTATTTGTCGCAGTGTCATATGTACAGTGCTATTCCTATATTTATACAAAGAAAGAACCATGACAGTTTGCTACAACTTGTGTATATTATATTATATGTGCATATGTCCTCATCAGTGACCTTCACTTTAAGAGAAATAAAAGGAGTTTGATATACTAAAGTTGAACATATTCAGACATATCCTATGTCCCACTGTCTCCTCCACTTTGAGCCTCTGTCTGAACACTACGATTTGTCGGAGCCGAAGTAATTTTTCCGCCAACAGTTTTAAATTTTTTGTATGCTTGATCTTATTCAACCAATGTTAGATATTCTAACATGCCGATCTTGCCAATATAACTAGATGATAGAGATGCATGCCTTAAATAATTGATCTTGTTGAAAATTTTAGAGTGTAATTCGATGAAATCTTAAGCATGCATGTAGATTAGTGCGTCTAGATCTCAAGTCAAAATTCATTAATTGGAGGCCTCTAAGTAGCGCCAACATACTGAAAAATAAAAAAGTTATGTGACCAGGAAACTTTCATCTGAAGAAATTTATCTCATTCAAGAACTTTCATTTAAATTTGAAAAAGAAAAGTTCTTTATTTTTAAGCTGGAGCCCCACTGCTTGTAAGAATATATTTGAACATATATTATCTAACTCTCATTTTAATTTGTTCATCGTAATTGATAATTAAATGTTGCGGGTTTATACAAAAGGGGTTTGGTGAGTTATGCATATGCTGATTTGTCTAATATTCTGTTGCAAATTACGCGTTAATCTTTATCATCTCAACACTTTCTTTCCCCTATTTCCCTTTTAGTAAATCTTTTTTCAAATTCACCTTTTTGTTGCTTCTACAGAGTATTTAACCACAATACTATTATTATTTATTTATTTATTTATTTATTATTTTTCTATTATTACGATTATAAATATGAGAAGCCTGATCAATGTAAAAAGTTGAATCACCAAAATGTCCATTAAAAATTGAATGACGTTTTATCCCTTAAAAATAAAACATTTCTGTATAAAACGTATCTTGAAATTTTTAGCTTACTTATTATAATCATAATCATGAGTATATACAATCTTGTACTAATTAAAGGTGTTTACAATCTTTTGGTATAAGAAAACTTTGAGGTATCAAATCAAAATAATGTTCTTGTCCTGCTTAATACAAGCTAATTACTTCCTTAAATTTTATAAACGTTTCTCTTCAAATGTTGAGAAAATGCATAAGTACCCCGCCCCCATCTATAGTCGGATTTCCAACTACATACTTTATCTTTGCGGGGGTCTTATTATCCCACTGAAATATTTTTAAATGGAATTAGTATCACCCTAGAATGCCACTACAATATTTGTATTTGGTGGTGAAATACACGCGCCTGATACATGTATTTCCCACTAAAATCATTTTTTTCTTGTTTTTTTCTCATCTACTTCCTTTCCCAACTCACTTTTGTATTTTCTAAAATTCTTTTTCCCTTTTCACACAACCCTCATTCTCCCATTCCCCAACCCACAAGTGAAGTAGAGAAATTTTCTTGGTTGAAGAAGCAAATAGAAAAACAGTGAGCTTCTAGAAAACTTTCTAGCAATCAACAATCAACAACCAAATTATTCTTCCTTGTTCTCTCTTATATGCAAATTTGATTAATTAAAAAAATAGGACTCCCCTCACCCACCTCACTACCTAAAGCAGTGAAAGGCCGAAGGCCCAAATCGGGAAACGATGAGCATGGCGAAAATATATTTTGCAAATAATATTCAAAACCCTTTTTCTTGTTCAGTCTTTTCTGGGCTTCTTCCGGGTTTAATCGAAAAATGATATTCGGACGAGATTTTTTCATTCCATTTTGTGAGAAACAATTGCAATTGAAAGTTTAAAAGTGGTGAGTGAAGAGATCAAAAATAGCAGTAATCCTCTATAAAGTGCAGTGAAATATAGACAAGAAAGAAGAAAATCTTCAACTCGATCTCACCGAAAAATATGGAGAATTTTGGAGCTAATTTCCGGCCAATCTATACGTACTAAAACTAGAGGAAATAAAAGGAAAGGAAAAGAAAAAACCAGAGAAAAGAAAAAATAGAAAATAGTACTCCAATACTTTATAAAAATGTTATAAAAATAAAATTTCAGCATTCTCTCTCTTTCTCACACTCCCAAGGAGAGTGGCATACACTCTCTTCTGCCACATCAGCACCAGGGGTATAGTAATGTCACGACCCAAACTAACCTTGTCGTGATGGCGCCTATCGTGGTACTAGGCAAGCCGACCTTTCCAAGACTCTTTCAAAATTTTAATTAAGATATTTAAAAATATCCGGAGTTTTTCATTAATACTGGGTAAAACCCAAATAAAAAGTAAGTGCGGAAAAAAATAGCCCGACATAGGGGTGTCACTAAGTTGTGAGCATCTAGATAACCAAACTAATACAACCAGTGTCTATGTATCAATACAAGACATAATAAAATATATAGAAGGAGAGACAAGGCCCTGCGGACACTGGCAGCTACCTCGTAGTCTCCGGTACTCGATCCTTCCGGACTCAACGACCTCCGTAATCAAACACACCTGGATCTGCACATGAAGTATAGAGTGTAGCATGAGTACAACCAACTCAGCATGTAACAAAAATAAATAAGGTACTGAGAAGCAGTGACGAGCTATACGGTACAGTTCATTTTTAAAAGTTTTCAGTAAAGAGTGAACATGCTTTCACATCCTGTGATATAAGTCAAAACAGTTCGCGTTCATGTAAAACAATTATGGATCTTCTAGAAATTTCACAACAACAAAAAGTAACAACCAAGGGCAACAATAAATAAAGCAGGTACAGCCTCTCAAGGCAACAATCACTCAACCCATCTCAACCTCACACTCTCGGCTCTCAGAGCTCAATACACACTCTCAATAGGTACCTGGGCTCACTGGGGGTGTTCATACTCATGAGGGGCTACTACAGCCCAAGCGCTATAAGCACGGATAACTCACGTGCTATAATATCATATCTGGATCCGCACAGAAAACTCACGTGCTGAGGTAAACATGTACAGGAAACACTATGACTGAGTATAACTACCATGAGTAGGAATATAGCCTAAGCATGATTTTTAACATGAAAGGCAGTCAAGTTCTAGTAAAATAGGAATGCATATAAATACAAATAAAGGCTATTATACTTCACAGTCTCCCGGGATGAACCAAGTCTCAATCCCTCACGGTGTACATCCACACGCACGTCACCTAACATGGGTGCCACCTCCAAACAGTCACATTATACCAAACTCCGGGTTTCATACCGTCAAGACCATATTTAAAAATGTTACTTACCTTAACAACATATAACTCCTACTCTGGAATGCTCTTGCCCCTCGATTTGGTCTCCAAATGCTCCGAATCTATTCACAATCAGTACAATGCTATCAATTTATGCTAAAGGAATGAATTCCACAAGAAAATACACAATTAGACTCAAAACCCGAAATTGGCTCAACCCGTCCCCCGGGCTCACGTCTCGAAATCTGACAAAATTTACAAAACTAGAAAGCTCATCCACTCACGAGTGTAACCATACTAAATTCATCAAAATACGACATCGTTTGGTCCTTCAAATCCTTAAATTACTCTCCAACAATTCCAAGCCCTAACCCCTCATTTTCATTAATTACAATGATTAAACAACGAAAAATCACCATATATATGAGTATTAGGGCTCAAGCAACTTACCTCACTGATAGCACTTGAATCACCCTTCAAATATCACTCCAAAAGCTCCAAAAACCAACTTGAAATGGTGGAAATGAACCAAATTCGCGAAGGGTTCTATTTATGGTTTCTGCCCAGGTGTTTCGCACCTGCTAACAAACTTCACGCTTCTGTGCCACCGCATCTGCGGAAAATCCATCGCAGGTGCAGAACTCACTCAGGAGCCCAGGTTTCGCATCTGCGGCCCAAACCCCCGCGCCTGCGAAGGTGCTCCTGCGCATTTCCTTCCGCTTCTGCAAAGCCTGCCCAGCGCCCTCCTTTCCGCATCTGCGCCCCAGGTCTCGCACCTGCACATCCTGTGTAGCCTAGCACTGCCCGCTCCTGCGGACTCCCCTTGCGCACCAGCGACCTCGCAATTGCAACTCCTCCTTCCGCAGGTGCGGAAATAGCAGTAGCAGCAGCTTCAGCTGCATTTTCCAACTTTAACAAATCCGTTAACCACCCGGAATCACCCCGAGGCCCTCGAGACCTCAACCAAAAATACCAACAAGTCATATATCAACATACAAACTTTGTCGAACCTTCAAACTTAAAACAACATCCAAACACCAAATTACCCTCGGATTCAAGCCTAAGAACTTCTAAATTTTTAAATTTGGCAACCGATGCCGAAACCAACCAAACCACGTCCGAATGACCTCAAATTTTGCAAACATGTCACAAATGATACTACAAACCTACTTCAACTTCCGAAATTCCATTTCGACCCCGATATCAAATTTTTCACTGTCGACCAAAAATCACCAAATTTTCAATTTCGCCAATTCAAGCCTAATTCTACCACGAACCTCCAAATTACATTCCGGACACGATCCTAAGTCCAAAATTACCTAACGAAGCTAATGGAACCGTCAGAATTAAATCCCAAGATCATTTGCACATAAGTCAACATCCAATTGACTTTTCTAACTTAAGCTTCTACTTTAGAGACTGTGTCTCAATCCACTCCGAAACCACTCTAGACCCGAACCAACCAACCCGATACAACACAATACAGCTAAATAACACATAAAGAAGTAGAAATGGGGGGGGGGAATGGGGCTATGACTCTCGAAACGACCGGCCGGAACGTTACATCCTGCCCCTCTTAAACAACCGTTCGTCCTCGAACGGGTCTAGAAACATACCTGGAGTCTCAAATAGGGGTGGATATCTGCTCCGCATCACCGGCTTGGTCTCCCAGGTGGCCTCCTCCATAGGCGTACCTCTCCACTGCACCTTTACTGAAGCTATATCCTTTGACCTCAACCTTCGAACCTGTCGATCCAAAATAGCGACCGGCTCCACCTCATAAGTCATATCACCCTCCAACTAAACCGTGCTGAAATCAAAAACATGGGACAGATCTCCAATATACTTTCGGAGCATGGAAACATGAAATACTAGGTGCACACTCGACAATCTGTGTGGCAAGGCAAGCTTATAAGCCACCTCCCCAATCCTCTGAAGCACCTCAAAAGGCCCAATGAACCGGGGGCTCAACTTGCCCCTCTTCCCAAACCTCATAAAATCCTTCATGGGTGATACCTTCAGCAAAACCTTATCCCCAACCAGGAAAGATACATCACGGACCTTCCTATCCGCATAGCTCTTCTGCCTAGACTGCGCCGTGCGAAGCCGCTCCTGAATCAATTTCACCTTATCTAATCTATCCTAGACCAAGTCTGTACCCAAGAGCCTATCCTCACCCGGCTCAAACCATCCAACCGGAGATCTACACCTCCTCCTATATAAAGCCTCGTACAGAGCCATCTGAATACTCGACTAATAACTGTTGTTATATGCAAACTCCGCGAGTGGCAGAAATTGGTCCCATGAACCCCCAAAGTCAATGACACAAGCACGCAACATGTCCTCCAATATCTGAATAGTGCGCTCGGACTACCCGTCCGTCTGAGAGTGAAAAGTTGTGCTCAACTCAACTTGAGTACCCAACTCTCGCTGCACTGCCCTCCAAAACTGCGATGTAAACTAAGTACCCCTATCTGAAATGATGGAAACTGGGACACTTTGTAGGCAAACAATCTCTCGGATGTCAATCTCAGCCAACTGCTCTGAAGTGTAAGTAGTACCAACTGGAATGAAGTGCGCGGACTTGGTCAGCCAATCCACAATAACCCAAATAGCATTGAACTTCCTCGAAGTCCGTGGGAGCCCAACTACAAAGTCCATGGTGATCCGCTCCCATTTTCACTCTGGGATCTCTAATCTCTGAAGCAAGCCACCCGATCTCTGATGCTCATACTTAACTTGCTGACAACTGAGACACCGAGCAACAAAACCAACTATATCCTTCTTCATCCGCCTCCACCAATAGTGCTGCCTCAAATCTCGGTACATCTTCACGGCACCTGGATGGATGGAATATCGCGAACTGTGGGCCTCCTCAAGAATCAACTCTCGAAGCCCATCTATATTAGGCACACATATCCGGCCCTGCATCTTCAACACACTGTCATCCCCAATAGTCACATCCTTAGCATCAACTCTCCGAACCCTGTCCTGAAGAATGAGTAAGTGGGGGTCATCATACTTACGCTCCCTAATACGGTCATAAAGAGAAGACCTGGAGACCATGCAAGCCAACACCCGACTAGGCTGTGAAATATCCAACCTCACAAGCTGGACCGCTAAGGCCTAAACATCCAATGCCAAACTCCCCAAACTCTCCGCCCGGCGACTCAAAGCATCGACCATCACATTAGCCTTCCCCGGATGGTACAGAACAGTGATATCATTGTCCTTAAGAAACTCCAACCATCTCCGCTGATGCAAGTTAAGATCCTTCTGCTTAAAAAGTTGTTACAGACTCCGGTGATCAGTATAGATCTCACAATGAACCCCATACAAATAATGACGCCAAATTTTCAAGGCGTGAACAATGGCTGCTAACTCAAGATCATGGACAGGATAATTCTTCTCATGGGTCTTCAATTGGCTCAAGGCATAGGCAATCACCCTACCCTCATGCATCAAAACACAACCAATGCCTATCCTCGAGGTATCACAATACACGGTGTAAGAACCTGAAGCCGATGGCAGAACTAACACTGGAGCTGTGGTCCAAGCAGTCTTGAGCTTTTGAATGCTCTCCTCACACTCGTCCGACCATCTGAATGGAGCACTCTTTTGGGTCAATTTGGTCAAGGGCGATGCAATAGATGAAAATCCCTCCACAAAGTGACGGTAATAACCCGCCAAACTAAGAAAGTTCCTAATCTCTGTGGCTGAGAACGGTCTAGGCTAACTCTGCACCGCCTCTATCTTCTTCGGATCCACCTAAATAACCTCACTAGACACCACGTGCCCTAAGAATGCTACTGAACTGAGCCAAAACTCACACTTGGAGAACTTTGCATACACCTTCTCCTCCCTCAATCTCCGTAATACAATCTTTAAATGTTGAGAGTGCTCCTCCTGGCTACGAGAGTACACCAAGATGTCATCAATGAATACAACAACGAATGAATCCAAATAGGGCTGGAATATACCATTCATCAAATGCATGAACGCTGCTGGGGCATTGGTCATCCCAAAAGACATCACCAAGAACTCATAATGGCCATATCGGATCCTGAAAGCTGCCTTAAGTATATCCGAATCCCGAATCTTCAGCTGGTGATACCCGGACTTGAAATCAATCTTGGAGAACACCCTCGCTCCCTGACGCTGGTCAAATAAATCATCAATACGAGGCAAAGGATATTTGTTCTTGACTGTGACCTTTTTCAACTGCCTGTAATCAATACACATTCTCATGGAACCATACTTCGTTTTCACAAATAAAACTGGTGCACCCCAAGGTGACATAATAGGCCAAATAAACCCCTTATCAACGAGTTCCTGAAGCTGTTCTTTCAACTCTGTCGGTGCCATACAATACGGTGGAGTAGAAATAGGCTGAGTGCTCGGCACCAAATCAATACCAAAGTCAATATCGCTGTCAGGCGACATGCCCGGCAGGTCTGCAGGAAACACATCCGAAAAATCACGTACCACCTGAATAGAATCAATGGTAGGAGTCTCTGCACTAACATCCCTCACAAAAGCCAAATAAGACAGGCAACCCTTCTCAACCATACGTTGAGCCTTCAAATATGAAATCACCCTACTTGGTACATAATCTACAGAACCTCTCCACTCAACCCTCGGAAATCCCGGCATAGCCAATGTCACGGTCTTTGCGTGATAATCTAGAACAACATAAGATGGAGATAACCAATCCATACCCAATATCACATCAAAATCAACCATATTGAGCAACAATAGATCCACTCGGGTCTCAAGACCCCCAATAGTCACCACACATGACCGATATACGCGTTCCAAAATAATAGTATCGCCCACAGGAGTAGATACATGTACAGATGAAACTAAAGACTCACGGGGCATATCCAAAAAATGGGCGAAATACGAGGAAACATATGAATACGTGGAACTAGGGTCAAATAATACTGAGGCATCTCTGTGACAAACTGAGACAATACCTGTAATCACAGCATCTGAAGCAATAGCATCTGGTCTGGTAGGGAGGGCATAGAAATGGGCTTGACCACCCCCTGATTTGCCTCCCCCTCTCGGGTGACCCCTAGCTGACTAGGCTCCGCCCCTAGCTGGTGGAGGAACTGGTGCTGGTCCTATCGGTCGGGTACTCCGTTGTGGAGTCCCACCCAATAGCCTATGGCAATGTTTCATAATGTGACCAAAATCTCCGCACTCGAAACAACCCCTCCTCTGACGAAACTGCTGCTCCTAATGCCCAAAAGAACTACCCGAAGGTACCTGAGCGGGCGGGGCATAATGATAACTCTGTGCTGGTAGTGAAGTGAATGATGACTGGCCCTACTAATGATTGTGAGAACCATGGCCAGATGATACACCACGGTGAAATGGTCGAGCTGTCTGAGCCTGTCTGAAATGAAGACCTCTACCGTGCTGGAACTGACCCCCAAAAGGAGCACCGCTAAATCCACCATGACCACGAGGCCTCTTGGCCTCCCTCTCAACCCTCTCCTGACAGCGAACCACCTCAATCTGATGAGCAATGTCGACAACCTCATCAAAGGTAGCACCAGACACCCTCTCTCTTGTCATGAGTAACCATAGCTGAAAAGTGAGACCATCTATAAACCTAATTCTTCTCTGCAGTCTGTGGGAACCAACCAGATAGCATGATGGTCCAACTCCAAGAATCGCATCTCATACTACGTCACATATATGTCGCCCTGGCGAAGCTGCTCAAATTGTTTGCGCAACTCCTCTCTGCGGGACTGAAGCACGAACTTCTCCAAAAAGACCACGGAGAACTGCTTCCAAGTATGGGGTGCTGCCCCAACAGGCCTACACCTCTCGTAAGTCTCCCACCATCTGAGTGCAGCCCTAGAAAACTAAAAAGTAGTGAATAAGACCCCATAAGTCTCTAGAATACTAGCAGTACAGAGTATCCTCTGACACTTGTCCAAGGAGTCCTGAGCATCCTCTCTCTCTGTGCAACTGAAGGGTGGTGGCTGGAGTCTCCCAAACCTCTCAAACCTATGCTGATCATCCTCAGGCATAGCAGGAACCACATAATCCTGTACAGCTGTAACCGGCTGGGCTGGTGGTTCCTCTGGTGTCTGAAGTCCTTGAACAACCTGCTTGGATGTGCGAGCGACGGGAGTCTGAGTGCCTCCCCCGGCCTGAGAAGTGGTTGTGGCCGTCGACATAGAGACTGCCTGAGCAAGGCCGGTATACGCTGTCAGAATTTGAGCTAGGGCCTCTTGAAGGCCTGAAATCACAATAGGCACAGGTGGTGCCTGAGCTAGTGCATCAACAACTTGAACCTGGTCCTGATCTGGGACAACTGGTGGATTGGCAGGTACTGCCCCAGCTGATGTACGGGTTGCACCTCTGCCCTTACCACGGCCTCTACTGCGGCCTCGGCCTCTCGGGGCCCTGGCCGGCAGTACTGGTGGCTGGCCCTCCTGACTGGTAGCACGAGTCCTCACCATCTATGATAGAATGAAACAGCAGATGTTCAGTTACTAAAATCAACAAATTCGCACGATAAAAATTCAAGAATGTGGATTTTTTTTCTTAAAGTTTCTGCAGCCTCTCAAAGATAAGTACATACGTCTCTGTACCGATCCATAAGAATCTACTAAACCTACTCATGACTCGTGAGACCTATGTAACCTAGGCTCTGATACCAATCTGTCACGACCCAAACTAACCTTGTCGTGATGGCGCCTATTGTGGTACTAGGCAAGCCGACCTTTCCAAGACTTGTTCAA
The DNA here is from genome assembly GCF_000715075.1 of Nicotiana tabacum. Taxonomy (NCBI): domain Eukaryota; kingdom Viridiplantae; phylum Streptophyta; class Magnoliopsida; order Solanales; family Solanaceae; genus Nicotiana; species Nicotiana tabacum. The sequence continues at coordinate 109,688,628 of NC_134093.1, forward strand.
AATTTTAACAGAAATGAATTAAGACATTTAAAAATATCTGGAGTTTTTCATAAATACTGGGAAAAACACAAAAAAAAGCATAAGTGCGAAAAAATAACCCGACTTTGGAGTGTCACTAAGTCGTGAGCATCTAGATAACCAAACTAATACAACCAGTGTCTAAGTATCAATACAAGATAGAAAGAAATATATAGAAGGAGAGACAAGGCCCTGCGGATGCTGGCAGCTACCTCGTAGTCTCCGGTACTCGATCCTCCCGGACTCAACGACCTCCGTAATCAAACACAAATGGATCTGTATATCAAGTGTAGGGTGTAGCATGAGTACAACCAATTCAACAAGTAACATAAATAAATAAGGAACTGAGAAGTAGTGACGAGCTATACGGTACATTTCATTTTTAAATGTTTTCAGTAAAGAGTGAAGTAGTTGAGTCGTGCCTTTCTTCGTACCATGGTGGGACTAGCCATGTAGAATTTTTGTATAATATGGCTAGTGGGAATGTTGTGGCTTACTATTTCACTTTTCAGTGCATGTCCTATTTACTAGCTATCGCTTTTGCTTTGCATCTTTCTTCTAGATTTCATGGTCTTCCTATTTTTCTTATGACTGTTGTGGTGATACTAATATTTACTAATATTGTCTCCATTTGCTTTGCATCTTTCTTCTGGATTTCATTTCATTGTCTCCCTTTGATCCAGTTATGACTGTTGTTGTTGTTGTTGTTCAGTAAAGAGTGAACATGCTTTCAAATCCTGTGGTATAAGTCAAAACAGTTCGCGTTCATGTAAAACACATATGGATCTTCGAGAAATTTCACAACAACAACAGGTAACAACCAAGGGAAACAATAAATAAAGCAGGTACAGCCTCTCAAGGCAGCAGCCACAAAACCCATCTCAACCTCACACTCTCGGCTCTCAGCCCTCAATACACACTCTCAATAGTTACCTGCGCTCACTAGGGGTGTTTAGACTCATGAGGGGCTCCTACAGCCCAAGTGATATATGCACGGACAACTCACATGCTGCACGGACAACTCACATGCTGCACGGACAACTCACGTGCTATAATATCATATCTGGATCCGCACGGATAACTCACGTGCTGCAGGATAACTCACGTGCCATAGTATAAACATAAGGATCCGCACGGACAACTCACGTGCCATATAACAATACCTCACAACCAGGCCTTCGGCCTTACTCAGTCATGAACCTCTCTAGTCTCATAGCTCTTAATAAAGAAAGGGAAAGCAACCCAAATCAAAGTGTTACAGTATATCATAAGGAAAAAACTAATAACAGAAACTGAGGTAAACATGTACAGGAAACACTATGACTGAGTATAACTACCATGAGCAGGAATATAGCCTAAGCATGATTTCTAACATGAAAGGCAGTCAAGTTCTAGTAAAACAGGAATGCATATAAACATAAATAAAGTCTATTAGACTTCACAGTCTCTCAGGACAGACTAAGTCTCAATCCCTCACGGTGTACATCCACACGCCCGTCACCTAGCATGGGTGCCACCTCCAAACAGTCACATTATACCAAACTCCGGGTTTCATACCCTCAAGACAAGATTTAAAACTGTTACTTACCTCAACAACGTAGAACTCCCACTCTGGAATGATGTTGCCCCTCGATTCTGTCTCCAAATGCTCCGAATCTATTCACAATCAGTACAATGCTATCCATTTATACTTAAGGAATGAATTCCACAAGAAAATTACCAAATTAGACTCAAAACTCGAAATTGGCTCAACCCGGCCTCCGGGCCCACGTCTCAAAATTCGAGTCTAAGCATATCTAATTCATCAAAATCAGATATCGTTTGGTCCTTCAAACCCTTAAATTACTCTCTAAAAATTTCATTCCCTAACCCCTTAATTTCACTAATTACAATTGTTAAACAACGGAAAATCACCATATATACGAGTATTAGTGCTCAAGCAACTTACCTCACTGATAGACCTTGAATCACCCTTCGAAAATCACTCCAAAAGCTCCATAAATCGACTTGAAAATGATGAAAATGAACCAAATTCGCGAAAGGTTCTATTTATGGTTTCTGTCCAGGTTTTTCGCACATGCGGACAAACTTCACGCTTCTGCGCCACCACACCTGCGGAAAATCCATCTCAGGTGCGGAACTCACTCAGTAGTCCAGGTTCCGCATCTGCGGCCCAAAACCCCGCGCCTGCGAAGGCGATCCTGCGCATTTCCTTCCGCTTCTGCGAAGCCTGCCCAGTGCCCTCCTTTCGGCATATGCACCCCAGGTCTCGCAGATGTGACCAATTCTTTGCACTTGCGCATCTTGCGTAGCCCAGCACTACCCGCTCCTGCGGACTCCCCTTGCACACCAGCGACCTCGCACCTGCGACTCCTCCTTCTGCAGGTGCGGAAATAGAAGTAGCAGTAGCTTCAGCTGCATTTTCCAACTTCGACAAATCCGTTAACCACCCGGAATCACCCTGAGGCCCTCGGGACCTCAACCAAAAATACCAACAAGTCATATATCAACATACAAACTTAGTCGAACCTTCGAATCACTTAAAACAACATCCAAACATAAAATTACCCTCGGATTCAAGCCTAATAACTTCTAAATTTTTAAATTCGGCAACCGATGCCGAAACCAACCAAACCAGGTCCGAAAGACCTCAAATTTTGCACACACGACACAAATGATACTACGAACCTACTCCAACTTCCAAAATTCCATTTCGACCCCGATATCAAATTTTCCACCGCCGACCAAAAATCTTCAAATTTTTAATTTTGCCAATTCAAGCCTAATTCTACCACAAACCGCCAAATTATATTCTGGACGCGCTCCTAAGTCCAAAATCACCTAACAAATCTAATGGAACCATTAGAATTAAATTTCTAGATCGTTTGCATATAAGTCAATATCCGGTTGACTTCCCCAACTTAAGCTTCTACTTTAGAGACTAAGTATCTCAATCCACTCTGAAACCACTCCAGACCCGTACCAACCAACCCGATATAACATAATACGGCTAAATAATACATAAAGAAGCAAAAATGAGGGAAAACTAGGCTATGGCTCTCAAAACGACCGGACTGGTCGTTACAAATACTTTCATTTTAAAATGGTTTAAGGGGGGTAATAGGATCCCCGCAAAGATAAAGTGTGTAGTTGAAAATCCGGCTATAGGTCAGGGGGGTAATTATGTATTTTTTCTAAAATGTTCTTCCGTTATTGAGTTAGTTAAATATGAACACAAATTATTTTTAAGAAACTTGCACTTTTTTGTACTTTTTTAAAATTTTATAAGTCAATTTCTAATAATATTTGTATAATTGTTTAAAATTTTTAATCAATAGTTCATATGGGCTGCATACATAACGCGCGTGTCGAGAGACTAGTCTATTGAAATGCCCAAAGGTCATGCAAAATATCTCCATACGGTAAAAATGGGCAGTTTTCTTACCCCATAAATTTTATTTGGAGTATGTTATTATATTTAATAGGAAATAGTATTCATTGATACTAGCATATTTGAAGCTAAAGTAGAATCACGTACAACACAAGTGCTAAAATAAAAAGAAAATCTTTTCATGAACCCCAAAATTTAGCAAACATTTGCAACAAACGAGTGATTTGGAACAAGAGTTTCCAAGAACATGCTCAACATGCGAGAAGTTGAATCTTGATCTTCTTTAGCATCCCTACAACATCTTTCATGCCTATAGACATCACACTTTGTTGACCCCAACCCCTCCTGACCATACTCTACACAATAAAACAATTTTAAAATGTAAACATTTATTGGTGGAAAAAGGAAAGAAAAATCAATGTTCAAAGCAAAATAAAGAGACGTAGCTGGTGCAATATAACCCAATGTTGCTAAGGTTTAATTGTTTAAATCACTCTCATCTTCCCCCAACAGTTTTGAAATATCAAAGTCGCTTAGGTGGCCAACCATATTCTCATCCAGCAAGACGTTACTTGGCTTCATATCACAATGAATAACAAGTGATGAGCACTCATGGTGGAGATATTCCAATGCACATGCTACATCTATCATTATGTTCAGTCTCTGCATGATGTCTAAGAAGTAGTTGTGTGAATACAACCACTTATCAAGGCTTCCATTGGGCATGTACTCGAGTACTAAAGCCTTAAAATCAAGGTTGGAACATCGTACTAATACCTATGGCGCAGGTTGCGCAGAACTCCACATTATGTATCAAAACTCTTGAATGTTACTTCTAATTGAAGATTGAACACCTTACAGCAATAGGAGTCCCACTTCGGAGTATGCCTTTGTAGACACTTGGAATTTTGTTTTTCCAAACTTGTTAGTAAATGTTGTGGTAGCATCCTTTGAACATTTGAATCTCGTTATGCATTATTTGTTTTTTCTCATTTTATGTGGTATACTTTATTTTTTAGTCTGTTCCAAAAAAAATAGTTATATTTTTATTTTTAAAAATACTTTAATTTAAATTTTCACTTGTGGCATGCTGTTCCCCATTGTTCTTTAAATCAAGTGATGTTTGGCATATTTTCATATATTTTTATATTAATATATCTTCGATCTTATTGTCTTTGATGAGTTCTATGTGATAAATATGTCCAATTTTGTTAAAGTATTACTTTTCTGCTAATGGGATGTAATTTGATGAATTAGGAACAAAACGATGCAATTGAAAACGATGCGAGAGTCGTGTTGGAGGCAAAAATCTAAGCGAGCAAAACATATATAGCTAGTGTCACACCTCTTGCTCACCAATTAAATTCTATGTGAATCCCGTACTCAAGTTGAAAAAAGAGAATTCTTAATTGCAACAAGTTTGAATATGGCAAGTTCTTTAATATAATGTAGGCATTAGGGAATATACTCGTGACTAAAATAGAAATATACTTAATCTTCTTGCTTAATTATTTTACAAATACTATTAATGTATTTTATTAATTCTAACTCCATAGAAATATAGATATTAGATTATTCCTGATAACTTTTCTTGCGTAAAATATTGTTCCCGGTAGTTGAATTGCGAGCATGTGTCATCTGCTACATATTGTTGCCCCAAAGCTTGACTTGACTTATTAGAAATATCTAAAGTAAATTTAACTATGAAAGAAAGAAAACTCTGGACTTGTGCGTAGGGTTCGTGTCAAAATATACAGTTAGGATGTGCTACCATGAGTACAGTCAAATTTCTTTATAAGAGTAGTATTTGGTCCGATATTTTTTGGATACTATAGTGAAGTGCTAATGTAATGACCCAATCGGTCATTTTGAAATTTAGAATCCCGTTCCCCTAAATAAAACTCCCCGTATATGTTTTTATTAATTTATGACTTGCGGGGATGGTTGGTTCTGAATTTGAAAGTGATCGGGTTGAAATCGGAACAATTGGTCTCTTAGTTTGGCTTTAAAAGGCTAAGTTTGACTTCAGTCAACATTTTGAGAAAACGACCCCGGAATCGGGATTTGACTGATCCAATAGGTTCGTAGGATGTTTCGGACTTAGGCGTATGTTCGAATCGCGTTTTTGATAACCCGGGAGCGTTTTAGCGCTTAATAGTAAAAATTAAATATTTGAAGGTTTAAAGTTCTTTAAATTTGGTTTGGAATAGGTTTTGGAGTAATCCAGGTCCGTCTGAAATTTCGAGTTTGGGAGATTTAAGACTTGCACACAACATTTGGTGTCATTCCGAGTAGTATAAGTATGTTTCGGCGCGTTCAGAGTAAAGTTTAAAGAATTTAAAAATTTTAAGTTGAATCGATTTGGTTTGAGGTATTATTCTTAGTGTTGATGTTGTTTTACATGTCCATTTTATGATTTCAAACTTGTTGGTATATTTGGGCCAGGCCCCGAGGGCCCTGATTGTTAAACGGACAAGGCTCAGACCAATTTTGGAATTTGGAGAAAGAACTGAAATCTTCTTGGTACGATCGCACTTGTGCTTAGACAGTCGCAGCTGCGACACTCGCAGATGCGATCTTTATTTGCAGAAGCGGAAAGGGCAGGGGAGGTTGCCATCGCAGGTGTAGAATTTTTGGCGCACCTACGAAGGCGCAGGTGCGAGAAATATGCGCAGATGCGAGGCTTGGCAGGCGAGTATAATGACCCGGCCAGTCATTTTAAGAACTTAAGTCACGTTCGGCGGCATAAGGCCCTGAGCAGCTTCATATTATGTGTATTGACTTGCGTGCGTGGTTGAATTCAATTACCGGATGATTCAGAGTGATTTGGGACACTTAGTCCCTAAAACGGAAGCTTAAGTCTTAGGATTTTGACCGTAGTCGGAACTATGTGAAGACAACTCCGGAATGGAGTTCTGTCGGTTCCATTAGCTTCGTTGGGTGATTTTGGACTTAGGAGCGTGTCCGGACTGTAAATCCGAGGTCTGTAGCTGATTCAGGCTTGAAATGGCGAAAGTCAAATTTTTGGAGATTTGGACCGGAAGTGAACGTTTTGATATCGGGGTCGGAATGCGATTCCGATAGTTGGAACAACTCCGTTATGTTATTTGGGACTTGGCTGCAAAATTTGACGTCATTCCGGGTTGATTTAATAGGTTTCGGAACGGGTTTTAGAAGTTGAAAGATTTGAAATTTATAAGTTCGATTCATAGTGAGATTCATAGTTTCGATGTTGTTTGATGTGATTTGAGACCTCAAGCGAGTCCGTGTTAGGTAATGGGACTTGTTGGTATGTTTAGACGGGGTCCCGGGGGCCTCGGGTGAGTTTCGGATGGGCTACGGGTCTTTTTTCCCTATTTTTGAACTACTGTTATCTGTCATCTGGTTTCCTTCATCGCGTTCGTATCCTTGCCTTCGCGTTCGCGTAGTGTTATTTTGGAGGGTGAAATATTTCCTCTTCACATTAGCAGTCACCCTCTCGCGTTCGCGAAGTTCTGCCACCCCCCTTCTTCGCGTTCGCATTCCCTATCTCGCGTTCGCGAAGTGCAAACTAGGCCGTGGGCACTGGTGATCATTTTCCTCTTCGCGTTCGCATACTACTTCACGTGTTCGCAAAGAGTAGTCGTGCCATCATATTTTTCCTCTTCGCGTTCGCGAACGTGTTGTCACGTTCGCGAAGAACAATTGGGCAGCTTTGTTTTTCTTCTTCGCGAACGCATCCCTTTCTCTACGTTCGCGATGCACAAAACCCTTGGGCAGAATATAAAGTCCTCTATTCCGAGGGTTTGCCATTTTTCACCATTTTTGGAGTTCTAGAGCTCGGTTTTGAGCGTTTCCTTGTGGGTTTTTCATATAAATCGATTGGATTTGGGCCATTCAGAGTCGGATAATTGAAAAAAAGGCATTCTTACAGACTGGTTGAGCTTGGTTTGAGGTAAGTATCTTGCCTAACCTTGTGTGAGCGAATTTTCCCTTAGGAATGAGTCTTCTATGTTGATTGTAGTCCATGCACGCGAGGTGACGAGTGCGTGCTCGGACTTATTTGTGAAAAGTTGGACTCTTAGGATTCTTAGATCCTTATATTCACTGAGTATGAAGTTGTTCTTGATATGATTAAGTTCCTATTTACTAGTTTCACCTCTACATGCTTTAATTAGAATTAATTGCTTTCAGGATTCACTCTTATTGCCTATTTCACTCTTACTTGACTTAACTGAAGATTTTACCTCCTCCATTTTCATGCTATCTTTTCATAACTGCTTATCATTATTTGAAATTATTATTATATCATCTTATAATTTGTTCAATTTTAATTGAAGTTATGATTATCTTTCCGCTGTTTATCCTTAATTAAATTGTTGAAAATCCTTAGTAATTCCTCAACATTAAAAGAAGTTTTAGATATCCTATATATTCGTCGACTTGTTTTATTTGGAATTATTTGACTCGTGTTAGTTTCCCTGTTGTTGAAATGTATATTATGGGATCATTGATACACATTAATTTTCCTTTGTTGAGTTGTTCTCTTTACGCCTTGCATTCTTTACAGTGGTTATTCCTTGTGATTTGGTCCCACATTTTCTTGTAATTTAATAGTTCTTGAGTTGATTTACTTGTCGTACTTTGTATTATTGTCATTGTTGTTGTGGTACTAGTTGTGGTGATGCACGAGGTTTTTGCCGTGCGATTTTTACTATGGGGTTGCACGAGGTTTCTGTCGTGATAACGTTGCCATTGATATTTGCACATGCGGCGTGAAAATGCGGGATATGTATATATATTTATGGGTTGCGCATGTGGCAAGACAAGGTTGGAACATTATTATGCACGTGTGGCGAGACAAGGCGGGCATTATGTTACTATTGCATACATGGCGAGACAAGGTGGGCTGTGTCAGGGATTGATTTGTGATGATTTATGGCCTGGGGGCATTCTTGTTGTTGATATTTATGTAGTGGTATACGTACCTGTGTGAGCTTTATCTTGTGAAAGCTGTGAGAAAATATTCTACGTGTTATCCGTTCTTCTTCTTCCTTATGCTTATTTGCTGGTATGGACTATGTTAGGACACTTGCACAAGCATACACGTAGTTAAGCACTCTTATCAGATAAGAGGTGTTCTTGATATTGTTGAGCATAGATGCTCACCCTTATTTACTTGTCTTCTATATGAGAATGGCTCTATTGGCACGTAAGTCGTCAGTGTGGTTATGAGTTTTTATGAGGGCACAGGATGCCAAGTGTTAGGGTTCAGGTATTGAGACCCGTGACTTGTAAATTGTCCGAGGTTCGGTACCTCGTGGAGTTATTGACAAAAACCTGATGTAAAGGCGGTTGTAATTACTGAGTTATTACTTGTCCTTGCTGTATACGTGATTCCAGATTTAGGTTGTGTTCCATTCACTTTGTCTATGTCATTTTCATGATATTCCGCTGATACTTGTTGTTTCTTGCTTTAATGCCATTACTGTATTCTGAGCCATATTTCATAGTCTTTATGTATACATTATACTTCTGTTATTCATGTACTTATATATGTTCAGTTTATTAGACCAGTGGGCGTCTTGACTGTTATTCATCACTACTCCACCGATGTTAGTCTTGATACTTACTGGGCACCACTGTGGTGTGCTCATGCTACTCTTCTGCACATGTTTGTGCAGATCCAAGTACTTGCTTGTTAGCTAGCTGTGTGAACTGTTGCTATGGAGACTCAAGGTAAACCTGCTGCTGCATTCGCAGGCTTTAGAGTCACCTTCCAGTTTTCATTTTGCACTGTTTATTCTTATTTCTGGACAATTGTATTTAGAAGTTTTTTAGCAAACACTATGTAGAGCTTATGACTTGTACTACTGGTTTTGGGAATTTTAAGAGATTCTATTTAAATAATGTTGTTGTTTTAATTATTGTTAGGCTTACCTAGTCCCTAAGACTAGGTGTCATCACGATACCCAACGGAGGGAAAATTGGGTCGTGACAAGTTGGTATAAGAGCTCTAGGTTCATAGGTGCTACAAGTCATAAGCGAGTTCAGTAGAGTCTTGTGGATCAGTACGGAGACGTCTGTACTTATCTTCGAGAGGCTACAGAATTATTAGACAATTTCACTTCTTTCATTCCTATCGTGTGAGCTTATTGATCTAGGAGTTTGAACTTTTATCATTCCATTCTCTCACAGATTGTGAGGACACGAGCTGTAATTATCGATGACGCTACTCCCGAAGTAGGTATCGCTAGGGGCAGAGGCAGAGGTCGATGAGGAGTACGTGCCGCAGCTAGAGCACCTACTAGAGCAGCAGTTGAGGTGCCGCCAGTAGTTCTAGTTAGGGAACAGGTACCGGAGGCGCCTGTTGTTACCCCCGGACTTCAGGAGACCTTAGCACAGTTCCTGAGCATGATTGGTACATTGGCTCAGGCGGGGTTGATTCCAGTTGCACTAGCTATTTCACAGACCGGGGGAGGAGCCCAGACTCCCGCCGCCCATACCCCATAGCAGCGAGTTCATGTTGGTCAGGTTCCAAGTGTCATGGCGACATAGCCTGTGGTCCCTGTTCAGCCCGTGGTCAGGGCAGCAGCATCTGAGAAAGAGCAACTTAGACTTGCAAGGTTCAAGAAATATGACCCTCCTACATTTAGTGTTTTGGCTTCAAAGAGTGCACAGGGTTTTCTGGAGGAGTGTCACCGCATTCTCCGTATTATGGGTATTGTGGAGACGAGCGGGGTTGCTTTTACTATGTTCCAACTTAGGGGAGCAGCTTACCAGTGGTAGCGGGCATATGAGTTGGGTAGCCCAGCCGAGTTAGCTTCACTTACATGGGTTCAGTTTTCAGAGATGTTCCTGAGAGAGTTTGTACCTCAGTCCCTTCGAGAAGCATGGCGTGCGGAGTTTGAGCAACTGCGTCAGGGAACTATGTCAGTGTCAGAGTATGCCGTGAGATTCAGTGATTTGGCTAGGCATGCACCTTCTTTGGTCGCCACAGTTAGAGAGCGTGTCCATAGATTCATTGAGGTACTCAGACATAATATTCGGTTCAGCATGGCTCGGGAGTTAGAGTCAGATGTTTCATTTTAGCAGGTGGTAGGGATCGCTCGCCGAGTAGATGACATGTGGGATCAGGAGAGAGGAGATGGGCGAGGCCACGAGAGAGAGTACAGGCGAGATCAGGAGAGAGGGGACAGGGAGGTGAGGAGACCTCGTAGACCGGAGAGATCTACTGGTCCTTATTTTGGAGGCAGGGTACGACATGGTAGAGGTTTTGTGGGTCAGCCAGTTCAGTTTGCACTTCAGGCTTCGCATAGTGCTTCAGGTGCTCATGGGTCTCAGAGTACCTGTACCGCACAGTTCCCACAGCCATGTCAGCAGAGAGGTTACTTCGAGTGTGGAGATACCAGCCACAGGGTGAGAGATTGTCCTAGACTCCGGACAGGTGTGTCACATCGGAGTATTTAGGCGAGCAGAGGGTGCCCAAGAGGGGAAGGACCTGCCCGTTGATTTGTTTCATATAGTAGGCTTGAGGTCATTTCTCCAGATGATGTCATACAGGTATGCTTTTGATTTGTTACAAAGGGGCACTATTTGTATTTGATTCGGTTCTGTTTATCAGGGCGAGCTTTCCCTATTTGTTGTTCCACCTATGGGTGAGTTTATGACTTAGTATTATGCTTAGATGTTTACCCCGTTGGGAGATTCTATGAGTGATAGCCATGTCTATCATTTGTTTTCTATCTATTATTGAACGTTACGAGGCTATAAGTGAATTCATGTTGTCCATTATGGCAGGTCTGATGTGATTCCTAAGTAAATTGGTTATATTTGTGATTTGATACTCTACCGGGGTGAGAATTTAGCAAGTGTTGAGATTTTTATTGACAGAATTGAGTTAGTGGAAGATTTCCATTGTTATGATGTGTATTCGACTTGTGATTCAGAGTAGAGGGCGAGACCCTCGCGATTCTATGTGATTTGATATGAGTCGGGATATGTGCCGCGGTGGAGGATGATACCAGGATGAGATCCTTATGATTTGTTCATGTACTTTGATTTTTCCTTTTGAATTGATTCGTAGTAGGGTATTGTTAGAAAGTTGTTCCTGTCAGACTCGTTTGATATTTATCTTATGTGTTTCCCTTTACATACTTAGTCAATTTCGTTATGTGCTTCTTGAGTTTTGGCTGCGGGGTGTGTGCCCGATGGTGTTAGTTGTGACTTGTTGAATTGGGTGTATAGTTATGAGGTCTTCGTGTTTCTTGCATCATTATCAATGTTGTGGAGGTTTGAAATGGGTTGCTAACGGATATGGGTCTATTTGTCGATGCTGGTTTTGATTTCGGGCAGCTATTGTGATCAGAAATGTGATTATGGGCCTATGTGTGGTGTTTTGCTGTGTGGTCGTACCTTGTGGGTGTAGGCATGAGTTGTTACAGCTGGTTGAGACTATTATCGGTTATGGATTTAGAATCGGGTTTTTTGAAGACAAATGGAGGTGAGAATTTTGACTCTAAGGCTCATCGGTGTTGGCAGAAAGGACGAATTACAGTTGGGATGGTGTCGTCAAGCTTATGTGGATTGGGGTGACGTGGAGTCGCCCGTAGGTGTGTGTTGGATATGTACCTTCAGTGATTTGAAGACTTCGAGGTGATTCTTAGCACGTTCGAGGACGAATGTTTGTTTAAGAGGGGAAGGATGTAACGACCCGGCCGATCGTTTTGAGACTTATGTCTCGTTAGGCGACATAAAGCCCTGAGCAGCTTCATATTATGTGTATTGACTTGCGTGCGTGATTGAATTCAGTTACCAGGTGATTCAGAGTGATTTGGGACACTTAGTCCCTAAAACGGAAGCTTAAGTCTTACGATTTTGACCGTAGTCGGAACTATGTGAAGACGACTCCGGAATGGAGTTTCGTCGGTTCCATTAACTCCGTTGGGTGATTTTGGACGTAGGAGCGTGTCTGGACTGTAAATCCGAGGTTTGTAGCTGATTTAGGCTTGAAATGGCGAAAGTCGAATTTTTGGAGATTTGGACCGGAAGTGGACTTTTTGATATCGGGGTCGAAATGCAGTTCCGAGAGTTGGAACAGCTCCGTTATGTTATTTGGGACTTGCCTGCAAAATTTGACGTCATTCCGGGTTGATTTGATAGGTTTCGGCACGGGTTTTAGAAGTTGAAATATTTAAAATTTATAAGTTCGATTCATAGTGCGATTCGTAGTTTTGACGTTGTTTGATGTGATTTGAGACCTCGAGCGAGTCTGTGTTAGGTAATGGGACTTGTTGGTATGTTTAGACGGGGTCCCGGGGGCCTCAGGTGAGTTTCGGATGGGCTACGAGTCTTTTTCCCCTATTTTTGAACTATTGTTATCTGTCATCTGGTTTCCTTCATCGCGTTCGTATCCTTGCCTTCGCGTTCGCATAGTGTTATTTTGGAGGGTGAAATATTTCCTCTTCGTGTACGCAGTCACCCTCTCGCGTTCGCGAAGTTCTGCCACCCCCCTTCTTCGCGTTCGCATTCCCTATCTCGCGTTCGCGAAGTGCAAACCAGGCCCTGGGCATTGGTGATCATTTTCCTCTTCGCGTTCGCGTGTCACTTACGCATTCTCGTAGTTATTCCATTACACTCTTTGTGTTCGCGTACTACTTCACGCATTTGCGAAGAGTAGTCGTTGGGCCATCATATTTTTCCTCTTCGCGAACGTGTTGTCGCGTTCGCGAAGAACAACTGGGCAGCTTTGTTTCTCTTCTTCGCGAACGCGTCCCTTTCTCCGCGTTCGCGATGCACAAAACCCTGGGCAGAATATAAAGTCCTCTATTCCGAGGGTTTGTCATTTTTCACCATTTTTGGAGTTCTAGAGCTCGGTTTTGAGCATTTCCTTGTGTGTTTTTCATACAAATCGATTGGATTTGGGCCATTCGGAGTCGGATAATTGAAAAAAAAGGCATTCTTACAGACTGGTTGAGCTTGGTTTGAGGTAAGTATCTTGCCTAACCTTGTGTGAGCAATTTTCCCCTTAGGATTGAGTCTTCTATGTTGATTGTAGTCCATGCACGCGAGGTGACGAGTGCGTGCTCGGACTTATTTGTGAAAAGTTGGCCTCTTAGGATTCTTAGGTCCTTATATTCACTGAGTATGAAGTTGTTCTTGATATGATTAAGTTCTTATTTACTAGTTTCACCTCTACATGCTTTAATTAGAATTAATTGCTTTCAGGATTCATTCTTATTGCCTATTTGACTCTTATTTGACTTAACTGAAGATTTTACCTCCTTTATTGTCATGCTATCTTTTCATAACTGCTTATCTTTATTTGAAATTATTATTATATCATCTTATAATTTGTTCAGCCTTAATTAAGGTTATGATTATCTTTCCGCTGCTTATCCTTAATTAAATTGTTGAAAATCCTTAGTAATTCCTCAACCTTAAAAGAAGTTTTAGATATCCTATATCTTCGTCGACTTGTTTTATTTGGAATTATTTGACTCATGTTAGTTTCCCTGTTGTTAAAACGTATATTATGGGATCATTGATACACATTAGTTTCCCTTTGTTGAGTTGTTCTCTTTACACCTTGCATTCTTTACAGTGGTTATTCCTTGTGATTTGGTCCCACATTTTCCTGCGATTTAATAGTTCTTGAGTTGATTTACTTGTCGTACTTTGTATTATTGTCATTGTTGTTGTGGTACTAGTTGTGGTGATGCACGGGGTTTTTGCCGTGCGATTTTTACTATGGGGTTGCACGAGGTTTCTGTCGTGCTAACATTACCATTGATATTTGCACATGCGGCGTGAAAATGCGGGATATGTATATATATTTATGGGTTGCGCATGTGGCAAGACAAGGTTGGAACATTATTATGCACGTGTGGCGAGACAAGGCGGGCATTATGTTACTATTGCACACATGGCGAGACAAGGTGGGCTGTGTCAGGGATTGATTTGTGATGATTTATGGCCTGGGGGCATTCTTGTTGTTGATATTTATGTAGTGGTATACGTATCTGTGTGAGCTTTATCTTGTGAAAGCTGTGAGAATATATTCTACGTGTTATCCGTTCTTCTTCTTCCTTATGCTTATTTGCTGGTATGGACTATGTTAGGACACTTGCACAAGTATACACGTAGTTAAGCACTCTTATCAGATAAGAGGTGTTCTTGATATTGTTGAGCATAGATGCTCACCCTTGTTTACTTTCCTTCTATGTGAGAATGACTTTATTGGCACATGAGTCATCAGTATAGTTATAACAAAGTACCATTTGTTATTCCTCGATTTGTGTGCGTAGTCCGTACAATTTTCCGGAAAGTTTTTATGTAAAAAATGGATTAAAATGTGAAATAGAGCTTTAAAACTCAATTGAGTTGACTTTGGTCAACAATTTTAGCAAACGGATCCGGATCAGTAATTTGATAGTTTCAGTAGCTCCGTATCGTGATTTGGGACTTGAGCGTATGCCCGTAATTTAATTTGGAGGTCCCTAGCTCTAGTTATGACCATTTAACGGAACTAGCAATTTAAAGGCTAAAGATTCCTAGTTTGACCACGGGGTTGACTTTATGATATCGGAGCCGGACTCCGATTCTGGAAATTTGAATAGCTCAGTTATGTCATTTATGACTTGTGTGATAAATTTGAAGTTATTCCGGATTCATTTAATATGTTTTGGCACGAGGTTTGCAAATTGAAAAGTTTAAAACTCAAAGTTTGAATCGGGGTGTGAATTATAATTTTAGCATTTTTTGACGTGATAGGAGACCCCGAGTAAGTCTGTATTATGTTATTGGACTTGTTGGTATATTCGTACGGGGTCCCAAGTACCCCGAGAATGATACGGATTGAAACGGATCAAGAATTGGACTTAAGCAAAATCTGAATTTTTTTCCTTCTGTTGTAATCGCACCTGCGGATTTTTGCCCGCAGGTGCGAGCTCGCAGATGTGCCCAGGCATGTCAAGGCTTCGATCGCAGAAGCGTGTCCGCAGATGCGCACCAAATCACGCAGATGCGGGACTGGGCTGGCCTGGGGTCTTCGCAGGTGCGGCCATTTTGCGCAGAAGCGGATGTCGCGGGTGCGACAGGACTGTCCGTAGATGCGAAACTTCACCTGGCAGCCTGGCATCACAAATGTGAGCTTTGTCTCAAATATGCGAGTACGCAAATGCGGAACTTTTATCCGCAGATGCAAAATTGAATGGGCAGAGCTCATAAACTAGGAAGTCGCCATTTTTACTCATTTTTGAGTTTCAAGTCACGGATTTGGGCGATTTCAAGAGGGATTTTCACGACTTTGAATTGGGTAAGTATTCTTTAACCAAAAGTAATTATATTTCACAAATCCATGTCTATATTCATCATTTATTTCGAATTTAGATGGAAGAAATTGGACTTTTAATAAAAATTTTCAAAAACGAAAAATTAAGATTTGAAGGTCCATTTGATATCGGAATTGGACAATTTTTGTATGGTTGAACTCGTAGCGGAACGGGTGTTCAGATTTCGCGAGTTTTTTCGGGATTTGAGATGTGGGTTGCACTGTCAAATATTTTAATGAATTTCGGATTTTTATCCGGAAAATTAGTAAATTCATATGGAATTAATTCCTATGAAGCTTTCAGAGACAAATTTAAAAGGAAAAGTTGTGGTCGAGTAATTGATTGAAATTTGCAAAGCGAGGTAAGTGTCGTGGTTAACCTTGACTTGAGGGAATAGAATCCTTAAATTAATTGTTATGTGAATTGTATGTGAACAACTTATGGGCGAGGTGACGAGTGTCTATACGTCGTCAAATTAATTGTTTGCCTGCTTACTTGAAAAATCATAAATTGTTTTAAATCATTAATTAATTACTATAATAATTATTTCTCTCCTATTCTTTGTCAAATATTAATTCTTGAATTCCTGCATTAATTGTTACATACTATTTGAATTATGTGCCTTAATTGTTATTTGACATTTAGCATATTAAATATTAAACTGCATATTTTCTCTCTGATTTCCATAATAACTTGTTATTTGCCTTTGTTTGTTTCATAATTAAATCATAATTATTGTATTCTTGTTGTCTTATAATTTTATATTAATTGTTGCATTTATTGGGGAATAAGAATTGGTAAATGAATATGTTGGAGGATCGGGTTGCATGCCGCAATAGAATTGATTATAATGAATATATTGGAGGATCGGGTTGCACGCCGCAACAGACTTATTAAAATGTCCATATTGGAGGATCGGGTTGCACGCCGCAACAGACTTGATTAAAATAAATATATTGTGAGAGCGGGTTGCACGCTGCAACAGAACCGAATGTGAATATATTGTGAGAGCGGGTTTCACGCTGCAACAGAACTGAATGTGAATATATTGTGAGAGCGAGTTGCATGCTACAACAGAACTAAATATGAATATATTGTGTGAGCGGGTTGCACGCTGCAACAGAATTGATGGAAATGATAATTGGTTATGACTGCTGCGTTGGCTTCAATTATTATAAACGAGTTACCTGATTTATTTCTATTATTGTTGTTGTTACTAATATTGCGTACAGGTAATGTAAGTGACCCGCCTTAGCCTCGTCACTACTTCGTCGAGGTTAGGCTCAGCACTTACCAGTACATGGGGTCGGTTGTACTGATACTACACTCTGCACTTCTTGTGCAGATTTTGGAGTTGGTCCCAGCGACGTAAAATAGACTTGCTCGGATTTCAGCTACTCAAAGGAGACTTGAGGTATAACTGCACGACGTTCGCAGTTCTGAAGTCCCCGTCTACTTAACCTTAGCTGTGTGTTTGTTTCTAGACATCTTTCTTTTATTCAGACCTTTATTTGTATTTATTCTAGAAGCTCGTGCACTTGTGACACCAATTCTGGGATGGTTATTAGACACCGTAATTTATTTATGGATTATTCACTATACTTTAGACTTTACTTCCGCATTTGTTCTTTGTTATTAACAAATTCAAAAATTATTTTAAAAATGGATAATATTATTCTAACGTTGGCTTGCCTAGCAAGTGAAATGTTAGGCGCCATCACGGTCCGAAGGTGGGAATTTCGGGTCGTGACAGTTGGTATCAAAGCACTAGGTTACATAGGTCTCACGAGTCACGAGCAAGCTTAGTAGAGTCTGAAGGATCGGTACAGAGACGTTTGTACTTATCTCTCAGAGGCTATGGAGTTTAGGAACAATTTCACTTCTTTCATTCCTTATCGTGCGGTATTGATTTATCTTGAAACATATATCTCATATTCCTTTATATCCACTTGTGTATGATATTGCGCACTCGGTATCAGTTGTGCGTCAACGGTTCGTAATGCCGCAGATGGATTACGAGAGAGCCATAGATGCTCAACATTGCCTCAACGTGTGGTTCTGACTGAAGATGCGGACGTATTGAGAGATCAACCAGTGAATCATGTGAGGGGTGCAACGGACCTTGGCATCTGATTGATTTATACGAGTTGTGAAGGTTATTGTTGTGGATCATCGGACGTGGTGAACTATGACTTCGCGCCGAGTGGGGGAAAATCCACTATCAATGGATCGATTGCGGGGTCATGAGTTATATCAGTTTTGGCCTGAAATGTATATATGTGGTACTGAAAGGTTCCTCAAAAATTTACACATGTTTAAGGCCTAAGATTTTATGGAGGATAAGGTTGGGACTTGCGGTATGTCCGCCTACTTAATAATCCTATACTTCAGTACCAAAGGAGTTAGAGAAACAACTTTAAATTTACAGAATTTCTACTCAACATGGACGTCATGGTTGCAGATTTTGGGGTGCTTCGGAGGAAGTACAGTGGTTGAGGAGGTTCTGGACTATGTGGTTCGTGCTAAGATTTGCCTGTATGGAGCTCTAATTTTGTGACCTTTGTGCATAAATAGGGGTAAGAGATAACCCCAAAGAAGATTCAAAGAGTATGTTAAGAAATGGGTCAGCTGAACAGTGGTGACTCAGCATAACAAAAGAAGAAATTGGCCTTGGGAGAGATAATTCTCCATAGGTGTCTGTGGCAAGCCTTTGAAGAGGGCAGACCAGCCAATGCAACACCGCCCACTTGGCTCAGTTCTCAGAATGCTTTTGAAAGAGTTTGTTTCCCGGACTCTCCGTAATGCGTGGACCATAGGGTTTGAATGGATGCATCAAGTCACCATGACAGTGTCATAATATGCCATCGGGTTCAATATGTTAGCCTGTCATATTCCTACTTTGCTTCCTATAGCCAGAGAGCGAGTCCACGGACTCATTAAAGGACACAATTATGATCGTAAAATTTTATGACTCAGGAGCTATAGCCTGATACTTCATTTCCACTAGTGGTAGAAATTGCCAAGATATTATAACGTGCTCGGGGTGAGGAAAAAGGAAACTAAGGAGGCCAAGACGTCTTGAGGTTTTGGGGGATTCAGTGGATTATACTCTGCGAGTATAAATCATTATGGCGGGGGCTCGGGCAGTCAGCTAGCCCAGTTCGCACATCGGATTAATCGAGGTGCTACAGTAATTTGTTTTTAATTCACCACTTACATGTGTTTCCTATAATGGTTATTCCAGTTATCTGGCATAGACTTAATATGAGCAGCCAAACCCGCGAAGGGGTTGTTATGAATACAGTGATACTAGGCACATCATGAGAAAATTGTCCCAGACTTGGGAGAGATTTCATCAAAGCACTCAGTCTACGTGCCCCATTGTAGTTACTACACCATCCACACTACCAGTTAGGGGTGGAGGACAGGCAGGTAGAAGGCGTCCTAGAGGTGGAGACCCAACTATTAGTATATTTGTTTTATGTTATGGCGGAGGTCATTACATCAGATGGTATCGTTATGGGTACGACCTCGATTTAAAATAAAGGAATAATTTCCTTAACTTGATTCGGTTTTGAGTATCAAGACGAGTCCTCTTATTGTGCTCCACTTATGAGAAAGCTTCGTAATTCTAATATCTACTTATGTGTTTACTCCTGTTGGGAGATTCTATGGAGATAACTATGCCTATCATTCCATGTTGGTCACTAATAAGAGTTGTGAGGCTAAATGTGGCTTCTGTTACATATTTCGGTAAGTTTTGATGTAATTTATGGATAATTAATTACAAATTATGAATTATATGCCCTATTGGTGTGAGGTTCATTATGTGTTGTGATTTTGTTTAACGAAAGTTATTTAAAAGGAGAAAATGGAAAGTTTCGATTGACAAGATGTGCATATTACTTATGTTTCAGAACTGAGGCCGAGGTCCTCGTATTTTAAAATAAATTGATATGTTTAAACCGGGCAATGCGCTGCGGTGGAAGTTATATAAGGACGAGATCCTTGTGATAAAAGTCCTTGTGTTTAAATCCTCCCTTGTGAAATTAAATTTGTACTATAGTACTAATAGGGAGTCCTGCCTGCTAGGCTTATTCAAAAATATTTGAATGAAATTCACTGTGCATACTTGCCAAATTCGTGTTGTAATATTGAGTTGTAACCTACGAGGTAGGTGCCCGCCCAGGTGGCGTTAAATGTGACTCATTTATTTGGGTAAACAATTATGAGGTCTTCATTCCTCGCATCTCGTTATTAGTATTGTGAAGGTTTGAAACAATATTTTTGTTAACATGAAGTTAATTGAAGATTCTGTAATTGATTATGAACAACTATTAAGACAAGATTGACCCAGAAGGGTGTCCCATTCAGATGGTCAAACGAGTGTGAGTTGATCATTCAGAAGCTCAAGACCGCTTTGACTACAGCGCCAGTGTTGGTATTACCCACAGGTTCAGGATCGTATACGGTATATTGTGACGCATCTCACATTGGGCTTGGTGCAGTATTAATGCAAGATGGCAAGGTAATTGTATATGCCTCGTGGCAGTTGAAAGTTCACGAGGAGAATTATCCTGTTCATGACTTAGAATTGGCAGCCATTGTTCATGCGCTGAAGATTTGGAGGCATTAACTCTACGGTGTCTCGTGTGAAGTATTTACTGATCATCGTAGCCTTCAGCACCTGTTCAAAAAAAAAGATCTTAATTTGAGTTAGAGAATATGGTTGGAGTTGTTGAAAGACTATGATATCACCATTTTGTATCACCCCGGAAAGGCCAATGTGGTGGCCGATACTTTGAGTAGGAAGGCTGTGAGTATAGGCAGTCTTGCGTATATTCCGGTTGGTGAGAGGCCATTAGTTGCAGATGTTTAGACTTTGGCTAATCAGTTCGTGAGGTTAGATGTTTTGGAACACAGTCGGGTTCTAGCTTGCACAGTCGCTCGGTCTTCCTTATATGAGCGCATCAGAGAGAGGCAGTATGATGATCTTCAATTACTTGTCCTTAAGGACACGGTGATTCCAAACAGGTTGTTGTGGGGGAAGATGGGGTTATGCAAATGCAGGGTCGTATTTGTGTGCCTAATGTAGATGGGCTTCGTGAATTAATTCTTGAAGAATCACACAGTTCCAGGTATTCTATTCGTCCAGGTACCGCCAAAATGTATCAAGATTTGCGGCAACATTATTGGTGGAGGAGAATGAAAAAGGATATAGTTGCATATGTAGCTCGGTGTCTGAATTGTCACCAAGTTAAGTACGAGCATCAGAGACATGGTGGTTTGCTTCAGAAGTTAGAAATTCCTGAGTGGAAGTGGGAGCGTATCACTATGGATTTTGTTGTTGGGCTCCCACGAACTCAGAGAAAATTTGATGTTGTTTGGGTCATTGTGGACAGGTTGACCAAGTCAGCACATTTCATTCTAGTGGCAGTTGTCTATTCTTCAGAGAGGTTAGCTGAAATTTACATTTGTGAGATTGTCCGTCTTCACGGTGTGCCCGTGTCTATTATTTCAGATCGAAGTATGCAGTTAACCTCATATTTCTGGAGGGCTGTACAGTGTGAGTTAGGCACGCGGGTGGAGTTGAGTACAACATTTCATCCACAGATAGACGGACAGTCAGAGCGCACTATTCAGATATTGGAAGATATGCTCTGTGCTTGTGTTATAGACTTTGGAGTTTTATGGGATCATTTCCTTCCACTTGCGGAGTTTGCTTATAATAATAGGTACAGTCCGAGCATTCAGATGGCTCCATATGAGGCATTATACGGAAGGTGATGCCGATCTCCAGTTGGTTGGTTTGAACCGGGAGAGGCTCGGTTGTTGGGTACCCATTTGGTACAGGATGCCTTGGATAAGGTCAAAATTATTCAGGATCGACTTCGCACAACTCAGTCTAGGCAAAAGAGTTATGCCGACCGAAAAGTTCGTGATATTGCATTCATGGTTGGAGAAAGAATATTGCTCCGGGTTTCACCTATGAAAGGGGTAATGCGGTTCAGAAAGAAGGGCAAGTTGAGCCTTAGGTATATCGGACCCTTTGAAATTCTTGTAAGGGTGAGTGAAGTAGCCTACAGGCTTGCATTACCACCTAGTTTATCAGCGGTTCATCCGGTGTCCCATGTGTCTATGCTCTGAAAATATCATGGTGATCCGTCCCATGTGTTAGATTTTAGCTCAGTCCAATTGGACAAAGATTTAACTTACGAGGAGGAGCCGGTGGCTATTCTAGCTCGGCAGGTCCGACAAATGAGGTCTAAGAGTTATCCTTTAGTTCGGGTGCAATGGAGAGGTCAGCCGGTAGAGGCATCTACCTGGGAGTCCCAGTCAGACATGCAGAGTAAATATCCACACTTATTCACCAGCTCAGGTACTTTTTTTTTCTAACTCCGTT
Source organism: Nicotiana tabacum (assembly GCF_000715075.1). Lineage (NCBI taxonomy): Eukaryota > Viridiplantae > Streptophyta > Magnoliopsida > Solanales > Solanaceae > Nicotiana > Nicotiana tabacum. Next base: position 109,710,751 of record NC_134093.1, read on the forward strand.
CGAGGACGAACGTTTGTTTTAGAGGTGGAAAATGTGATGACCCAAAATGTCATCTTTAAATTTAATAAGTAATTTTGTGTTCTAAGACCTCGAAAAGCACCATTTGTCATTCCTCGACTTGAGTGCGCAATCCGTATAATTTTTCAGAAAGTTTTTATGTGAAAAATGGATTAAAATGTGAAATAGAGCTTTAAAACTCAATTGAGTTGACTTTGGTCAACATTTTTAGCAAACGGATCTGGATCAGTATTTTGATAGTTCTGGTAGCTCCGTATCGTGATTTGGGACTTGGGCGTATGTCCGAAATTTAATTTGGAGGTCCCTAGCTCTAGTTATGACCATTAAACGGAACTAGCAATTTAAAGGCTAAAGATTCCAAGTTTGACCACGGGGTTGACTTTTTTATATCGGAGCCGGACTCCGATTTTAGAAATTTGAACAGCTCTGTTATGTCATTTATGACTTGTGTGCCAAATTTGAAGTCATTCCGAATTCATTTAATATGTTTTGGCACGAGGTTTGCAAATTGAAAAGTTTAAAACTCAAAGTTTGAATCGGGGTATGAATTATAATTTCAGCGTTGTTTGACATGATACGAGACCCCGAGTACGTCCGTATTATGTTATTGGACTTGGTGGTATATTGGTACGGGGTCCCGAGTACCCCGAGAATGATACGGATTGAAATAGGATCAAGAATAGGACTTAAGAAAAATCTGAATTTTTTTCCTTCTATTGTAATCGCACCTGCGGATTTTTGCCCGCAGGTGCAAGCTCGCAGATGCGAGCCTTCCATCGCAAATGCACCCATGCATGTCAAGGCTTCGATCGCAGAAGTGGACAGCTTCTCGAAGAAGCGTGTCCGCAGATGCGCACCAAATCACGCAGATGCGGGACTGAGCTGGCCTGGGGTTTTCGCAGGTGCGGCCATTTTGCGCAGAAGCAAATGTCGCAGGTGCGACAGGAGTGTCCGCAGATGCGAAACTTCTCCTGGCAGCCTGGCATCGCAAATGCGAGCTTTGTCTCGCAAATGTGAGTCCGCAAATGCGGAACTTTCATCCGCAGATGCGAAAATGACTAGGCAGAGCCCATAAATTCGGAAGTCACCATTTTTACTCATTTTTGAGTTTCAAGTCTCGGACTTGGGCGATTTCAAGGGGGATTTTCACGACTTTGAATTGGGTAAGTATTCTTTAACCAAAAGTGATTATATTTCATAAATCCATATCTATATTCATCATTTATTTCGGATTTAGATAGAAGAAATTGGACTTTTTATAAAATCTTTCAAAAACGAAAAATTAAGATTTGAAGGTCCATTTGATATCAGAATTGGACCTTTTTTGTATGGTTGAACTCGTAGAGGAACGGGTGTTTGGAGGATCAGGTTGCACACCGTAATAGACTTGATTAAAATAAATATATTGTGAGAGCGGGTTGCACGCTGCAATAGAACCGAATGTGAATATGTTGTGAGAGCGGGTTGCACGCTGCAATAGAACTGAATGTGAATATATTGTGAGAGCGGGTTGCACGCTGCAACAAAACTAAATGTGAATATAATGTGAGAGAGGGTTGCACGCTGCAACAAAACTAAATGTGAATATATTGTGAGAGTGAGTTGCACGCTGCAATAGAATTGATGGAAATGATAATTGGTTATGACTGCTGTGTTGGTTTCAATTATTATAAACGAGTTACCTGATTTATTTCTGTTATTGTTGTTGTTACTAATATTGCGTACAGGTAATGTAAGTGACCCGCCTTAGCCTCGTCACTACTTCGTCAAGGTTAGGCTCAGCACTTACCAGTACATGAGGTCGGTTATACTAATATTACACTATGCACTTCTTGTGCAGATTTTGGAGTTGGTCCTAGTTGCGTACCATAGACTTGCTCGGATTTCAGCTACTCAGATGAGACTTGAGGTATAACTGCACGGCGTTCGCAGTTCTGAAGTCCCCGTCTACTTTACCTTAGCTGTGTGTTTGTTTCCAGACAACTTTATTTTATTCAGACCATTATTTGTATTTATTCTAGAAGCTCGTGCACTTGTGACACCAATTCTGGGATGGTATTTAGACACCGTCGTTTTTGTATTATGGATTATTCACTATATTTTAGACTTTATTTCCGCATTTGTTCTTTGTTATAATAAAATTCAAAAATTGTTTTAAAAATGGATAATATTATTCTAACGTTGGCTTGCCTAGCAAGTGAAATGTTAGGCGCCATCACGGTCCGAAGGTGGAAATTTCGGGTCGTGACATTAGGAGATACTTGTGATGACCCGATAGGTCATTTACAGTTTTAAACCTTAATTCTATATTTCAAAACCTCAAATATCTTATTTAAACCTTTTTCGATTTGCGTGTACAGTCCGTGTCTTTTTTCGGAAGGCTTTTATGTTCAAAAGTGATAAAAAGTGAATTTTTGCCTTAAAAGTCTATTTGAGTTGACTTCGATCAACGTTTTGAGCAAACAGACCTGTATCCATATTTTGATTGTCCCTGTGGGTTTGTATCGTGATTTGGGACCTAGGCATATGCTCATAATCTAATTCGGAGGTCCCTAGGTCGAGTTATCGCTTTTTGTCGAAATATGAAGTTTAAAGGTTTAAACAGTTTAAAGATTTGACCAAGGTTTGAATTTATTGCTACCGGGTGTGGATTTTTACTTTCGGAGCTTGGTATAGGTTCATTACTATATTTATGTTTGTCTGCAAAATTTGGTGAAAACGGAGTTGGTTTTACGTGTTTCGGACGTCCAGTTGTTAAAATAGATTTTCTTAAGTTTCATTGAAAATTTTATTTTATTTGGTATCGTAGTTCTAGGTGTAATTTTGGCGATTTGATCACGCGAGAGAGTTCGTATGATATTTTTGGACTGGTGTGCATATTTTGGTTTGGAGCTCCGAGGGCTCGGGTGAGTTTCGGATTGGCTACAGAGTGATTTTTGAACTTTAAGGAATGTTGGTGCATCAGGTTTGCGAGGTCTGGCTCGCAAATGTGAGCCTTGCATTTGCGAAGAAGTCTTCGCATTTGCGAGCAGGGGCTGGGGGGTTGGCTTTCGCATTTACGAGATCTGGGGTCGTATATGCGATCCCATCTGGTTCATATTTGCGAATATATTGTTCGCATTTGCGAAGGCAGCATGAATGTGAAAACTTCGCATTTGCGAAGGATTATTCGCAATTTTGGGGTTCGCAATTGCGAACCCTAGGTCGCAATTGCGACATTTGTGCCGGTCAAAATCTGAGTTAGACGGGATTTTCCTCATTCTTTCAAATTTTCAACCCTAGAAACCTTAGAGGCGATTTTTCCAAGAACTCTTCTTCCCCAATTCATTGGTAAGTGATTCTAACCTACTTTCTTTAAATAACCTAAAATCTAGGATTTTTATGGTAGAAATTGGGATTTGGGTAGAATTAGGGATTTTTGTAAAATTAGAATTTAGACGTTAAATTGAGGCCAGATTTCGAAATAAATTACATAACCGGGCTCATGGGTGAATGGGTAATTAGATTTTGGTCCGAATTTTCATTTTGGACCAAGCGGGCCCGGGAGTTGACTTTTGATGACTTTTTCAATAGTGACCTAAATTGAACATCTTTCATTCGTGGGTAGTTCCTAAGCCTTATTTTGAATTGTTTGGTTGATAAATTGCTAGATTTGATTGGTTCGGAGGTTTATTCGAAAGGCAAAGCCGAGGTTGAGCTTTGAGTCAGTTTTGGAGCGAGGTAAGTGTTGCGTTTAACCTTGATTTGAGGGAGCTAGGAACCCTCAGACTATGTGCTATGTGAAATTCATGTGTTGCGGCATATATGCGAGGTGGTGAGTGCTTATACGCCGCCGAATTACTTGTTTCCCTGATTTTTTGCTTTTCCTTAGTTATTTACTTCCATGCCTTAATTGTTATATACTTAATTGCCTCCCTTGTTAATCATTGTTTCTTGTGTTAAGGATGTTAGATCTTTCCATGTTTTTCATGACTCACTGCTATTTGCCCTAATTGACCTACTTGCACCTTTTAACTGTCATCTACTGGACTTGTCTTGCCGTGTAATATTACATATGTGAATTCCCAAGTTTGTACGAGGCTTCCTTTCTAATTCAGCTTCATATTCATCAATCGTAGAGGTTCTTGTGATTTGAGTTATTGATTTAATTGTACTCATTGAATATTTGATACTAATATGATGGGATTGAGTTGCATGCCGCAACAGGTGAAATAAGGGTGGATTGATATGGTAGAATAAGGGTGAATTTGTACTGTTATGGTGGGATCGGGTTGCACGCCACAACATTTGAAATAAGGGTGGATTGATATATTGAAATAAGGATGAATTATGATATTGATTTTGTTATATGGTGGGATCTGGTTGCATGCCGTAACATATATTTATTTATGATTGTTGATATTGTTACGATGGAATAAGGGAGGATTGAGTTGTACGGTGGGATCGGGTTGCGCACCGCAACAATCTATGTGTTTCTATTTCCTTGTGCTGTGTTGGTTTTCGGTATTTTTCGTACGAAACTCTTAGGATTGCTAATTCTCATTGTCACTGGTTTTCTTCGAGGATTTAGCTATTTTCTTAAGTTAACTGCCTTATTTTGCTCCGTATTTTCTTTTCCTGTATTTATTTTATACTACGTACAAGTTATAGTGTAAGTGACCCGCCTTAGCCTCATCACTACTTCGTCGAGGTTAGGCTCGACACTTACAGAGTACATGGGGTCGGTTGTACTCATACTATACTCTACACTTCTTGTGCAGATTTTGGATTTGGTCCCAACAGCGGTTATTAGCTTGCTCGGGTTGGCTAGCCTTGTGGATACTTGAGGTATATCTGCTCAGCGTCCGCATCCCCTAGAGTCCCCTGTCCTTTTTATTGGTTGTGTATCTTTCATCAGACAATTTTATGTTTTATTCAAACCTTTATTTGTACTATTCTAGTAGCTCGTGACACCGGATCCAGGGTTGTATTAGATATTTCAGTTGTTATGATTTGTTTGCACTATATTTCAGATTATTATAGTTATTTCCGCTTCTCTCTTATCATTTAATTTGAATTGTTAAAAATGGATGAAATGCTCTAACGTTGGCTTGCCTAGCAAGTGAAATGTTAGGCGCCATCACGATCCCGAAGGTGAACATTCCGAGTCGTGAGAAGTTGGTATCAGAGCACTAGGTTACTTATGTCTCACGAGTCACGAGCAAGCTTAGTAGAGTCTGGAGGATCGGTATGGTGACGTATTTACTTATCTTCCAGAGGCTATGGAGTTTAGGAATAATTTCACTTCTATTCTTCTCTGTCATGCGATTTTATTCTATCATTCATGATTGAACTCTTTTATTCTTGTTCTCTCGCATATGTCGAGAACACGTACTGCATCCTCAACTGAACAGCAGCTGGAGCCCCCAGTGGCAGCTTCTATGAGGGGCAGATATCGAGGCCGAGGTCACGCTACAGGCCGAGGCAGAGGCAGAGCTCTGCCTAGAGCTCGATCAGCAGCATCGGCAGTGGAGCCTCATGTGGATTTTGATGAGGAGGTTCCAGCTTAGGCTGTACCTGTTCGACCAGCTCAGGTTCCGGAGGGTTTCATCAGCACCTCAGTACTTCAGGATGCTCTAATCCGTTTGGTAGACCTTATAGAAAGTGTGGGTCAGGCTGGTACAATTCCTATGGCACCAGCCGTCTCTCAGGGTGGGGGAAGAGCACAGACTCCCGCTGAGAGAGAGAGACGGTGAGGAGGTTTATTGATGGACTCACTCACCCTATTAGGCTATAGATAGCCAAGGAGACCGGGGTGATATTTCTTTTTAAATAGATACAAATGTTGATTTGCGGATCTAGATGGTTCTTACACAGGATAGAGGGTAGGGGTCTGATAAGAGGCCTTGTCATTCCGATGGTTTCAGCGGTCCTCATCTGGAGGCAGGGGTACTTTTGGTAGGGGCCATCCTCCCAGGCTATTTCAGTCGGCGCTTCAGGCATCCCACAGTGCTTCAGGGAGTCGTGGTCCTTATTGCCTTATTCATGGTAGCCAGCCTACAGTGCACCATCAGCTCTTATCAGTGCACCTCCAATTAGGAGTTATCACCGTGGTTATTCGGCCCGTTTGGATCAGCCTTAATTTCAACAGCCCCAGCAGTAGAATGGATGTTTTGAGTGTGGTAGTTTTGCGCATATCAGGAGGACTTGTCCAAGATTATTAGGCGGCACGTGATAAGTGGGGATTTCGATTGCTTTTTAGAGCCTTTTAGTTTTTGTTTTATCCTAAAAGCATTGAATTGTATTTCCGAAACTGATGAAATTGTGCAAATTTGCAGGAATGATGGAAGTTGAGCTCCATAGATGAAATCCGACTCAAAAATGAGTTTCCAAAGCACAAGGAAATGAAAGGCACAGAAGCATAAATGTGCGGTGTGCAGAAGGAATTCTGCGGCCGCAAAAGAAATTGCGGACTGCAGAATTCCATTTGCAGCCGCAAACCAAGAAGACAAGTTTAGCAGACATTTGCGCAAAGTGCGTACCGCACATGATTTGTGCGGCGGTAAAGCTTGGCTAAGAGTTGAAGATCAGAGAGTATGCAAAAAGACCAAGTCTAAAGCTTCTGAAAATTGTGGACCACACAAGAATTCTATGGCCACAGTCCTACTTGTACGGACCGCAAAAGAATTGCCTTGCGGCTGCATTCCAGAATTGTGCGGCTGTAGAGCTTCAGTTCCTGTCAGATGAAGATATCTGATGACCGCACATGGAATTTTGTGGCTGCAGAACCTCTCGAGGGGCATTTTTGTCCGAGATTTTCAGCCTTGTATAAATAGATGAGTTTTACAAATTTAGGTCAAGTTTGAACATATGAAAGTACTGCAGCCGTTTTTCTGAAGTTTTACATTATTTTGGTGTCTTAACATTAGATTTCTTTATTTTAATATTCCAATATGAGTTTAATTAGTTCCTTTCTCTATTTTCTGTACTTTCTATCATGAGTAGCTAGATTTCTACTAAGGTTGTGACCCAACCCTAGTGTGTAAAACTTATGGGTGATTAATTTAGTACTTGTTTATGATTGGATATTTATTATTTAGCCTAAATTCTTGCTTCAACTGTAGAATTGATGGTTGAAAACAATGATTCATGCGTATTTGACTTAGTCTATACTTGAGAAAGAGGTACTTGGTCTATGATATCTTAGCTAACAAGGAATTGGGTCAATTGAGAGATTGATTAACCTAGTTAAAGGGTTCAACTCAGAGATAGTAATAACCCGACTTGAGCTCTTATCAACCGTTTTGGTAGATACCCATTTGGTCTTGAGAAAGCCAAAAATAGGCAAAACCACTCTTTGATCGAGAAGTATTAAGTGGGTAACATATAGTTGTGAGCTATAATACACCCCAATCATCTACACGAGCACTAAAGTCTTTACCCTATTAGGCAAACACCTAGGTCATGGTCACAACCCTAGGCTTTTTATATACTTGGAAAAACCTCAAAAATAATTATCTCTAGTCTTCTATCTTTAATTTGCAATCGTTAGATTAATATTAGATGTAGAAATAAAAACCTTATTGTGGAAGTATAATCTAGATACTTCACTTGTTCATTCTGAATATATACTCCTAGCTCCCATCTTAGCTCCATGTGGATTCGACCCCAATTCTTAGTTGGATTTTATTATTGCATACGACCGTGTAATATCTCTTTTGAGGTGTGCATTTGGATGTGATCATTTTTTGGCGCAATTGTCGGGGAGTTAAAAATGGTATTAGCTATATGGCGGCGAACAATGAACTCAGAAACATGCTTTTGGGGGATGTGGACATTGATGATGACCAAGTTGAAGAGGTTCCTCTTGAACCTCATGCCAATAGAAGAGGTCGGGCGCCTCATGACAATGTCCCGGTTCCACCCCCACCTCCACCACGAGAAGCTCCACACCGGGTGTTACCCAATGAAGGGTATGCAAGTGTAATAATCCCTCCGCGTATTAGGGCGGGCAACTTTCAAATCACCAATGTGATGCTCACTTTGCTAGAGCAACGATGTTTCTTCACCAGAGCTCCAAGTCAAAATGTGTATAAACACTTGAAAGGATTTGTGGACACTTGTTGGGGGAGCAAACAAACAAATGTCTCCGAGGATGCATTGAGGCTAAGGCTTTTTCTCTTCTCTATACGGGGGAAAGCTTTAGATTGGTTGGAACGATTACCGAACGATTCCATTCGTACTTCGGATAAGTTGGCGGAGAATTTTATTGCTAAGTTCTTCTCTCCCGGCCATATGGCTATACTTCGAGATGAGATTTTAGCATTCAAGCAAGAGCCCTATGAACCACTACACGAGATATGGGAGCGGTATAGAGCAATGGTCAAGGAATGTCCAAATAACAATATGATAGAGAATATGATTCAACAAACTTTCTATCATGGGATTAACACGACCAACCAATGTATAGTGAATCAACTTACCGGTGGAAGTTTTATGACTATGCTTTATGTAGAGGCTTCTGAGATTTTGGATGAAATGGCGGAAACATCATCGGCATGGCAATCCCGGGCTAATGTTCCACAAGGTGATTTGAACATGATTCACCTCCATAAAGCGTTGCATGGCCATGGGCAAGCCATTGCCGAATTAACTACTACCATGAATCAACTAGAACAGGCGCAACTTCATCAAGTGCAAAATCCTAAGCAAGTTAATTCCATGGAAGGGGTGAACATGATAGTGAACAAGAGAAGAACAAAGGGTCCACAAGTGCAAAATCGAGTGGAGAATTATGTGCAAGAGGATAGTTGGTTTGATCAAGATGACTTTTATAATGAACAAGAAGAGGAGGTATAATATGTGAACAACTTTCAAAGGCAAAGAAACAACTTCCAAGGCTCGAATCAACAACAATGGCGACCTCAAAACAATCAAGGTAATTGGAACTCTAACAATCAAGTAAATTGGAGTGGTGGCAACAACTAAGGTAATTGGAGTAGTGGAAAAAATCAAGGGAATTGTCATAACAACAACAATCATGGAAATTGGAATGGCAATAATCAAGGAAATTGGGGGGGGGGTAACAATCAAGGCGGATGGAACAATAATCAAGGAAACCGGAGGTCGGGTTTTCAAAGGCCCCCGAAGAATCAACAACCAAGCAACCCACCTCCTTATCCTTCCTGTGGTCCAAGTTCTTCCAACAAAGAAATAGAGCGTGTTGAGAATATGTTCAAGCAAATGATGGAAAAAAATTCCAATTTGGATTCCCAACTTGCCTCACACAATACATCAATCCGCAACTTAGAAGTTCAAATGGGGAAAATCTCCCAAGCTCTAAATACTCGTTCTAAAGGGGAACTACCAAGTGACATGATGGTAAACCCAAAGGGTGGTAACAACACGGGGCATGCCATGGCTATTACTACAAGAAGTGAAAAGGGTGGGAATGCACCTACCTCGAGCCAAAGGCAACTTGTGGACGAAGAGAAAGTGGTGCAAGAAAAAGAGATCCCGAACAATGTAGAACAATCTAATGATGAGGTTCGGACTGATATTGATGATAGTGTGAAAGCGACTCAAGAGGAGGTGAACTCGTCTAGGGATCACATTATTGACATATCGGAACCGGTAGTGCAAAGGGCTAAGGCACCATTGCCTAAGCCTCCACCTCCATACCCTCAAAGACTTGCAAAGAAAAATGGTGAAAACCAATTCAAGAAGTTTATCAATAAATGTGCAATTAGTTGAAGCTTTGGAACAAATTTCCGGTTATACAAAGTTCATGAAGGATCTCGTGACCAAGAAGTGGTCGAATGAATTTTGAAACTATCAAAGTCACTAATCAAGTGAGTGCAATTGTGCATTCAATGGCTCCCAAGTTGGAGGATTCCGGTGCTTTCACGATTCCTTGTACAATTGGAATTGTCGAGTTTTCTAAATCTCTTTGTGATCTTGGGGCAAGTATCAATTTGATGCCCTATTCGGTTTTCAAGACATTGGGAATTGGGAAACCGAGGCCCACCTCTATGAGATTGCAATTAACTTATTATACTATGAAGAGACCTTTGGGAGTGGTTGAAGATGTCTTTGTTCGTGTTGTTAAATTCATTCTTCTGGTAGATTTTGTCATCCTAGATTGTGAAGTTGATTATGAGGTGCCAATTATACTTGGAAGACCTTCCTTTCTACGGGGAAGGCTCTTTGTGATGTTGAAGCCGGAGAACTTACTTTCCGGGTTGGTGATGAAAAAGTGGTTTTCCATGTGTGTAAGTCCATGCGGCAACCCAATAGCAATGAGGTGTTCTCTTTGGTGGACTTGGTGACCGATGTTATTGTCGATGAAACAAGTGCGGTGATCAATGATACTCAATGAGGCTATGCAAGAGGTCAAAAAGAAGATTATCAAGTGGTTGGATGTCGGGGTTGTCTACCCCATCTCTAATAGTTCATGGACTTCTCCGGTTCAATATGTCTCGAAGAAGGGTGGCATGACGGTGGTCACCAATGACAACAATGAGTTGATTCCTACAAGAACGGTGACCGGTTGGAGAGTGTGTATGGACTATCGTAAGCTCAACAAAGTCACAAAAAAGGATCATTTTCCACTTCCCTTACTAGATGAAATGCTTGATAGATTGGCCGGTCGTGCTTTCTATTACTTTCTTGATGGGTATTTGGGATACAAACAAATTCTTATTGCTCTGAAGGATCAAGAGAAAACAACCTTTACATATCCCTATGGTACTTTTGCCTTCAAGCGGATGCCATTTGGTTTATGCAATGCACCGACGATTTTTCAAAGGTGTATGATGGCTATTTTTACGGACATGGTGGAGGATTACCTTGAAGTTTTCATGGATGATTTCTCGGTGGTTGGAGATTCTTTTGATGACTGTCTTGCAAATTTGGATAAAGTGTTGGCAAGATGTGAAGAGACTAATTTGGTGCTGAATTGGGAGAAATGTCATTTCATGGTCAAGGAAGGCATTGTCCTTGGCCACAAAATCTCAAAGAATGGAATTGAAGTTTTCAAGTGAAAGATTGAGGTGATTTTTAAACTTCCACTTCAAACTTTAGTAAAGGGCGTGCAGAGTTTCTTAGGTCACACGGGCTTTTACCGACGCTTCATCAAAGAGTTTTCTAAGTTGGTGAACCCGTTGTGCAAGCTTCTAGAAAAGGATGCTAAGTTTAACTTCAATGATGATTATATGAGAGATTTTGAATTGTTAAAGTTCAAGCTGACAACTACTCCCATCATCACCGCTCCAAATTGGAGTGTCCCTTTTGAGCTCATGTGCGATGCAAGTGACGTAGTGGTAGGGGATGTTTTGGGGCAACGTATCAACAAGATTTTTCACCTGGTCTACTTTGCTAGTAAGACCATGAATAGTTCCCAAGTCAACTATAGCGTTACGGAGAAAGAACTCCTTGTTATTATGTTTGCAATTAAGAAGTTATGCCCGTACTTGATGGGTGCAAAGTCCATTGTCCACACGAATCATGTGGCACTTCATTATCTTATGAGCAAGGAAGATTTTAAAGTTTTATTGATGATATGGGTGATTTTATTGCAAGAGTTTGATATTGACATCCAAGATAGAAAAGGGAGTGAAAATCAAGTGGCGGACCACTTGTCTCATTTCGAAGAGGAGGGGAGGCCGCATGATGGCCTTTAAATCAATGACTCCTACCCCGTTGAGCAACTATTGGCTATTTCAATGAAAGAGGTTCCATGGTTCGCGGATCTAGAAAATTTCCTTGTATGTGGTATCATCCCGGATGAGTTTTCTTTAAACTAGAGGAAGAATCTCAAACGGGATTGTCAAGATTATTATTGGGATGAACCATACCTTTTCTGGATTTGTACGGATGGGGTAATGAGAAAATGTGTACCAGAAGAAGAGTAAGGTGAAATTCTTAGGTCTTGTTATTCTTTGCCTTATGGTGGTCATCATGGTTGAGCTAGAACGGAAACCAAAGTGCTTAGTTGTGGTTTTTATTTGCCCACTTTCTACAAGGATGCAAGTGATTTAGTGAAAAGGTGTAATGAATGTCATCGGACCGGTGGAATCTCAAAGAAAAATGAAATGCCTCTCACTACCATTTTAGAGATTGATATTTTTGATGTGTGGGGTATTGACTTCATGAGTTCTTTTGTGAGTTCTTGTGGAAACACCTACATCTTGGTCGCGGTTGATTACGTGTCCAAATGTGTTGAGGCAATTGCTCTACCCAATAATGAGGCGAGAAGTGTGGTGGCGTTCTTGAAGAAGAATATTTTCATACGATTTGGTACTCCGCGGGCTATCATAAGCGATGGGGGTCACATTTTTGCAACAAGGCTTTCGACACCTTACTTACCAAGTATGGTGTTACTCATAAAGTCACGACTCCCTATAATCCACAATCTAGTGGTCAAGTGGAAGTCCAATACAGTGAATGCTAACCGGACGGATTGGTCTAAGAACCTTGATGATGCATTATGATCTTATCGGACGGCTTACAAAATGCCTATCGAAATATTTCCATACAGGTTAGTGTTCGAAAAAGCTTGTCATCTTCTAGTATAACTTGAGCATAAAGCCATATGGGCTCTAAAGAAGCTGAATCTTGATTGGGATGTAGCCGCATACTTTAGGGTTGCACATTTGAATGAATTGGATGAGTTCCTGTATCATGCTTATGCAAGTTCATTATTTTACAAAGAAAAGATGAAATATATTCATGACAAATACATTTGGAACAAAGATTTCAAGGTGGGTGATCTTGTGTTATTATTTAACTCGCGGTTGAGGATGTTTCATGAGAAGTTAAAGTCTAAATGGAGTGGCAATTTTGAATTTGTAGGTGTAACACCTTTTGGTGCATTGGATTTGAAGAACAAAAACAATGAGATATTCTGAGTCAATGGTCACCGAGTGAAGCACTATTTGGGAAAAGTTGGAGATAGCCATGTCATGGCGGTCATTCATTTCAATTGATGGTATTCTGCATCGTGCCGCGACGTTAAATCAGGCGCTTCTTGGGAGGCAACCCATGTTTCTTTTTCCTTCTTTTTTTTGTTTCTTTTGTAGTTAGGTGTTACTTTTGTGTTAACTTGATTTGAAGTGTGATGCAGGGATGAGTATGCCTTACAGGAATTATGGATAAAAAACTAGTTAAGTGTTGTAAGAATTGCAGACCGCAGTTGCATTGTGTGGACCACACAATTATGGTTGCTGCAACAACAAGTACTCTATGTCCGCACAATTAACTTGTGGACCGCACAAATGGAAGATGGAAAATGACAACTCTCTGAAGTTCGTCTGTCAAAAAAATGGTCGATCCACGGCCGCAACAAGAGATGTGCGGACCACACTTCACATATGTGGCCGCACACAAAATCCTGCGGACCGCAGACAAAATGACACCTTAAGCTCACAAGGTAACAGAGTGCAGACCGCAACTGGAATTGTGCGGCCGCACTCGCTCCTTCTTCCCATAGAAAATCGATGAGTATAAATAAGAGGACTAGGGATACTATTACAATTTTCCCTCTCTCAGCACATACACAACACAAAAATTGAAATCTCTTGGTGACTCATCAGCCCACACGCCTAGCAATTGTTGATCACTCATTCCTTGCACTCATTCATATCTGGTATGCTTTAATTACCTTGCATTTTTGGAGGGCCGTACAATGTGAGTTGGGCATGCAGGTTGAGTTGAGCACAACATTTCATCCTCAGACGGACGGACAATCAACGCACTTTTCAGATATTGAAGGATATGCTCTGTCCTTGTGTTATAGATTTTGGGGGTTCTTGGGATCAGTTCTTTCCACTTGCGGAGTTTTCCTACAATAATAACTACTAGTCGAGCATTCAGATGGCTCCTTATGAGGTATTATACGGGAGGCGGTGTCGTTCACCAGTTGGGTGGTTTGAGCCGAGTGAGGCTCGATTATTGGGTACAGATTTGGTACATCATGCCTTGGATAAGGTCAAGATTATTCAAGCTCGACTTCGCACAGCTTAGTCCAGACAGAAGAGTTATGCCGACCGTAGAGTTCGTGATGTTGCATTCATGGTCGGAGAGAGGGTGTTGCTTCGGGTTTCACCCATGAAGGGTCTGATGAGGTTCGAAAAGAAGGGAAATTTAATCCCTAGGTATATCAGACCCTTTTAGATTCTTGAGAGAGTGGGCGAGGTGGCTTACAGGATCGCATTGCCACCTAGTTTATCAGCGGTCCATCCAGTGTTCCATGTGTCTATGCTCCGGAAGTATCACGGTGATCCGTCCCATCTGTTAGATTTTAGCTCAGTCCAGTTGGACAAGGATTTGACTTATGAGGAGGAGTCGGTGGCTATTCTAGCCCGCCAGGTTTGACAGTTAAGGTTAAAGAGTTATCATTCAGTTCGAGTGTAGTGGAGAGGTCGGCCAATCGAGGTAGCTACTTGGGAGTCCGAGTCAGACATGCGGAGTAGATATCCACACCTTTTTACAGTCCAAGTACTTTTCTATGTTCGTTCGAGGACGAACGACTGTTTTAGAGGTGGAGAATGTGATGTTCCAATAGGACATCTAGAGTATTTAACCTTAATTAGGTGTTTCGAAACCTCAAATATCTCATTTTAGCCTTCCTCAATTTGTGTGCGCAGTCCGTGTCTTTTTCGGAAGGCTTTTATGTTAAAACTTGATAAAAATGGTGTGCCTTAAAAGTCCATTTTAGTTGACTTCGGTCAATATTTTGAAAAACAATTGACCCGGATCCATGTTTTGACAATCCCGGTGGGTCCGTATCGTAATTTGGGACCTGACCGTATGCCCGGAATCAACTTCGGAGGTCCCTAGCTCGAGTTATCATTTTTTGTCAAAATTTAAAGTTTAAAGGTTTAAAGAGTTTAAAGATTTGACTAAGGTTTGACTTTATTTCTACCGGTCCGGATTTTAGTTCCAGAGCTTGGTATAGATTCATTACTATATTTATGACTTGCCTGCAAAATTTGGTGAAAAACGGGGTTGGTTTGACATGATTCGGAAGTCCGACTGTTAAAATAGAAATTCTTAAGTTTCATTGAAAATTTCATTTTATTTGGTATCTAATTCGTAGTTCTAGATGTTATTTTGGTGATTTGATCGTGCGAGCGAGTTCGTATGATATTTTTGGACTTGTGTGCATATTTGGTTTGGAGCCCCGAGGGCTCGGGTGAGTTTAGGATATGCTACGGAGTGATTTTTGAACTTTAAGGAATGTTGGTACATCAGGTCTTCATACTTTGCATTTGCTAGGTCTGGCTTGCAAATGCAAGTCTCACATTTGCGAAGAAGACTTCGCATTTTCGAGCACGGGCTAGGGCGTTGGCTTTCGCATTTGCAAGATCTAGGGTCGCATTTGCGAAGGCAACAGGAATGTGAAGACTTCGCATTTGCGAAGGATTATTCGCATTTGCATGAGAACCCCAGGTCGCAATTGCGATATCTGCGCCTGGTCAAAATCTGAGTTAGACGGGATTTTCCACATTCTTTCAAATTTTCAACCATTGAAACCTTAGAGGCGATTTTTCCAAGAACTTTTCTTCCCCAATTCATTGTTAAGTGATTCTAACCTACTTTCTTTCAATTACCCATTACTTTTCATAAGATTTCAACCTAAAAGCTAGGATTTTTATGGTAGAATGGGGATTTGGGTAGAATTAGGAATTTTTATAAAATTGGAATTTAGAACTCAAATTGAGGTCAAATTGCAAAACAAATTATATAACCGGGCTCGGAGTGAATGGGTAATCAGTTTTTGGTCCGAATTTTGGGTTTGGACCAAGCAAGCCCGGGAGTTGAGTTTTGTTGATTTTTTTAATAATGACCTAATTTGAACCTCTTTCATTTGTGGGTAGTCCTAAGACTTATTTTGAATCGTTTGGATGTTAAATTTCTAGATTTGATTGGTTCGGAGTCTTATTCGAAAGCCAAAGCCGAGGTTGAGCTTTGAGTAGGTTTTGGAGCGAGGTAAGTATTGAGTTTAACCTTGATTTGAGGGAACTAGGAACCCTCGGACTATGTGCTATGTGAAATTCATGTATTGCAGCGTATATGCTAGGTGACGAGTGCATATACACCGTCGAATTACTTGTTTCCCTGATGTTTCGCTTTTTCTTAGTTATTTCCTTCCATGCCTTAATTGTTATGTGCTTAATTGCCTCCCATGCTTTATTTTCTACTTGTTAATAATTGTTTCTCGTGTTAAGGATGTTAGACCTTTCCATGTTTTTCATGGCTCGCTGCTATTTTCCTTAATTGACCTACTTGCACCTTTTAACTGTCATCTACTGGACTTGTCTTGCCGTGTAATATTACATATGTGAATTCCCAAGTTGGTACGAGGCTTCCTTTCTGATTCAGCTTCATATTCATCAATCGTAGAGGTTCTTGTGATTTGAGTTATTGATTTGATTGTACTCATTGAATATTTGATAGTGATATAATAGGATCGGGTTGCACACTACAACAGGTAAAATAAGGGTGGATTGATATGGTAGAATAAAGGTGAATTTGTACTGATATGGTGGGATCGGGTTGCACGCCACAACAGGTGAAATAAGGGTGGATTGATACGGTGAAATAAGGGTGAATTATGATATTGATTTTCTTATATGGTGGGGTAGGGTTGCGCGCCGCAACATATATTTATTTATGATTATTGATATTGTTACGGTGAAATAAGGGAGGATTGAGTTGTACGGCGGGATCGGGTTGCGCGCCGTAACAATCTATGTGTCTCTATTTCCTTGTGCTGTGTTGGTTTTTGGTATTTTTAGTACGAAACTCTAAGGATTGGTAATTCTGATCGTCACTGGTTTTCTTCGAAGATTTAGCTATTTTCTTCAGTTAACTGTCTTATTTCGCTCTGTATTTTTCTTTCCTGTCTTTATTTTATATTGCTTACAGGTTATAGTGTAAGTTACCCGCCTTAGCCTCATCACTACTTCGTCGAGGTTAGGCTCGGCACTTACAGAGTACATGGGGTCGGTTGTACTCATACTACACTCTGCACTTCTTGTTCAGTTTTTGGAGTCGGTCCCAGCGGCGATCATTAGCGTGCTCGGGTTGGCTAGCCTTGTGGAGACTTGAGGTACAACTGCTTAGTGTCCGCAGCTCCTAGAGTCCCTTGTCCTTTTTATTAGCTGTGTATCTTCCCTCAAACAACTTTATGTTTTATTAAGACCATTATTTGTATTATTCTAATATCTCGTGCACTTGTGACACCAGGTTCAGGGTTGTATTAGATATTTCAGTTGTTATGATTTTTCCGCACTATATTTCAGATTATTACAGTTATTTCAGCTTCTCTATTATCATTTAATTTGAATTGTAAAAAACAGATGAATTGTTCCAACGTTGGCTTGCCTAGCAAGAGAAATATTAGGCGCCATCATGGTTCCGAAGGTAAAAATTTCGGGTCGTGAAAATACTGTAGAATATAGGAAGTTCTGTGATCAAGGCTTAAAGCCTTCTTTAAAAGATATAGTTCGGACATGGCAGGACTGTTTGCAGCAGAAGTGTAAAATCAAGAAATTAAATCTTAGAGGTAAAGAAAATAAAAAATAAAAATTGATGCTGCATTTATTTTCTTTACTGCAGTTTTTTTTTTCTAACATAAATCTTCTTTTTTTTAAAGGGGAGCCTTTGAGCAACGGTCAAATTGTTTCCGTGTGACCTATAGGTCACGGGTTTGAGCCGTGGAATCATCACTAATGCTTGCATCAGGGTAAACTGCCTACATCACACCCTTGGATGCGGCCCTTCCCGAACTCTACGTGAACGTGGGATACTTTCTGCATCGGGCTGCCTTTATATAAATCTTCATCTTTGTTTTTTTGAACTTTTGAGGGAGCTAATATTTTTCTAGTCTTATTGGTTGAAGTTTGGTGGCTGATTTTCTGCTTCATTAGAGTATTAATTTGATTAGACAATATATATTATGGCCACTAAGTTGATCAAATATATCTTTCTATAACTAAATTACTTGTTCTTGTATTTAATGGTAATCATAGTAATATTCAAATGGTTGGTTTGTTCCATACTGGTTTATATCACTAACGTCGTCAGTTTCCAATTATTTGGTTTAGATTGATATTATTATATAATTATTTCCCTTTGTGGATTGTGTTCCACCGTTTTACAATATTAGTAAGATTTATTGCAAAGCTAAAACAGAATCTTGCACAACGTAACTCAAGTACTAAAACATATGCAACAAACAAGTGATTTGGATCAAGAGTTTCCAAGAACATGCTCAACATGCAAGAAATTGAATCTTGATCTTCTGTAGCATCCCCATGACACTTTTCATGTTGATCCTTCTTGCAGGAGATTCAACACAGCAATCTAGTGCCACTTTCATGATCGATGCCACACAATCTAGCTTCTTATTTAAGTGATTATCCTGTGGTGTTACTAAGTTGGCATCTACAACATTTACTATTGCCTCTGGGAGTGAATAACTCACCCATTGCTTCAAACTAAGATTTCCCTCGAACATTTCATCATTAGGCTTTCTCCTTGTAAACGTTTCCATCAACATGATCCCGTAACTATAGACATCACATTTTGTTGACACCAATCCATCCAGTCCATACTCTACTCTCAAACAAATTAAAAATGTTAACATTTATATTGGTGGAAAAAGTAAAGGAAATCAACGTTCAAAGCATAAAAAAACGCACCTGGTGCAATATAACCCAATGTTGCTAAGGTTTTAGTGTATAAATCACTCTCATCCTCACCAAGCAGTTTTGAAATACCAAAGTCGCTAAGGTGGGCTACCATATTCTCATCCAACAAGACGTTACTAGGCTTCAGATCACAATGAATCACGGGCGATGAGCACTCATGGTGGAGATATTCCAATGCACATGCCACGTCTATCATTATGTTCAGTCTCTGCTTGATGTCTAAGAAGTAGTTGTGTGAATACAACCACTTATCGAGGCTTCCATTGGGCATGTACTCTAGTACTAAAGCCTTAAAATCAAGGTTGGAACAACTAGTGATGATTTTCATGAGATTCCTATGGCGGAGGTTACACCAAACTTCACATTCTGTATCAAAACTCTTGAATGCCTCTTCCAATTGCAGATTGAACACCTTAACTGCAATAGGAGTCCTACTTCTGAGAATGCCTTTATAGACAGAGCCAAAACTCCCAGAACCAATTAGATTACTCTCGCTAAGCGCATCAGTTGCTTGGAGCAGTTCATAATATGAAATTCTTCCTCTTGTTGCAATAGACAATGAATTCGTTTGTTGAGGAGCTCTTTTCCCTTTTCTATACCTTATCCATACAAACACAAAAGTGATAGGAACATATACCAGTGCAATTCCCAGTGAAAGAAATAGAAGTAGCATTCTATTCCTATTTGATCTATGCTTTGAAGAAGTGGGGCATGGCGGGACACTAAATCCTTTCGAACCACATAAAGCTTCGTTGAAGAGAAAAAACTGACTTGAGAGGTTCTTGAAAGGACCCCCAGAGGGGATTTCACCATACAACTTGTTATAAGAGACATTGAAATACTTCAGGTATTGAAGTTTCTCAAAAGACTTAGGAATGGTTCCTGATATATTATTATGAGAAAGGTCTAGGAGTTCTAAACCTACCATATTGCTCATTGAGTCAGGTATAGATCCGTGCAACTTGTTGTGTCTCAAAGAAAGGTTCACCAGATTTTGCAAGCCTCCGATTTCTCTAGGAATGCTATTTGAAAATTGATTCATTGACATATCAATCTGTATCAAAGCCTTTAGATTTCCAATTTCTGGAGGTAAAGAACCGCCCATGTTATTTGACGATAAGTCAAGAACTATTAGATCCTTAAGGTTCCCTAAGCTTGTTGGTACATTGGAACTCAATTTATTAGAACCCAGACATATCTCCCTAAGGGAAGTGTTCCCTAAACAATTAGGAAGTGATCCTGAAAGGTGATTTTGGCTCAAGTGTATGCTACCCAATCGCGGCAATTTATAGAGGTTATCACCAATAAATCCTGTAAGTTTGTTGTCATTCAAGAACAAGCGTTGAAGGTTTCTCAAGTTGCCAATTGATGTGGAAATTGATCCAACCAAGTCATTTCCAGAAATATCAAAGTCAAATAAGCTGCTTAAGTTCCCAACTTCATTTGGAATTCTCCCTTTAAATTTGCAACCACTTGCCAAAAATATTGTAAGAGATGTGGAAAGGTTACCTATGGAAAGTGGAAGCATGCCATTTAGAGGGTTCTAATTTAGAGAAAGAATTGTCAAATTTCTACAATTGGTTAAGGAAGTGAGGAAGCTTAGAGATGAGTCGCAAGTTAAATTGTTTTCCTGCAAGTTTAGGTACTGTAGATGAGTCAAACATCCAAGAGAGTTGGGAATAAAGCCACTGAGTTTATTGCTAGAAAGCTCTAAAATAGTAAGTTTTGAACAATTGGAGATTGAATGAGGAATAGTCCCAACAAGATTGGCCAATTCACCCAGATAAAGACATTCAATATTAGGTAAGATCGAACCTATGTTTGATGGGAGGGTTCCTGATATATCATTGTCTGCAAGATTAATAATTCTTAACCCTGATATGTTGAAAATCATCATTTGAAGTAAGCCACTAAAACTGTTTTCCCCTAGACTTAATTCCTCCAAGTCAACGAGATTGCTTATCTCTTTGGGTATTTCACCTGGCAACACATGACAAAAGAAGGATTATTGCTAACGAGTTTAACTAGTTAGTTAAATCTAGTTTAAGTTGTACTTTTTGCTATCACTTTGAATACGTACCAGTAAACATATTTTTCTCAAGATCTAGAACCTGCAGCTTGGTTAAGTTGCCAATCTCTTGTGATAAGGATCCATTGAGATTGTTCTTCCATAGTGCCAAAAGTTGCAATGAGGAGGTATTGAATATGGAGATTGGAACAGATCCGGTAATCTGGTTTTTCTCCATGCCTAAATCCACCAAATTAACAAGATTTCCGATTTCCTGTGGAATTATCCCTGCAATTCATGTGTAATAAAAATTTTGTGGAAGTAATTAGATACAATACTATTAATATTAAAAAGATAATGCAGCAGGAACACACCTGTGAAATGGTTAGATCCTAGATACAAGACCTGCAAATTACGTAGACTTCCAATTTCTCTATGTATTGCTCCATCAAACTCATTTCCAGATAAAGACAACATTTGTAGTTCTGAACAATTTGATAAGCTTGTAGGCATTTGACCATGAAGCTTGTTTTGGGATAGATAAAGCCCTTTGAGTATTGGGAGACGACTGCATAAACCATTGGGAAGACTTCCTAATAAGCTATTATTTGTTAATGCAATGACTTCAATTCTGGAAACGTTGAAAACTGACAATGGTATAGAACCCGTAAGCTGATTAAATTCTATCGCCAAAATGTTCAAGTTGTGAAGATTGCCTATCCCTTCTGGGATGTTTCCTTGAAGGAAATTGCGAGAGAGTGTTAAAGTCTCCAACATTGAGGCATTCGAGAGTGACACAGAGATAGAACCTATGAGTTTGTTTCTGGTCAAGTCTAAAATCTTCAAATTTTCAACATTTCCAATCTCTTTTGGGATTTGACCAACTAAGGAGTTGGATCTCAAACTCAAAGTTTCGAGTTTTGAAAGATTAGAAAATGAAGAAGGGATGGATCCAATGAAACTATTATTCCTAAGAGTTACAACTTGAAGTTGGTTTAAAACCCCAAACCAAGAAGGAACCTCCCCGCTGAAGTTGTTAATACTTAAATCAAGAAACCTTAGTCGACTCAAACGTGCCATTTCTTGAGGCAATTTTCCATAGAAATTGTTGCTTCCCAAGTCAAGAGTAACAAGAAATGTGAGGTTTCCAAAATCTTGTGGAATTCTTCCCATAAGAGCCATGTTGGAAAGATTCAACGACTTAACTCTGTGATGGCGAGAACCACAAATGACTCCAACCCAATGGCAAACAGAAGTAGTTGAAAACCAGTTTTCATCAAAGAAGTGAAAAGGGTCTGAAATGATTTGGGATTTTAAAGAAAGAAGAGCTAATTGATCAGTGCTAATGTTGGTATGAGTCATGGCTGAAGTAGCCATAACATAGTAAAGCAACAAGAGTGTTGAGATAAAAGAGGTAAATGCTTTCTCCATAATTGCATAAAATTGCAGGAAATGGTATGGCTATTAACGTTGTTGTTTGAGACTTTAAATAGCCATGAGATCTTGCTTTTTGGTCTTCATGATATTTAAAATGTCTTTTTAGGAGATTTTTTTCATTTAAATCTCTTTTTTAAAGAAAAAGGAAAATTTACTTTTCTTTAATCATTAGGCATATCAGTAAGCAATGAGCTATATGTGCTAAAACTATGTACACTAGCTATAACTATCGAGTTTTTACGTGATAATAGTTTAATTGATCGTACGTAATATGTTTATTATCCTCCTTTCTTATTGTTTAGTCAAGTTTTTAGTCTCTCAATGTGCGATTTTGTTTTTCCAAATTCGGTTGTTAATGTTGCAGTTAGGGCTGCTTATCGGGCGGATTGGGCGGTTATTTATTCCTAACGGTTTGGCTTATCGATTATCGTCTTTTAAATGTATTAATCCGCTAGCCACCCGATAAGATATCGGGCGGATTGGTATCGGTTTAGCTCTTATCGGGCGGTTATCAGAGCGGTTATCGGATTGTTTGCTGACCGCTGTGACTCAATAAAATTTCTATGCTCGGCAAACTACATTCCAGTCTATAGAATATGGTACCTAAGAAGAGAGCTAAATAGAAGAAATAAAGAGCTACATTCCAGCGTATTTCCCAGTAGAATCATCTCTGGGGATGAACCTATTAACAACTTATAACTATCAGAAGAAATAGAATAGAACACTGGGTATAACACATGACATCAAAATTATCTAATAGTAACTAACTTGAATAGTAAATTATAACTAAATATCTAATAATAAATTAGTAATAGATAGAGTATTGGAAGTGGAAGAAGGGTTTTTGATTATTTAATATATATATATATGAATAAAATTAATTATATTATATATATAATCTTCTTATATATATATATTCTTAACGGGTTAACAGATTATCCAATAAGAAAATTGAATAATCCGCCCCCAAACCGATAAGCCGTTAATAAAAAAAATTTAATCCGTTCCCCGTCCGTTAAACCATTAAACCGATATCAATAAGCCATTAAGCTTCGGTTTCGGTTCGGTTTTCGGTTTCGGTTTGGTTTTGAACACCCCTAGTTGCAGTAGCATTCTTTGAACATTTGAGTCTCGTTATGCATTACCCCTTTTATCTCATTTTATGTGGCATACTTATTTTTAGTATTTTCAAAAGAATGACATATTTTTATATTTAAAAATAATTTAATTTAAACTTTTCATTTCACTCTTACAGCTTGTTTGAATGTTTCATAATATATCGTATTGTATTATATTATATTATATTATTTTAATTTTTAAAATATTTGGATAGATTGTATTGTTTGTCGACGTTTCATAATGGCATGCACCAATAATATGAAGAATAAACCTGCAATAGTACAAAGAAAAAGTAAGGTACAAGTTAGAATTATTAAATAAGAATATAGAATAAATAATAAAATAGGATTATTTTGTAATAAGGAAGGAGAAGATGAGAAAAAAAAAAGGTAACTATGCAACCACACAAATCGGTCGTTATATAAAGGGGCACTTTTCGTCATTACATAATGACAGATTTAATAATATGATACAATAAAATAATTAACAATCAAAACAAATTAAAGTAACAATATAATACGATACAATACAATAGTTGATAATCATCCAAACAAGTTGTTAATTACATACTTTTAATAGACAATAAAATAAGGAAAAACTAGGTGGGCTTAACCCAAAGTGAATAATATCATGCCTTGTTAATAGTGTCTTTGGACCATTTTAACCTTATACGTTTTTTAGCTTGAGCTCGTAGTATGGACACTACTGTTGACGAATAATAGACCAATAAGTCTTCTTGTGTAAACTATAAATGTCATTTTTCTAGATGCTTTCTTTGCGAAAATTGCGGCAAATGTGAAAGAAGAGTAAAAGACGATCCAATTTCTAAAAGCTAAAGGAACTTGTTTTGGAATTCGTGAAGCAATTTCGTTCTTATATATACCTCCCCTTTTAACCACCCTTAGAGGGTGACTAAAAGATAGACAGCTATCAGCATCTAACATTATTGGAGAAGATATAACAATTCATGGGCTAGTTATATTAGTGGGAACTTGTGGAATTAGTATCTAATAGATAGGGTATGAATCTGATTCTCACATAAACAAATTTCTTAAGCGATAGTTTAAATAAT
This sequence comes from Nicotiana tabacum, assembly GCF_000715075.1. Taxonomy (NCBI): domain Eukaryota; kingdom Viridiplantae; phylum Streptophyta; class Magnoliopsida; order Solanales; family Solanaceae; genus Nicotiana; species Nicotiana tabacum. The sequence goes on from NC_134093.1 coordinate 109,735,100, forward strand.
AAGTCAATGGTCTATAGTAAATAACATCTTTATTTCAAACAAGGTACAAGCAAAGTTTGCGTAGATTTCATCTTTCTCAGACCTACTTATAGGATTACACTAGATATATTATTATTGTTATTATAGCTTAAATAATATAAGGTGAAGGAACGTGTATTAGAAATGTTGAAGCAACTTAGTTCTTATGCTACTCTTTTTAACCACCATTGGAAGTGGAAGGGAGTAGATTCACGTGCACCCATGCTTCACTTATTAAACTATATATAGCAATATTATATATCTTCAAAATACTTAATATATGTGAATATGCCCTAGCTCAAAGACTCCAATATTGCAGTTAGTGTTTACAGTGGAAATTGGTATATCTGCTTTAATAGTTATTTTAATAAAGGCAAGTGAATCACGAACGATCCAAAAAAAAATTATTTTAGAATGATCCGTAGAACACGTATGAAATCTAAGATAGTAATTATGACACAAGAATGCAAGATAATACAACAGTTAGCTTTGTGTATCTGCTAGTGTTCTTTGTTCCACAGATAATAACAAAGTAACAAATGCTGAAATAAAATGATTAATCTATATTAATAGCGATGTCTAAAAATCATTGCAGAACTGGTATCACAAGTGCACGAGCTGTACTAGAATAATACAAATAAAGGTCTGAATGAAAATAAAGTTGTCTGAAAGAAATGCACAGTTATGATAAACTGGAAGGGGACTTCAGAGTTGCGAACGCCGTCCAGCTATACCTCAAGTCTTCTGCGAATAGCTGAATTCGAGCAAGTCTATTGTGCGCCGCTAGGACCAACTCCGGTATCTGCACAAGAAGTGTAAGTGTAGTATGAGTACAACCAACCCCATGTACTGAGTAAGTGCTAAGCCTGACCTCGACGAAGTAGTGACGAGGCTAAGGCAGGTCACTTACATTAACCTATATGCAATAATAATAATAACAATAATAGGAAGACATGCACTACAACAAATGTGATATTTAGCTACGAAATTATTAGCTACAACACAAAATTCGTCATTAATTGTTCATTTTTTATGACAAAAAATATAATTCGTCTTTAAATACATGAACTACATACTTTTAGTAGCTAAGTTTCGTCCACTAAAGTTTCCCACCAAAAAATGAGTTGGCGCCATTTATTGAGTAATATTAGTGACAAATTTAAAGTTATCATTGACACATTATTTTGTCAATAATGATGTACCTAATTAGCGACGAACCATTATTTGTCTTAGAAATAGGTAAAGTTTGGAGACAAAAAAGTTTCGTCACAAAAAATATGCTGTTGCAATGGCGACGAATTAGAATTAGTAGTTAAAAATTGTAAACTTTAGCCATAAAATTTTACATTTAATTGTGACCTTCATTTTTGTCACTAATAGTGCAAACAATTAGTGACAATTATTGTACTATCTCTAATTACCCTACAATTTAGTTACAACAAAATTTTGTCACAAAATATACAATTTTAAATGGTGACGACTTAACTTTGTAGTTGAATCATGCGATTATTGGCGACGGAAAAGATTTGTAGTTAAAAACTAAATGATCATACTTTATGTTTAACTATGAATCTGAAGTTTTGTTCATGCAAGATACATATACTTACTTTTAGACTAATTGAACTTGTGATTAAAACAACCATTTTTTGAAAAACCTATCGAGTTCGAGAAACTAAAATCCCATTTTCACTTATATTAGAAATTTTAGGAATATTTTTCTTTCTACTTAGCTTTGAGCACAATTCACTTTCTTATTGAAAGGTATTAAGTTTATTTATATTCATATCGGAGACGAGCCATTTACTTTGGTTCTTTATAAAATTATTTATGCCATAAATTTGATGCTAAGTTTCAAAATTAGTGTACCTTTTATCTGATTTCGTCCGAACAGTTACTTTTTAAAGCAAATAAAAATTTACTTGTTGAAAACAATTGTACATATGTCCTTCATTATTTTACCAATTTAAAGTATATGTCATATCGAACAAAATTATAATTCCAACTAATATTTGTTTAATATTTTTATATTAGAGATTATTACGAACAAGGGTGGATGCAGAATTTCGAGAAGATGGTTGCACTATTATGAAGAGGTGTATCTAGCTAGGATATAAATTTGACGGGTTCAACTTTTAAATTCTTACCGTTGAGTCTATTCTATACTTTTTTTTAAAATTATACGTTCAAATCAATTTTCTTTTTAAAATAGAATTTTTTTATTATTTACATATATCTATATTCCATGTCGAAGAAGTTTGGACCATTCAAAACTCATTAATTATATGTTGCATCCTCCATTTTTACTTATTTTCATATACACAGTTGATTTAATTATATAAAATTTTAAGGTGACAAAATGAGAATAGGAATTTCATGTGTTAGACTTGAAAAATTTGAAAGAATAAACAAAAGAAAGAAAGAAAAATAAAAATAAAAAGTAAATTTCAAAATGCAAGAAGGGACAACAAAAAGATTAACATAAAGTTCAAGAATGAAGAACAAATCAAGATTCTAAGAGTATGAGTCCAAATTATCTGCTCGTTGAATTCGAAATAATTTTTCGTGGCAGCCATAAAGATTTACGATTAAGATCAAAAGGCCCTTAATTTGTTTTTGAAAAGAATAAACGAGTGGAATAATAGATATTGTAACATTAATAATTTTGAAATAAATTACTACACTTCTTACAGTATTTTCTAGTCTAGATTATGTTTTTGATGCAAATTTATTGTACAACTAGTCTATACTATATTAAAAGTACAAACACCTTTAGCGAAATGTTATTCGCCTTTTTGCCCCTTAAAAATAAATTTCACACTAGATAAAATAATTATTTTATTATTTTCCTATTATTTAGGACTTTAATAATTTGTCTAGTATTTAGGGCTTTAATTATTTCCCTAATATTTAAGACTTTAACTATTTTTCTAATATTTAGGACTTATAAATTTACTAAATTTTGTGTATTAGTTTTTCCTTATTTTTTTTATATAACATATACAATATTTAAAAAAGAAATCGTGTTTCTAGGTTTAGAAGCTTAAAAGGCCATTGCAAATTCACATAATCAGTACTTCCAAGACATAAAAAATCACGTTTCAAGACATATAGGACATTCGCCTTTTTTACCCTTAAACAATAAATTTTACAATTGATAAAATAACTATTTTCCTAGTATTTAGGAATTTAATTATTTTTCTAGTATTTAGGCTTTGATTATTTAACTAATGTTTAAGACTTTAATTATTTTTCTAATATTTAGAACATATAAATTTACAAAATTGTGTGGATTGGTTTTTCCTTATTTGATTTATATAATATATACCAAATTTATAAAAGAAATCGTGTTTCTAGATTTAGAAGCTTAAAAAGCCATCGTAAATTCACATAAGCAGCATTTCCAAGACATTAAAATCACGTTTAGAAATATTTTTGTAGGTTTAGCAGTCTATGTTGTTTATTTTTGTTTTTATAATTTTAGAACTTTCAAAACATATAGGACATTCGTCTTTTTTACCCTTAAAAAATAAATGTTATACTCGATAAAATATTATTTTATTATTTTCCTAGTATTTAGGATTTTAATTATTTTTTTAGTATTTAGGGATTTAATTATTTCCCTAATGTTTAAGACTTTAATTATTTTTCTAATATTTAGGACATATAAATTTGTTAAAGTTTGCGTATTAGTTTTTCCTTATTTGATTTATATAATATATATACCAAATTTGTAAAAGAAATCTTTTTTCTAGATTTAGAATCTTAAAAAGCCATCGCAAATTCACATAATCGGTACTTCCAAGACATTAAAAATCATGTTTCGAAATATTTTTGTAGGTTTAGAAGTCTATGTTTTATTTAAAAAAATGTTATAATTGACATTCGCCTTTTTTAACCTTAAAAAAATTTCACACTCGTTGAAATAATCATTTTATTATTTTCCTAGTATTTAGGACTTTAATGATTTTTCTAGTATTTAGGGCTTTAATTATTTCTCTAACGTTTAAGACTTTAATTATTTTTTAATATTTAGAACTTATAATTTACTAAATTTTGTGTATTAGTTTTTCCTTATTTGATTTATATAATATATACAAACTTTATAATAGAAACAATGTTTCTAGGTTTAGAAGCTTAAAAAGCCATCGCAAATTCACATAATCAGTACTTCCAAGACATTAAAATTTACGTTTTCAAATATTTGGGTAGGTTTAGAAATCTATGTTTTTTTTAAATGTTATAATTTTAGAACTTTCAAGACATATAGGACATTTGTCTTTTTTACCCTTAAAAAATAAATAATTATTTTATTATTTTTCTAGTATTTAGGACTTTAATTATTTTTCTAGTATTTAGGGCTTTAGTTATTTCCTTAATGTATAAGAATTTAATTTTTTCAAATATTAAGAACTTATAAATTTACTAAATTTTTTGTATTAGTTTTTCCTTATTATATAATATATACAAAATTTATAAAAGACATCGTGTGATGACCCAAAATGTCATCTTTAAATTTAATAATTAATTATGTGTTCTAAGACCTCGAAAAGCACTATTTATCATTTCTCGACTTGCGTGCGCAACCCGTAAAATTTTTCAAAAATTAGAACTTTAAAACTCAACTGAGTTGACTTTGGTCAATATTTTTAACAAACGGACTCGGATCAGTATTTTGATAGTTCCGATAGGTCCGTATCGTGATTTGGGACTTGAGCGTATGCCCGGAATCAAATTCCGAGGTCCCTATCCCGAGATATGGAATTTTGATAAAACATAAATGTTTAAGTTCAAATAGTGATCGGATGTCGAATTATATGCAAACGATCCCGGAATAGAATTTTAATGATTCTAACAGCTCCGTATGGTGATTTTGGACTTAGGAGCGTGATCAGAATTTTATTTCGAAGTCCGTAGTGAAATTAGGCTTGAAATGGCTAAAACAAGAATTTAAGTTTGGAAGTTTGACCGGGGAGTTGACTTTTTGATACCAAAACTTTTCATAGCTCCGTTATATCATTTATAACTTGTGTGCAGAATTTGAGGTCAATCGGACTTGATTTGATAGGTTTCGACCTCGAATGTAAAAGTTGAAAAGTTTAAGTTTCATTAAGCTTGAATTGGAGCATAATTCTTGGTTTTAGCGTCGTTTTATGTGATTTGAGGATTCAAATAAGTTCGTATGATATTTTAGGACTTGTTGGTATATTTGATTGAGGTCCCGAGGGCCTCGGGTGAGTTTCGGATGGTTAACGGATCAAAAGTTGGACTTAAAACAGTTGCTGCAATTTTTCTCTTCTGCTGGAAATTCTGGGTTGTGATCGGACTCCACATGATCGGACTCCACATGATCGGACTCCATGATCGAGGTCCAGGATCGAGGTCAGCCTAGACAGATCTGTAAGTTATAAAAACAGGGGCATTCGTCCTATTTGCCATTTTGACGAACTTGAGCTTGAGCAGAGGCGACTTCTGACAGATTTTCAAGGAAACGATATTGGGGTAAGTGATTCCAACTCGTATTTGGTCTATATAAACAAATATATCATTATTTTTACTATTTAATTAGTGTTTTGAGATTGAAATTTGGAAAATTTTTGAAATCTCGTAGAAACGAATTTTCGAGATTTCGGTATCGATTCGGAGTCGGATTTGAGTGAAATTGGTATGGTTGGACTCGTAATTGAATGGGTTATCTGATTTCTTAACTTTCGTCGGATTCCGAGATGTAGGCCCCACAGACGAATGTTTAATTAATTTTGGGATTTTTATTAAAAATGTAGTATTTTCTTATAGAATTAATTCCTATAAATTTTAGTGATTTTATCGAATTATTTTTAGTTAGATTCGAGCCAATCAAAGTTGGATAATCGAGGAAAGGGCCTTCTAGTGGATTAAATTGGAGCAAATTGAGGTAAGTCTCTTGTCTAATCTTGTGAGAGGGAAAATTACCCCATAGGTGATTAAATTAAATAATTGTTGCTAATTGTGGGGGCTACGTACGTACGAGGTGACGAGACCGTGCGTAGCTACTATTAATGCTAAATTCCAGGTAGTTTAGGACTCATAAGCATGAATTACTTATGTAAATTGTAGTCTTTTTACTTAATTAAATTATATATAAATTATATATATATATATATATATAGAAGATATTAAAGGATGGAAATCTCATATGCTTAAATTTTCTGTTTAAATTAATTAATTGTTAAGAGAAATTGTTCTTCCTCCTGAATTTATCTTATAATAAATATACTCTTGTGATGACCCAAAATGTCATCTTTAAAGTTAATAATTAATTCTGTATTCTAAGACCTCGAAAAGAACTATTTATCATTACTCGACTTGCGTGCGCAGTCCGTAAAATTTTTCGAAAAGTTTTTATGTGAAAAATAGATTAAAATATGAATTAGAGTTTTAAAACTCAAATGAGTTGACCTTGGTCAACAGTTTGAGCAAGTGGACTCGGATCAGTGTTCTGACAGATTCAGTAGGTCCGTATCGTGATTTGGGACTTTGGCGTAGGCCCGGAATCAAATTCCGAGGTCCCTAGCCCGAGATATGGAATTTTGATGAAAAATTAAAAGTTTAAGTTCAAATAGTGACCAGATGTCGAATTATGTGCAAACGACCCCGGAATAGAATTTTGATGATTCCAACAGCTCCTTATGGTGATTTTGGACTTAGGAGCGTGATCAGAATTTTATTTGAAAGTCCGTAGTGAAATTAGGCTAAAAATAGCTAAAATAGGAATTTAAAGTATGGAAGTTTGACCGGAGAGTTGACTTTTTGATATCAGGGTCGGAATCGAGTTCCAAAATTGTTTATAGCTCCGCTATGCCATTTATGACTTGTGTGTAAAATTTGAGGTAAATCAGACTTGATTTGATAGGTTTCGACATAGAATGTAGAAGTTGAAAATTCTTAAGTTTCATTAAGCTTGAATTGGGGTGTGATTTGTAATTTTAGCATTGTGTGATGTGATTTGAGGTTTCAAATAAGTTCGTATGATGTTTTAGGATTTTTTGGTGTATTTGGTTAAGGTCCTGAAGGCCTCGGGTGAGTTTCGGTTGGTTAACGGATCAAAAGTTTGACTTAAACAGTTGCTGCAAAAAGCTGCTGCAAAATTTCTTTTGCTGAGCAATCGAGCCCAGAAGTCGAGCCCAAAAATCGAAGTCCAGAAGTCGAGCCCAGAAATCAAGCCCAGAAATCGAGCCGAGGATCGAAGGCAAGGCTCGAGATCCATAATCGAAGGCAGGCTCGAGAGCCATGATCGAAGGCAAGGCTCGAGTGCCATGATCGAAAGCAAGGCTCGAGGGCCATGATCGAAGGCAAGCTCGAAGGCCCAGGATCGAGGGCTATGACCGAGGCCAGTGATCGAAGGCCATACGGATCGAATGTATGATCAATAGCCAGGATCGATGGCTGTGATCGAGCCCCAGGGTCAAGGGCCATGATCGAAGCCATGATCAAAGGTGTAATGACCCAACCAGTCATTTTAACTTTAAAACCCCGTTCCCTAAAAATAAAACTTTTCGTAGGTGCTTGTAATGATTTATGACTTGCGGGGATGGTTGGTTCGGGATTTGGAAGTGTTTGAGGTGAAACCGGAACACTTGGTTCCTTAAGTTGGCCTTAAAGTGCTAAGTTTGACTTCGGTCAACATTTTGAGAAAATGACCCCGGAATAGAGTTTTGATGATTTCAACAGCTCCGTATGGTGATTTTGGACTTAGGAGCGTGATCGAAATTTTATTTGGAAGTCCGTAGTAAAATTAGGCTTGAAATGGCTAAAATAGGAATTTAAAGTTTGAAAGTTTGACCGGGGAGTTGACTTTTTGATACTAGAGTCGGAATCCATTTCCGAAAATCTTCACAGCTCCATTATGTAATTTATGACTTGTGTGTAAAATTTGAGGTCAATCGGACTTGATTTGATAGGTTCCGGCATCGAATGTAGAATTTGAAAACTCTTTGTTTCATTATGCTTGAATTGGGGTATGATTCATGGTTTTAGCGTTGTTTGATGTGATTTAGAGGTTCGACTAAGTTCGTATGATGTTTTAGGACTTGTTGGTATATTTGGTTGAGGTCCCGAGGACCTCGGGTGAGTTTCAGATGGTTAACGGATCAGAAGTTGGACTTAAAAAGCTATTGTAATTTTTCCTCTTCTGTTAGGCATTCTGGACTGTCATCGAGCCCAGGCATCGAACACAGGCATCAAACCCAGGCATCGAACCCAGGCATCGAGCCCAGACATCGAACCCAGGCATCGAGCCCAGACATCGAACCCAGATATCGAGCCAGAGTTGACGAAGCTCAGGCTTGAGCTTGTGTATCGAAGCCATGATCGAAGGCCCATCTCGAGGGCCATGATCGAAGGCAAGGCTCAACTGCTAGGATCGAGACCCAAGATTGAGGGTCACAATCTAAGGCTCAAGCTCGATGTCATGATCGAGGCTATGATCGAAGGACCGGACTCGATGCCATAATCTAGGCCATGATCCGAGGTCCCGGCTCGATCCTGTGATCGAAGCCACAATCGAGGCCTGATCGAGGGCCATGATCGAAGCCTGATCGAGGGCCATGATCGAAGCCTGATCGAGGCCCTGTTCGAGGCCCAGTTCCGAAGTGCTGGGCACTGTTATAAAAAGAAGGCATTCGTCCCATTCGCCATTTTTAACAAATTTGGACCTGGAGCAGAGGCGATTTTGGCAGATTGTCAAGGAAAGACAATTGGAGTAAGTGATTCCAACTCGGATTTGGTCTATATACACAAATATATCATTGTCTTCACCATTTAATTAGTGTTTTAAGATTGAAATTTGGAAAAATTTAGAAATCTCATAGAAGCGAAATTTTGAGGTTTCGGTATCGATTCGGAGTCGGATTTGAGTGAAATTGGTATGGTTGGACTCGTAATTGAATGGGTTGTCGGATTTCATAACTTTCGCCATATTCCGAGATGTGGGCCCCACGGGAGAATATTTAATTAATTTCGGGATTTGTATTAAAATTTTAGTATTTTCTTATAGAGTTGATTTTCTATAATTTTTAGTGATTATATTGAATTGTATTGGCTAGATTCGAGCCGGACAGGGTTGGATAATCGTGGAAAAGGCCTTCTAGTGGGTTAAATTAGAGCAAGACAAGGTAAGTCTCTTGTCTAATCTTGTGAGAGGGAAATTACCTCATAGGTGATTAAAAGTTAAATAATTGTTGCTAATTGTGGGGGCTACATACGCACGAGGTGACGAGAGTCCGTGCGTAGCTACTATTAATGCTAAAGTCCGGGTAGTTTAGGACTCAAAGCATGTATTACTTGTGTAAATTGTATTCTTTGATTAATTAATATTAATTGATATATATGAATATATTGTGAATTGTTTGATAAAGATATTAAAGGATGGAAATCTCATAGGCTTGATTTTCTATTTAAATCAATTAATTGTCAAAAGAAATTGTTCTCCTCCCGAATTTACCTCATAATAAATATACTCTCCTTCCGAAGGTACATAAGAAAATGTCCTCCTTTCTTGTGGAGCGGGCCGAACGCCTCGGCAGGATAGATGCATCTATGGATCGCGCCGCACGTCCCTCGGCAGTGTACACGACACTCTGGATCGGGCCGTACGTCCTCGGCAGAAATCGTGCTTAATAATAATAATTACACGATACTTTAATAATTTATTTCAGCTTGTGAAGCTAATTGATAAATTGGAAAAATCCTTGGGAATTTAATGAATTATTATTCTTGCTTGTTAAGGAATTAATTGATACTCCTGTAAATGAGATTTAATTGATAAATTGGATATTATTTGAATTGAAGGAATTTGATTATTTTCGCTGATTAAATAAATTATTGTGAATTTGTAATTCATGCTGATTTAAATATCCTAGTTTTATTTCAGTTATTATTATTGACTCATAGTGAGTGCCAAAGTCGGCCATCTCGTCTCTACCACTTCGAGATTAGGCTTGATACTTACTGAGTACACGTTGTTTACGTACTCATACTACACTTTCTGCACTTTTTGTGCAGGATCTGAGATAGGTACTAGTGAATGACCTATCATCCCATATCCACGTCATACCGAGGCCTAGTGGTGAGCTGCCTTCCTGAGCCGTTCTGCAGCTACCAGTGCCTCTCTTTATATTTACATTCTGTCTATTTCATTTCAGACAGTATTTGGAGTTTTGTATCATCTACTAGATGCTCATGCACTTGTGACACCAGGTCTTGGCACACACATTGGTAGAGTTTGGGATATTCTTGGTTTTAAATTTTATCAAAGTATGTTTAATTTATTAGTTGGCTTGCCTAGCTGTAGTGTTGGGCGCCATCACGACCTACAGGTACAATCGGGTCGTGACAGAAGGCCATGACCGAGGTCCATGATCGAGGTCCATGATCGAGGGCCATGATCGAGCCCCAGGATCGAAGGTCCATGATCGAGGTCCAGCCTGGACAGATCTGTAAGTTTATAAAATTGGGGATTTCGTCCCATTTGCCATTTTTGATGAACTTGAGCTTGAGCAGAGGCGATTTTTGATAGATTTTCAAGGAAAGACATTGGGGTAAGTGATTCTAACTCGGATTTGGTCTATAAACACAAATATATCATTGTTTTCACCATTTAATTAGTGTTTTGAGATTGAGATTTTGGGAAATTTTTGAAATCTCATAGAAATGAATTTTCGAGATTTCGGTATCGATTCGGAGTCGGATTTGAGTGAAACTGGTATGGTTGGACTCGTAATTGAATGTGCGTTCATATTTTGTAACTTTCGCCGGATTCCGAGATATGGGCCCCACGAGCTATTTTTGAGCTAATTTCGGATTTTATTGAAAAATGTAGTATTTTCTTATGAAATTGATTCCTTTAATTTTTGTGGATTGTATCGAATTAATTATGACTAGATTCGAGTCGATCGGAGTCAGAAAATCGAGGAAAAGACATACTACTTGGTTAAATTGAAGCAAGTCGAGGTAAGTGACTTGTCTAACCTTGTGTGGGGGAAATTTTCCCTAGGATTGGTATTAATTGTAATGTGATGAAAGTCGTGTACACGAGGTGACAAGTGTATACAGAGGTTAAATGTGAAGGATTATGTTTTTAAATTTTGTAGATCACTGTTGCATATTAATTAAATAATTAAATCTTCTTATATTCTCCATCATTGATTTGATTTATATACTTTAAATTTGTTTGGCCTTTTTCCTACTAATTGTTTTTACATATTTAGTTGAAACTTGGTTTCTTTTATTCTGTGCATTATTTGAAATTGATTTTCTTTAAATTAAATATTATTAATATGAAGTATTTGACATTTTTAAATTTGGTATTGAAGCAACGTATTAAAAATTTTAAAATATTATTTTGCTGAATTATTTATTCCTGAATATTTTTGTAAGATTTTCATACTCATTTTGATGGAGCCGTGAGCTCTTTATAGTGGAAAAATATTATTGATGATTTATGTTGGCATGATCCATGAGCTCTTTATTGTGGAAACATATTATTGTTGAAGTATTTTGGCAAGTTAAATTATTTGAGCACTTGAGGTGTAAATTGTGATATATTGTGATGTTGATACGCGTACGGTGGTATAAGGTCTGGGTATTGAAACACATGCGGTGAGATAAGGGTGGCTTGATACGCTTGGCTAGTAGGAGGAACTACTAGAAGTCATGCGGTGTGATAAGGATGGCTAAAACGCGAGATGCTATTTCGGGAAAAATATTTTCTTTAAAATAAATTGTGAAGGCTCCCGCGGTGAGATAAGGAAATGAGATATTGTGAATTTATTTATGATTTGGGACTACGAGGCGGTACCTCGTGAGTGCCCTTGTTGATATTGATTTATGGCCATAGTTGTCTTTGATTATTTGTTGTGATTTTTTTAAAGTTGAAAGAAATTCTGTTTTGATTCCACGAGATATTATTTGCCATTATTTTGTGTAATTAAATGGTGACATGCTACTTGATTCATTTCCATTGTCATTTTATTTTATTATATTGTTAAACATTCATGACCTGACTTCGTCACTACTCTATCAAGATTTGGCTTGCCACTTACTGGGTACCGCTGTGGTGTACTCATACTATGCTTCTGCACATCTTTTTGTGCAGATCCAGGTACTCCTTACCAGCCCCGACATCAGTGAGTTACATGTACACGGAGACTTCGAGGTATATCTACCAGCGTCTGCAGACTCCGGAGTCCTCTTCTATCATTATTGTATTGCTTTCTTATTTTCTTTAGACCTTGATATATATAGAGACATTGAGGATAAATTCTTAGAAGCTTGTGACTTATTTCTACTGAGTTTTGGGAGTTGAAATTGTTTGAATTATAGTTTATTTATTTCATATTTAAATTTTTATTCCGCATTGATAGGCTTACCTAGTCTTAGAGACTAGGTGCCATCACGACATCCTACGGAGGGAATTTGGGGTCGTGACAACTCTCATTCCGGAGGTACATAAGAAAATGTCATCCTTTCTTATGGAGCGGGCCGAACTCCTCGGCAGGATAGATGCATCTATGGATTGTGCCGCACGTCCCTCGGTAGTGTACACGACACTTTGGATCGGGCCGAACGACCTCGGCAGAAATCATGCTTAATAAAAATAATTACACGATACATTGATAGTTTATTGCAGGTTGTGAAGCTAATTGATAAATTGGAAATCTTTAGAATTTAAAGAATTATTATTCCTGCTTGTTAAGGAATTATTGTTATTCCTATATATGAGACTAATTGATAAATTGGAAATTTTATTGGAATTGAAGGAATTTAATTAATATATTGAGAATTGTTGCATTTGAAGGAATTTAATTATTTCTACTGGTTAAATAAATTATTGTAAATTCTGTGAATCATGCTGATTTAAATATTCTAGTTTTATTACAATTATTATTATTGACCCATAGTGAGTGTCAAAGTCGGTCATCTCGTCTCTACCACTTCGAGATTAGGCTTGATACTTACTGGGTACACGTTGTTGCGTACTCATACTACATTTGCTGCACTTTTTGTGCAGGACCTGAGGCAAGTACTAGTGGGGGACCTATCGTCTTACACCCACGTTATCCAGAGGCATAGTGGTGAGCTATTTTTCTGAGCCGTTCTGCAGCTACCAGTGTCTCTCCTTGTATTTTTCATTCTATCTATTTTTATTTCAGACAATATTTGAGGTTTTGTATAATCTACTAGATGCTCATACACTTGTGACACCAGTTCTTAGCACACACATTGGTAGAATTTGGAATTGTATTATTTCTTTTTCTTAGATTTAAGTTAATCGGTATCTTTTCTAATTTCTTAATATTGCTAGTAAAATAATAAAATTTCTTAGAAAATTATTCTGAAAATAATTGATATATGTTTAATTTATTTGTTGGCTTGCCTAGCTGTAGTGTTGAGCGCCATCACGACCTATAGGTGAAATTGGGTCGTGACACATCATGTTTCTAGGTTTAGAAGTTTAAAAATCCATCGCAAATTTACATAATCAGTACTTCCACGATATTAAAAATCACATTTTGAAATAAGTTTTTTAGGTTTAAAAGTCTATGTTTTGTTTAAAAATGTTATGATTTTAGAACTTTCAAGACATATAGGACATTCGCCTTTTTACTCTTAAAAAATAAATTTCACACTTGATAAAATAGTTATTTTATTATTATTCTAGTATTTAGGACTTTAATTATTTTTCTAGTATTTAGGGCTTTAATTATTTCCCTAATGTTTAAGACTTTAATTATTTTCCTAATATTTAGAACTTAAAAATTTACTAAATTTTGTGTATTAGTTTTTCCTTATTTGATTTATATAGGAGTAATATATACCAAATTTATAAAACAAATTGTGTTTCTAGGTTTAGAAGTTTAAAAAGCCATTGCAAATTCACATAATCAGTACTTCCATAACATTAAAAATCACATTTCTAAATATTTTTGTAGGTTTAGAAGTCTATGTTTTGTTTAAAAAATGTTATAATTTTAGTTCTTTCAAGACATATAGGACATTCGCCTTTTTTCTCCTTAAAAAATAAATAATTACTTTATTAATTTTCTAGTATTTAGGACTTTAATTATTTTTCTTGTATTTAGGGCTTTAGTTATTTCCCTAATGTTTAAGGCTTTAATTATTTTTCTACTATTTAGAACTTATAAATTTACTAAATTTTTGTGTATTAGTTTTTCCTTATTTGATTTATATAACATATACCAAATTTATAAAAGAAATTGTGTTTCTAGGTTTAGAAGCTTAAAAAGCCATCGTAAATTCACATAATCAGTACTTCCACGATATTAAAAATCACGTTTTGAAATATTTTGTAGGTTTAGAAGTCTATGTTTTGTTTAAAAAATGTTATAATTTTAGAACTTTCAAGATACATACAGAACATTCGCCTTTTCTACCCTTAAAAAATAAATTTCACATTCGATAAAATAATTATTTTATTATTTTTTTTAGTATTTAGGATTTTAATTATTTTTCTAGTATTTAGGGCTTTAATTATTTTCCTCATGTTTAAGACTTTAATTATTTTTCTAATATTTAGAACTTATAAATTTACTAAATTTTGTGTATTAGTTTTTCCTTATTTGATTTATATAATATATACCGAATTTATAAAAGAAATCGTGTTTCTAGGTTTAGAAGCTTAAAAAGCCATCGCAAATCACGTTTTGAAATATTTTTGTAGGTTTAGAAGTCTATGTTTTGTTTAACAAATGTTATAGTTATAGAACTTTCAAGACATATAGGATATGTATATATAAATTTATAGGGATTTACTATATCTACAATTATCCTCATATTAAGCTTGATCTTGTGTATACATAATAACAATCGTAACATTTTTTCCAAATAAAACCCCTCCATCAAAAAAGTGTTGAATCATATTAATATAAAAAATTATAAAGATAAAAATATAATCTTAATAATTTTAATGGAAAGTCATTAAAAGGAGGGAAGACTTTCAATTATTTTAACTTCCCTCCAATATTTTCGTGTAAAATTCTCTCTCACTCATTCCCTCCATGTAAACCCACAATAGCCTCCCACAAAGATAAACTTAAGTATCCAACTCAAATACAACTACATACTCCAAGAAAAAAGAAAAATTCCTGCTTGTATTTTCTGCCTATTCTTCTTTTTCTATGAATAACTTTTTATTACCGGGTAAATCAACACCTATCTCTCATCTGGTTTTGATTTGCTTAATATCTCTATCTAATAAAAGTTCCTAACAACATTTTTATCAATACTCTATTAGTCTCTATGCAGGAGTTGAATAGCACAAGAGCAATTCCACAATCTTTTGTTGTGAAAATTGTCTTTTGCTATAACTTGAGGGCCTTGATTCATCGCTTAATGAAGTATTTCTTAACATTCTTTTGATGAGGAGGTAAGTTTCTATATATGTCGAGTAGATCGTGATAATCTACTAGTTAACGATTTTGCAAAGAAGTTACTATATATTTCTCATTTTATTACTACTATTTTCTTCACTAATTAATGTTAGTTTTATCATTTAAGTTTGAAAATATATTTTGTTTAAATCATGAAATCAAAAAGTATATATTCATTTTTTCCCTTTTAATACAGGTATATGAAGGTGCAAAATGCGTCTATAGAGTTAAAAGATAAGGGACGCTGCGTCGGCACATGATCTGTAAGCAACATACTTTTGTTTTTTTAAGTTTACTATTATTCATGTATTTCAATTAGACTTTTTATGTTTGAGTGCTTTCACTTTATTTACTCAGTGAGTTTGTACTCAGATGTTATCTCATTGTAGATGTAATTAATACTATATGTTTTGTATGAATTTTGGTATTACATTTTTCGTGATGTTTTTTTATTTACATAAGCTAATTTTAAAAAATTAAAATATACACGTAATTAATAACAAACCATTTAACTATAACTTTAAATGTTATATATATAATTTGTCATAAAAAAATATTTAAACATCTATGTATTTTAGGATCACTACATTTTCGTCACAAAAAATGTCCCTTTTATCTATAGAAAGTAAGTCATATTGCTACATTTTCATTCGTCATAAATTGATTACATTTAGTGACAAGAAATAATTTGTCCAGAAATGGTCTTTATATTATAACATAATTATATTTTTATATATAAATTAACTTAATGCTTGACGACAATTGAAATTGTCACTAATTAAGACAACATATAGCGACAAATTAGTATTATCACTAATAGCACCATTTGTCGGGACATAAAAATAGTTTCAACGACGAAATTGTTGTCCTTTTTGGACAAACAAATTTGTTGCTAATTTATATATTTAGAGACGAAATTTTTTTTTGCACATAAAGCATAACCATTTAGTGACATAATCACATTCTTTTAACTACAAATTATGTATAACTTTAAAGACAGTCGCCATCGTCACTAATCAAAATTATAGTTAGTGACAAAATAGATTCGTCGGTATTAAAGACCCTTTTAGCGACGATTCAATTTTTTTAACTACAAAATGTTTACTTTTTTTTTTTATGACAAACAAGTTCGTCATAAATAATATATATTTGAGGACGAAAAAAAAAATCGTAGTTAATGTAACTTTATTTTGCGACGAAACGCAAAGTTGTCTTTATATATTATTAGTGACAGTGTTTTAGAGACGAAAGACTGACAAAAAAGATTTTGTCACAAAAAGTCTTTTGCGACGAAATATGAATTTTAGGCGACAAAATAATTTATCACTAATAATCAAATTTGTTGTAGTGATGGATAGAAATAAAACAGTTAACTCATATCAACAATCAAAACCAACTCGGCACTCATAATCAATTATTACTTCAATCAATTTTCGTTTCGGTGTGCAACCCGATCCCACAATATATTCATATTCAATTCTGTTGCGGCGTACAACTCGATCCCACAATATATTCAATTTTATTTCTGTTGTGGCGTGCAACCCGATCCCACAATATATTTATTTTTATTTAATTCCGTTGCGGCGTGCAACCTCATCCTCAATATATCTTTTCAATCAATTCTGTTGCGGCGTGCAACCCGCTTCTCCAATATTATAATTTACCAATTCTTATAAAAGAAATTACCCCAATAAATACAACAATTAATATGAAATTATAAGACAACAAGCATACAATAATTATGATTTATTTAGGAAATAAGTGATGACAAGTAGGAGTTAATTGTGAAAATTAAGGAGGAAATATGCAATTTAATATTTAGCTTATTATGCTAAAGATCAAGTAACAATTAAGTCGCATAAATAAAATAAGCATGTAGCAATTATACCATGAAGTCAAGAAAAAATATTGAGCAAGGATTATGAGAGAAATAATTAATATAATAATTAATTCATGATTTAAAATAATTTATGATTTTTAGATAATTATGCAAACAATCAATTTGACGATGTATAGGCACTTGTCACTATGCCTATACGTCGTTACGCTTGAAATTTTCGTAACAAATAATTCAAGGGTTCTATTCCCTCAAGTCAAAGTTAACCACGACACTTACCTCACTTTGAAACAAAATTCAAGATTCCACTAAACGTTTTCCTCGCGAATTCGTGTCCGAAAGCTTCAAATCTAGTCACAAACAATTCAATATACTCAATACGAATCGTAGGATTTAATTCCATATAAAATTACTAATTTTCCGGATTAAAATCCGAAATTTATTTCAAATATCGACAGTGGGACCCACGTCTCGAATTCCGAAAAAACTCACAAAATTCGAACACGCGTTCTGATATGAGTTCAACCATCGAATTCTCACATCGGATTGCCTTTCAAATCTTCATTTTATATTTTTGGGAGATTTTATAAAAATCTTATTTTTCTTCCATAAATTCACGGATTCACGGTGTAAATGAGTATGAAATCGTGGAATGTAATCAATATAGGATAAGGAACACTTGCCTAGTGTTTCCCCATGAAAATCACCCAAAACTCGCCTTACTCGAGCTCAAAATCGTGGATAATGAAAAATGGGATGAAATCCCATTTCAGAACTTAAGTTCTGTTTCCCAGGTATTTGTTCATTGCGATCGCGGAAATTCCTTCGCGATCGCGTAGCACGTTTTCTGCTAGTTCACTTTTACTCTTCGCGATCGCAGACAATGTTTCGCTATCGAAGCACATTTTTGGCTCCCCCAGAATTAACTCTTCGTGAATGCGGCAGTGCTCAAGCGAACGCGAAGCACAATTTCGCAGCCTTTCGTGATCACGGACTGCCTCATGTGATCGCGTAGTACTAATTGTGTGCTTTAGCTTTTCCCTCATTCCTTCTTCGCGAACACGGCTTGGCCCTCGCGTTCGCGATGCTTTAGCTGCTGCAACTGTGCAATCTCGGACTTCACCTCGCGATCACATAGAACAAGTTTTCCTCAATGACCATTAAGCCTTCGCGATCGCGGACATATTCATGCGATCGCATAGAAGGAAACGAGAAGTGTGAAGCACTAGATTTTTAGCATTGTTTTCTTGAACAAAAATAGTCTAAAACTCACCCGAGCCCCTAGGTACCTCGTTCGAATATTCCTACAAGTCCTAAAATATAATGCGGACTTACTCGGGGTCTCAAATCATGTTAAACAACGTCAAATTACAATTCATACTTCGATTCAGACTTATGAGTTTCAAACTTTTCGATTTACAAAACTCGTGCCGAAACATATTAAATGAATCCGGAATGACTTCAGATTTGGCATACAAGTCATAAATGAAATAACGGAGCTATTCTAATTCTCAAAATCTCAATCCGAGTTTGATATCAATAAAGTCAAATCCGCGATCAAACTTTGGAAATCTTTAGCCTTTAGATTTCTAGTTTCCGTTAAATGGCGATAATTTGAGCTAAGGACCTCTGAATTCGATTCCGGGCATACGCCCAAGTCCTAAATCAAGATACGGACCTACTAAAACTGTCAAAATACCGATTCGGGTCTGTTTGCTCAAAATATTGACCGAAGTCAACTCAATTAAGTTTTAAAGCACTATTTCTCATTTTAATAAATTTTTAATATAAAAACTTTCCGAAAAATAACATGGACTGTGCACGCAAGTCAAGGAATGATGAATAGTGCTTTTCAAGGTTACAAAACACAGAAATAAATATTTAAATTAAAGATGACATTTTGGGTCATTACAACTAGATACAAACACATGATTAACTTTCTCTTCTCTAGGATTAAGACAACAAGAGGATCAATAGATACAATGCTAAACTTAAGAAATACTTCATCAATAGGTACTTCACAACTCTCTAAAAAGAATAAGAGATTTTAAAAGGTACTATAGATACTTCTTCCTTAAGTGATTATATGTTAGCGTTCACAAGTTGGCATCTACAACATCTATTACTGCCTCTGGGAGCGAACACCTATTGCTTCAAGCTAAGATTTCCCTTGAAAATTTCACCATTAGGACTTTTCCATGTAAACGTTTCCATCAACATGATCCTGTAACTATAAACATCTAATCGACCCCCCAAAGACTTATGCAAGACTACAAGTCATCCAAGTCTTGCTTTCTTTTCAGTGTACTTCATCGGAGAAAACCTTTATTCCATTTTCTCTACAACTGTGCGGTGAAAAGCAGTGTTATATCTACTAGAACATCATATACACTAGTTATATCGAGACCAAAATTTCAATGGATGAGAAGAAATCACCTTTTGTTAGGATTTGAACCTAATTTTCTATGATTTTTATTCATTTCATTGACCAACTTATTAAACTTCTAATGATTGTATTACAATGGTAAGAAATTGACTCTCCATGCGGATTAACTGAATCTCGATATATATCAATAATATTGGAAGAACACACAAAATATGAGCCCGGGATTGAGTTGAGAGTTATTTAGCATCGGTATCATTTATACAATAATCATCAATACCGATATCATTTGTATCGTAATCATTTATGAGCAGCACAGAAGATTTCTCGAGAAGATACATAATAAGTATACACTACAAGAGAAGTGCCATTTACCTGGGGAATAAAGCCGGATTTAATAATTCCATGATACAGATTCTTAGCGTAATGTTCGGAGAAGACAGTTAATGGGGGATAACGGGCAGGTGAGATATTAAGGGGAGTAGCAGTTACAGATAGTTTTACTATTTAAATTCCATATTCATCCACATTGTATCCCATCTAAGAAATCAATCTCTTACTCTCTAATTAGAGAATTGTATTTCTGGATAGTCAAACAAAACAAGATACAAGAAAGAGGTTGTCTTGATCAATAAGAACTCTCTGTGATATGTTTTTTGTTTTTTTTGCTATTGTCATTAATTAGTTTGTTGTCTTGCTGTTATATTTCTGCTAATAACTCGTTGGAAATTTTTATTAATTATTTTTCAATTGTATCATGTAAATGTCTTTCCCATGTCAAACATTTATATTTTAACTTGTCTATTTGTATTCACGGAATTCAACTAAACAATTTAAACAACTCACAACCAAAGGTTGTGATTGCGGTGGAGTGAATCACAGGTGATGAGCACTCATGGTGGAGATATTCCAATGCACATGCCACATCCATCATTATGTTCAGTCTCTGCATGATGTCTAAGAAGTAGTTGTGTGATTACAACCACTTATCGAGGCTTCCATTGGGCATGTACTCGATTACTAAAGCCTTAAAATCAAGGTTGGAACAACTAGTGATGACTTTTGTGAGATTCCTATGACGGAGGTTATGCAAAACATCACATTCTGTATCAAAACTCTTGAACGCTTCCAATTGCAGATTGAATACTTTAACTGCAATAGCAGTCCCACTACTGAGCATGCCTTTGTAGACAGAGCCAAAACTCCCAGAACCAATCAGATTGCTCTCGCTAAACGAATCAGTTGCTTGGAGCAGTTCATAATATGAAATTCTTCCTCTTGTTGTTATAGACAATGAATCAGCTTGTTGAGGAGCTCTTTTACCTTTCCTATACCTTATCCATACAAGTACAAAGGTGATAGGAACAAATGATAGTGCAGTTCCCACTAGAAGAAATATAAGCGTTTTTCTCCTATTTGACCTATGCTTGGAAGAAATGGGGCATGGCGAGACACTAAATCTCGGAGAACCACATAATGCTTCGTTGAAGAGAAAAAATTGACTTGAGAGGTTCTTGAAAGGACCCCCAGAGGGTATTTTACCATATAACTTGTTGTAAGAGATATTGAAATACTTCAGGTATTGAAATTTTTCAAAAGACCTTGGAATGGTTCCTGATATATTATTATGAGAAGGATTTAGGAATTCCAGACCTACCACGTTGCTCATTGAGTCAGGTATAGATCCTTGCAACTTGTTGTGTCTCAAAAAAAGGTACATCAAGTTTTGCAAGCTTTCAATTTCTTTAGGAATGCCATCTAAAAATTGATTCATTAACAGATCCATCTGTATCGCGGCCTTTAGATTTCCAATTTATGGAGGTAAAGAACAAACACATATTGTTTGAAGATAAATCAAGAATCATCATATCTTTCAGGTTTCCTAAGCTTGCTGGTATATTGGAACTCAATTTATTGGAACCTAGAAGTATCCTCCTAAGGGAAGTAACGTTTCCTAAACAATTAGAAAGCGATCCTGAAAGTTGAATTTGACCCAAATAAATAGCTCCCAAATGTTGCAATTTTTACATAGATTTTCTAAAATAATTCCTCTAAGTTTGTTTTCATAGAAATCCAAGCGCTGAAGGTCTCTCAAGTTATGAATTGATGCGGGAATAGCTCCAGCCAAATCATTAATAGAAAGATCAAGGTCTAATAAGCTGCTTAAGTTCCCAACTACATTTGGAATCCGCCATTTGATTTTGCAAGTACTGGCGTAAAACTTTGTAAGAGATGTGGAAAGGTTCCCTATAGAGACTGGAAGTTTACCATTTAGAGGGTTAAAAGATAGAGCAAGATATATCAAATTTTCGCAATTGGTTAAGGAAGTCAGGAAGCTTAACGCTGAGTCACTCATTAAATTGTTTTGCTGCAAGTTTAGTAATTGTAAACGAGTCAAATATCCAAGATAGTTGGGAATCAAGCCAGTGAGTTTGTTGTCAGAAAGCTCAAGAATAGTAAGTTTTGAACAAGATTGGTTAAGCCATTCAAATAAAGATCTTCAAGGTTGGGTAAGAGAAAACCTATGTTTGATGGTAGAGTTCCCCATAGGTTGTTGAATGCTAGATTAATCGATTTCAGCCTTGATATGTTGAAGATCTCCATTTCCAGTGAACCACTAAAATTATTAAATCCAAGACTAAGGTCTGCCAACTCAATGAGATTTCTTATCTCTTTGGGTATTTCACCTGGCAATATACAAAGAAAGAAGGAATACTAGTGAGTTTAACTAGTTGGTTCAATCTAGTATAAGTTGTACTTTTCGCTACCACTTTGATTACATACCAGTAAACATATTATTGTCAAGATATAGAACCTGCATCTTGGTTAGGTTGCCAATTTCTCGTGGTATGGATCCAATGAGATTGTTATTCCGCAGGGACAAATATTGCATCGAGGAAATATTGAGTATGGATATCGGGAGAGAGCCTGTTATTTAGTTTTCCTCCATGCCTAACTCCACTAAATTAACAAGATTTTCGATTTCTTGTGGAATTATCCCTGCAAATCATATGCAATAAATTTTTTGTGGAAGTAATTAAATAGAATACTTCTAGTATTCATATGATAATGCAGTATTATACCTCTGAAATGGTTATATCTGAGTAACAATATCTGCAAGTTACTCAATCTTCCGATTTCACTATGTATCGATCCATCAAACTCATTTTCTGATAGAAACAATATTTGAAGTTCTGAATAATTGTGATGGCCTAAAGGTCATCTTTAAATTTAATAATTATTTATGTGTTCTGAGACCTCAAACAACACTATTCGTAGATCCTCGACCTGCGTGCGCAGTCCGAATAATTTTTCGGAAAGTTTTTATATGAAAAATTGATTAAAATGTGAAATAAAGCCTTAAAACTCAACTGGGTTGACTTTGGTCAATATTTTGAGCAAACAAACTTGGATCAATGTTTTGACAGCTCCGGTAGGTTCGTATCGTGATTTGGAACTTGTGCGTATGGCCGAAATTTAATTTGGAGGTCTCTACCTCAAGTTATGGCCATTTAATGGAAACTAGTAATTTAAATGCTAAAGATTTTCAAAGTTTGACCACGGATTTGACTTTTTGATATAGGACTCGGATTGAGATTCCGGGAATTGGAATAGCTATGTTATATCATTTATGACTTGTATGCCAAATTTGAAGTAATTCCGGATTCGTTTAATATGTCTTGGCATGGGTTTTGCAAATTGAAAAGTTTGAAACTCAAAAATTCGAATCGAGGTGAAAATTATAATTTTAGCGTTGTTTGACGTGATATGAGATCCCCGAGTAAGTCCGCATTATGTTATGGGACTTGTTGGTGTATTCGGACGGGGTCCTGAGTACCCCGAGTGTAATTCGAATCGATATCAAAAAAAAAAAGGACTTAAGCAAAATCTGGAATTTTGCTGCTTCTGGTGCCTTCGCTTTCGCAAAGCCTTGGCTGCAGAAGCGGCTCCGCAGAAGCGAGAAATTCCTCGCAGAAGAGGCCTGGGCAAGTTGGGCAAAGAGCCGCAGGTGCGGAACCTTGAACGCACCCACGCGTCTGCAGAAGCGGACCCTTCGATCGTAGAAGAGAAAGGCAGCGCAAATGAGCATTTGGTTCCGCAGAAGCGAGACCGCATGCGTGGTCAAGTCCACCGCAGAAGCGAAAATCTCTGGGCAGTGTATAAATCGAAGAGTGAGATTTTTCTCATTTTTAGACATTTCAAGCACGGATTTAGGCGATTTCAAAGGGGGTTTTCACGATTTCGACTTGGGTAAGTATTCTATATCTGAAAGTGATTATATTTCATAGATTCATGTCAATATTCATCATTTATTTCGGATTTAGATAGAAAAAATTGGAATTATTGTCAAACTTTCCAAAAATGAAAATTTAAGATTTGAAGGTCTATTTCACATCAGAATTTGGTAATTTTTATATGGTTGGACTCATTTCGGAACGGGTGTTCGAATTTCATAAGTTTTTCTGAGATTCGAGACGTGGGCCCCACTATTAATTTTTGAGATGAATTTCGGATTTTAATTCGGAAAATTAGTAAATTCATATGGAATTAATTACTACGATTTGTATTGAGTATATTGAAATGTTTATGACTAGATTTGAGGATTTTGGACACGAATTCGCGAGGCTAAGGTTTAATTGATTCTTGAATTTGGTTGCAAAGGGAGGTAAGTGTCGTGGTTAACCTTGACTTGAGGGAGTATGACTTATTTGTCTATTTGCTACGTGATTTAATGTGCGGGTACAACGTATATGTGAGGTGACGAGTACTTATGCGTTGTGGTTGAGTCAAAGCATGCGGGTGGAATTTATTTATCGAGAATAATTTCCCATTTAATTAAGATATTCCTTCTTAAGTTTATTATTGATTATTTGATCATTATTCATGAAATTATTATTCATTTAATTATTGTTGATTATTTTTGAAGGTGAAGTCGGTATTTTGGCACTGAATTGATTGATAAGTGTATATCCCCGCATTTAAATACTCTTCCGAATTTATATTATTATTATTTTTATGGTAAGGAAGAGTGTAAAAGCACGAAGGGTGATGCCGTACCATTTGTGAGTGTAAAAGCACGAAGGGTGATGCCGTGTCATTTTTAGAGAGTGTAAAAGTATGAAAGGGTGATGTCGTGCCAAAAGAGAGTTAAAGCACGAAGGGTGATATCGTGCCAATTATTATTATTTATTTATCAGTTTATGGAAGGAATGAGAGTAAATGTACGAAGGGTGGTGCCGTGCCATTTTCATATTATCAGTTGCTCATTTTATTGTTAAAGAATTAATTGGCTGCTAAGTGATAATTCTCTTGCTAAAATTATTACATCAACCCCCTTCGCATGTTCCCTCCTAAATTTATTAAGTGTTATTTATTCTTTTATTGTTGCTTCATATTTGTATATACTTGTACATATTGTTTAAGTATGTATCTTATCATAGTCTTGTCACTACTTCGTCGAGGTTAGGCTAGACACTTATGAAGTACATGGGGTCGGTTGTACTCATACTACACTCTGCACTTCTTGTGCAGATTTTGGAGTTGGTCCCAACAGTGTACCATAGACGTGCTTAGATTCAGCTACTCAGAGGAGACTTGAGGTATAACTGCACAACGTTCGCAGTTCTGAAGTCCCCTTCTATCTTACCTCAGTTGTGCATTATCTTTCAAATAGCTTGAATTTTATTCAGACCTTTATTTGTATTATTATAGTAGCTCGTGCACTTGTGACACCAGATTCGGGGATGTATTTTGATAATTCAGTATTTATGGTCTTTCGCACTTTATTTCAGTAATTGACTTTTATTTAATTTAATTTGCTTAAAAATAGTTAAGATTATTTTAACGTTGGCTTGCCTAGTAAGTGAAATGCTAGGCGCCATCGCAGTCCTGAAGGTGGGAATTTCGTTCCATGATAAGTTGGTATCAGAGCATTAGGTTACTTAGGTCTCACAAGTCACAAGCAAGCTTAGTAGAGTCTGAAGGATCGGTACGGAGATGTCTGTACTTATCTTTCAGAGGTTATGAAGTTTAGGAACAATATCACTTCTTTCTTATTATGTCGTGCGATTTTATTCTATCATCGATGATTGAACCATTATATTCTTATTCTCTCGCATATGGTGAGAACACGTAATATATCTACCGATGAGCAGGGACGAGAGCCCTTGATGGCAACTATGACCAGGGATAGAGGTCGAGGCCGAGGTCGTGCTAGAGGCCGAGGCAGAGGCAGAGATAGAGGTCAATCTAAAGCTCGAGCAGTAGCACATGTTGTAGAACCTCATGTGGATCTTCAGGAGGAGGTTCCAGTTCAGACTGTACCAGTTGGACCTGTTCAGGTCCCGGAAGGATTCATAGTTACTCTAGTGCTTCAGGATGCTCTAGTCCGTTTGGTGAGTCTTATGGAGGGCGTGGCCCAGAAAAGTATGTTTCCAGTGGAACCGGCCGTCTCACGGGCTGGTGGAGGAGCACAAACTCCCACTACTCCCACTCCGGAGCATATGGCTCCCCAGTATCAGGCTCCAGCAGCCTCGCTAGTTGGGGTAGTTCAGCCAGTTGTTGCGGCACAGGCTGGTGATAAGCCTGCCATGTCTTCTGAGGCCTTATTGAGACTGGATAAGTTTACCAAGCTCTTTCCAGTTCACTTCAGTAATACACCTTCTGAGGACGTACATGATTAGCTTGACCGCTTTCATGAGGTGCAGCAGGACATGGGTATAGTTGAGACCAATGGGGTCAATGTTGCTGTATTTCAGATGACGGGTTCTGCCAAGAGGTGGTGAAGAGATTTTATGTTGACCAGACCAGTTGGGTCGCCTACGCTGACTTGAGAGAAGTTCTCACGGCTATTTCTAGAGAAGTTCCTCCCTATCGCATTGAGAGAGGATTTCCGCAGGCAGTTTGAGCGTCTCCAGTAGGGCAGTATGACTGTTACTCAGTACGAGACCCGTTTTGTGGATCTAGACTGTCATGCTCTCCTTTTACGTCATATCGAGGGAGAGAGAGTGAGGAGTTTTATTGAGGTACTTACTCACCCTATTAGGCTTTAGATGGCCAAGGATACCGGAAGTGAGATTTCCTTTCAGGCGGCTTCTAATGTTGTTAGGAAGATCGAGATGGTTCTTGCACAGGAGGCCGGATAAGAGGCCTCGTCAGTTCGGTGGGTTCAGTGGTGCCTCGTCTGGAGGCAGGGGTAATTTTGGTAAGGGTCATCCTCCCAGGCCATTTCATTCAGCGCTCCAGGCATCCTAGAGTTCACCACCAGCTCCTATCAGTGCACCTCAGATCCAGAGTTTTCAGGGTGGTTATTCAGGTCGATAGGGACAGTTTCAGGGTCAGCAGTCACAACAGCTGAGGTCCTGTTATACTTGTGGTGATCCGAGGCATATTGCAAGATTCTGCCACAGGTCTCATGGTAGCATGCAACAGGAGGGTTCTCGTGCTATGGTTCCAGCACCGGTTGCATCACCTCCTGCTCAGCCAGCTAGAGGTAGGGGTCAGGCAGCTAGAGGTAGGGGTTAGGCAGCTAGAGGTACAGGTCAGCCCATTAGAGGTGGAGGTCAGTCCGTTAGAGGCCGTCCCAGGGACGTAATTCAGAGTGGTAGGGCCCAGCCTCGATTTTATGCTTTTCCAGTTAGGCCTGAGGCCTAGTCATCCGATGCCGTGATTACAGGTATTGTTCTCGTTTTCCATAGAGATGCTTCATTTCTATTTGGTCCATGATCTACTTATTCCTATGTGTCCTCTTATTTTGCTTCATATCTGGTGATGCCTCGTGATTCTCTAAGTGCTCCTGTGTGTGTCCACTCCGGTGGGAATTCTATCATGGTATATCATGTCTAACGTTCGTGTGTGGTAACTATTGGGAGTCTTGAGACTAGTGTGGATCTTCTACTTCTCGATATGGTAGATTTTGGTGTCATCTTGGGTATGGATTGGATGTTACCTTATCGTGCTATATTGGATTGTCATGTCAAGATGGTGACCCTAGCCATGCCGGGGT
This sequence comes from Nicotiana tabacum, assembly GCF_000715075.1. NCBI lineage: Eukaryota > Viridiplantae > Streptophyta > Magnoliopsida > Solanales > Solanaceae > Nicotiana > Nicotiana tabacum. Next base: position 109,762,768 of record NC_134093.1, read on the forward strand.
TACCTCGATTAGAGTGGAAAGGAACTTCTGGTCATTCTACCAGCAAGGTTATTTCTTATATGAAGGCTTGACGTATGGTCGAGAAGGGTTTTCTTGCCTATTTGGTTTATAGTCGTGATCCTAGTACGGATGTTCCTTCTATGGACTCAGTACCAATTGTTCATGCATTTCCAGAAGTATTTCCTGCAGATTTGCAGGGGATGCCACCCGACAGAGATATAGACTTTTGTATTGATTTGGCTCCGGGCACTCATCCCATTTCTATTCTATCATATTGTATGGCCGTGCCGAAACTGAAAGAACTGAAGGAGCAGTTATAAGACTTGCTTGATCAGGGATTTATTAGACCTAGTGTCTCGCCCTGGGGTGCACCAGTGTTATTTGTAAAGAAGAAAGATGGTTCAATGTGAATGTGTAAAGATTATTTGCAGTATCCACTGCCAAGAATTGATGACTTATTTGATCAGCTTCAGGGTGCCAAGGTGTTTTCAAAGATTGACTTGAGGTCTGGTTACCATCAGTTGAAGATTAGGGGATTTGATGTCCCTAAGACAGCTTTTCGGACTCGGTATGGGCATTACGAATTCCTAGTGATGTCATTTAGGCTGACAAATGCCCCAACAACATTTATGGATTTGATGAATCTGGTGTTCAAGCCCTATTTGGATTCTTTTGTGGTTGTATTAATTGATGATATCTTGATTTACTCCAGCAGTCGAGAGGAGCATGAGCAGCATCTTCGGAGTGTGCTTCAGACTTTGAAGAATAATTAGTTATATGCCAAATTTTCAAAATACAAATTTTGGTTAGACTCAGTTGCCTTTTTGGGGCATGTTGTATCGGCAGAAGGCATAAAAGTGAATCCTAAGAAGATTGAGGTAGTTCAGAATTGGCCTAGACCTACTTCAGTTACAGAGATCCGGAGTTTCCTGGGTTTGGCAGGTTATTAACGTCGGTTCGTGGAGGGGTTTTCATCTATAGCAAGCCCATTGACCAGACTGACCCAGAAAGGTGTTCCATTTGGATGGTCAGACGAGTGTGAGTTGATCTTTCAGAAGCTCAAGACTGCTTTGACTACGACGCTAGTGTTGGTATTACCCACAGGTTCAGGATCTTATATGGTGTATTGTGATGCATCTCGCGTTGGGCTTGGTGCAGTATTGATGCAAGATGGCAGGATGATGACATATGTGTCGCGCCAGTTGAAAGTTCACGAGAAGAATTATCCTATTCATGACTTAGAATTGGAAGCCATTGTTCACGCGCTGAAGATTTGGAGGCATTGCCTATACGGTGTCTCGTGTGAGGTATTTACTGATCATCATAGCCTTCAGTATCTATTCAAACAAAAATATCTCAATTTGAGGCTGAGAAGATGGTTGGAGCTGTTGAAAGATTATGATATCACTTTTTTGTATCACCCCGGAAAGGCCAATGTGGTGGTAGATTATTTGAGTAGAAAGGCCGTGAGTATGGGCAGTCTTGCGTATATTCCGGTTTGTGAGATACCGTTAGCGGTAGATGTTCAGACTTTAGCTAATCAGTTCATGAGGTTAGATGTTTCAGAACCCAGTCGGTTTCTAGCTTGCACAATCGCTCGGGCCTTTTTATATGAGTGCATCAAAGAGAGGTAATATGATGAGCCTCCTTTACTTGTCCTTAAGGACACGGTGCAGCACGGTGATGCCAAACAGGTTGTCGTGAGGGAAGATGGAGTTCTGCGAAGGAAGGGTCTTATTTGTGTGCCTAATATGGATGGGCTTCGTGAATTAATTTTGGAAGAGGCCCACAGTTCCAGGTATTATATTCATTCAGGTGCCGCCAAAATGTACCAAGATTTGCGGCAACATTATTGGTGGAGGAGAATGAAGAAGGATATAGTTGCATATGTAGCTCGGTGTCTGAATTGTCTGCAAGTTAAGTACGAGCATCAGAGACCTGGTGGTTAGAGCGTATCACTATGGATTTTGTTGTTGGGCTCCCACGGACTCAGAGAAAATTCGACACAGTTTGGGTCATTGTGGACAGGTTGACCAATTTAGCACATTTCATTCCATTGGCAGTTACCTATTCTTCAGAGCGATTAGCTGAAATTTACATTCGTGAGATTGTACGCCTTCACAGTGTGCCCGTGTCTATCATTTCTGATTGAGGTACGCAGTTCACTTCGCACTTCTGGAGGGTTGTACAGAGTGAGTTAGGCATGCGGGTTGAGTTGAGTACAATATTTCATCCACAGAAAGCTAGACAGTCTGAACGCACTATTCAGATATTGGAAAATATGCTTCGCGCTTGTGTTATAGACTTTGGAGGTTCTTGGGATCAATTCTTGCCACTTGCAGAGTTTGCCTATAATAATAGCTACTAGTCGAGCATTCAGATGGCTCCGTATGAAGCATTGTACGGGAGGCGATGTCGTTCGCTAGTTGGCTGGTTTTAACCGGGAGAGGCTCGGTTTTTGGGTACCATTTTGGTACAGGATGCCTTGGATAAGGTCAAAATTATTTAGGATCGACTTCGCACAGCTTAGTTTAGGCAAAGGAGTTATGCCGACCGTAAGGTTCGTGATATTGCATTCATGGTTGGAGAAAGAATATTGCTCCGGATTTCACCTATGAAAGGTGTAATGAGGTTCGGAAAGAAGGGCAAGTTGAGCCCTAGGTATATCGGACCCTTTGAAATTCTTGAAAGGGTGGGCGAAGTAGCCTACAGGCTTGCATTACCACCTAGTTTATCAGCGGTTCATCCGGTGTTCCATGTGTCTATGCTCCAAATATATCATGGTGATCCGTCCCATGTGTTAAATTTCAGCTTAGTCCAATTGGATAAGGATTTGACTTACGAAGAGGAGCTGGTAGCTATTCTAGCCCGGCAGGTCCGACAATTGAAGTCTAAGAGTCATCCTTCAGTTCGGGTGCAATGGAGAGGTCAATCGATTAAGCTACCTGGGAGTCTGAGTCGGACATGCGGGGTAAATATCCACACCTTTTTACCAGCTCAGGTACTTTTCTAATTCCGTTCGAGGACGAACGTTTGTTTTAGAGGTGGAGAATGTGATGACCCAAAAGGTCATCTTTAAATTTAATAATTATTTCTGTATTCTGAGACCTCAAACAACACTATTAATCATTCCTCAACTTGCGTGCGTAGTCCAAATAATATTTCGGAAAGTTATATAAAAAATTGATTAAAATGTGAAATAGAGCCTTAAAACTCAACTAAGTTGACTTTGGTCAACATTTTGAGTAATCGGACTCGGATAAGTGTTTTGACAACTCCGGTATTTCCGTATCGTGATTTGGTAGTTGGGCTTATACCCGAAATTTAATTTGGAGGTTCCTAGCTCATGTTATGGTCATTTAATGGAAACTAATATTTTAAAGGCTAAAGATTTCTAAAGTTTGACCATGTATTTGAATTTTTGATATTAGACTCGGATTGAGATTCCGGGAATTAGAGTAGCTCTATTATATAATTTATGACTTGTGTGCCAAATTTGAAGTCATTCTGGATTCGTTTAATATGTCTGGGCACGAGTTTTGCAAATTGAAAAGTTTGAAACTCAAAAAGTAGAATCGAGGTGAAAATTATAATTTCAGCGTTGTTTGACGTGATATGAGACTCCGAGTAAGTCCGTGTTATGTTATGAAACTTGTTGGTGTATTCGGGCAGGGTCCCGAGTACCCCGAGTGTGATTCGAATCGAAATCGGAACAAAAATTGAACTGAAGCAAAATCTTGAATTTTGTTGCTTCTGGTGCTTCTGCGAAGCCTTGGCCGCAGAAGCGAGAAATCCCTCATAGAAGCGGCCTCGGCAAAGAGCCGTAGGTGCGGAACCTTGAACGCACTCGCGCGTCCGCAGAAGCGGACCCTTCGATCGCAAAAACGAAAGGCAGCGCAGATGCGCATTTGGTTCCGCAGAAGCGAGACAGCAGGCGTCAAGTCCACCGTAGAAGCGAAAATCCCTGGGCAGTGTATAAATCGAAGAGTCCGAGATTTTTCTAATTTTAGACATTTCAAGCACGGATTTAGGCAATTTCAAAGGGGGGGGGGGGGGGTTTACGATTTCGACTTGGGTATGTATTCTATATCTGAAAGTGATTACATTTCATAGATTCATGTCAATATTTATCATTTATTTCAGATTTAGATGGAAGAAATTGGAAATTTTGTAAAACTTTCCAAAAACGAAAATTTATGATTTGAAGGTCCATTTGACATTGGAATTTGGTAATTTATTTATGGTTGGACTCGTCTCGGAACGGGTGTTCAGATTTCGTAAGCTTTTCCGAGATTCGAGATGTGGGCCCCCTTGTTGATATTTTAGATGAATTTCAGATTTTAATACGAAAAATTAGTAAATTCATATGGAATTAATTCCTACGATTTGTATTGAGTATATTTAATTGTTTATGACTAGATTTGAGGATTTTGGACACGAATTCGCAAGGCAAAAGTTTATTGGATTCATGAATTTGGTTGCAAAGCGAGGTAAGTGTCGTGATTAATCTTGACTTTTGGGAGTATGACTTATTTGTCTATTGGCTACGTGATTTAATGTGCGGGTACAACGTATATGTGAGGTGACGAGTACATATGCGTTGTGGTTGAGTCAAAGCATGCGGGTAGAATTTGTTTATCGAGAACAATTGCCCATTTAATTAAGATATTCCTGCTTAAGTTTATTATTGATTATTTGATCATTATTAATGAAATTATTATTTATTTAATTATTGTTAAATATTTTGGAAGGTGAAGTCGGTATTCTGGTACTGAATTGATTGATAAGTGTATATCCCCGCATTTAAATACTCTTTCGAATTTATATTATTATTTTCATGGTAAGAAAAAGTGTAAAAATAATTTTTATTATTTATAATATCATTGTCATGGTAAGGAAGAGTGTAAAAGAACGAAGGGTGTTGTCGTGCCATTTGAGAGTGTAAAAGCATGAAGGGTGATGCATGTCATTTTCAAAGAGTATAAAAGCACGAAGGGTGATGCCGTGCCAAAAGAGAGTTAAAGCACAAAGGGTGATGCCGTGCCAATTATTATTATTATTATTATTATTATTATTATTATTATTATTATTATTATTATTATTATTATTATTATTATTATTATTATTATTATTATTATTATTATTATTATTATTATTATGTATTTTGAGTTTATGGGAGGTATGAGAGTAAAATCACGAAGGGTGGTGCCGTGCCATTTTCATATTATCAGTTGCTCATTTTATTGTTGAGGAATTAATTGGCTGCTAAGTGATAATTCTCCTGCTAAAATTATTACATCAACCCCCCCTTCATATGTTCCCTCCTAAATTTATAAAGTGTTGTTTATTGTTTTATTGTTGCTTCGTATTTGTATATACTTGTACAAGTTGTTTATGTACGTGTCCTGTCATAGCCTCGTCACTACTTCGTCGAGGTTAGGCTCGACACTTACGGAGTACATGGGGTCGGTTGCACTCATACTACACTCTGCACTTCTTGTGCAGATTTTGGAGTTGGTCACAACAACGTACCATAGACATGCTCAGATTCAGCTAATCAGAGGAGACTTGAGGTATAACAGCACAACGTTCGCAGTTCTAAAGTCTCCTTCTATCTTATCTCAATTGTGTATTATCTTTCAAACAGTTTGAATTTTATTCAGACCTTTATTTGTATTATTCTAGTAGCTCGTGCACTTGTGATACTAGATTCGGGGATGTATTTTAATAATTCAGTATTTATGGTCTTCCGCGCTTTATTTCAGTAATGACTTCTATTTAATTTAATTTGCTTAAAAATAGTTAAGATTTTTTTAATGTTGGCTTGCATAGCAAGTGAAATGTTATGCGACATCACGGTCCTGGAGGTGGGAATTTTGGGCAGTGACAACAATTTGATAGGCTTGTAAGGAAATGACCGTGAAGATTGTTCAAAGATAAAACAAGCTCTTTGAGTAATGGAAGACCATTGCATAATCCATTGGGAAGACTTCATGATAAGCTATTATGTGTAAATGCAATGACTTCAATTCCAGAAATGTTAGAAAACTGACAATGGTATAGAACCTGTAAGCCGATTATCTTCTATCGCCAAAAGTTTTATCTTGTGAAGATTGTCGATCCCTTCTGGGATGTTTCCTTGAAGGAAATTGCGAGAGAGTTTTAAAGTCTCCAACATTGAGGCATTCGAGATAGACGTAGGGATATAACCTATGAGCTTATTTCCACCCAAGCTTAAAAACCTTATGTTTTTAAGATGTCCAATCTCTTTTGGGATCTGACCCTCAATGGAATTGAATGTCAAATCCAAAGTTTGTAGCTTAAAAATATTGGAAACTGTAGAGGGGATGGATCCAAGAAACTTAAGACGACGCAAATGTGCCATTTATTGAGGCAAATGGCCATGGAAATTGTTGGAACTCAATTTATTGGAACCTAGACGTATCTCCCTAAGGGAAGTAACGTTCCCTAAACGATTAGGAAATGATCCTGATAATTGATTTTGCCGCAAATAAATAACACCCAACCGCTGCAATTTACATAGATTATCTCCAATAAATCTTGTAAGATTGTTTTTATTGAAGTTCAAGAGCTGAAGGTCCCTCAAGTTATGGAGTTGAAGGCCCCACAAAGGAATATGTGGTTTAGACTGCGTGAGACATAATCACGTATAACACAAGTGCTAATATCTAAAGAAAATTTTTACATGATCCCGTAACTATAAATATCTAATCTACCCCCAAGACTTGTGGAAGACTACAAGTCAACCAAGTCTTGCTTTCTTTTGTGTGTACTTCACCGGAGAAAATCTTTATTCCGTTTTCTCTACTACCGTGCGGTGAAAAGCAGTGTTATATCTACTAGAACATCATATACACTAGTTATATCAAGACCAAAATTTCAATGGATAAGAAGAAATCACCTTTTGTTAGGATTTGAACCTAATTTTCTATGATTTTTGCTTATTTCATTGACCGACTTATTAAAGTTCTAATGCTTGTATCGTAATCGTAAAAAAATGATTCTCCATGTGACGAGCTGAATCTCGATATGTATCATGAATATTAGAAGATCACGTAAAAGATGAGCCCGGGATTGAGTTGAGAGTTATTTAGCATCGATATCATTTGTACAATAATCATCAATACCGGTATCATTTGTACCATAATCATTTATGAGCAGCACAAAAGATTTCTCGAGAAGATACATAATAAGTATAAAACAGAGGAGAACCAGTCAATCCCGAATAAAACAAGATTTGATAATTCCATGGTGCAGATTCTTAGCGTAATGTTCGGAGAACACAATTAATGGAGATAACGGGCGGGCCAGATATTAAGGGGAAGAACAGTTATGGATAATTTTAATATTTAAATTCCCTATTCCTCCACATTGTATCCCATCTAAGAAATCGATCTCTTACTCTCTAATCAGAGCATTGTATTTCTGGCTAATCAAACAAAACAAGATACGAGAAAGAGGATGTCTTGATCAATAAGAATTCTTTGCCTTCTTACTTTATATTTGATTTCCTTATTCGTTGTTTTTATTATTTCTTGCCATTTATATCTGAGAAATTGTATCAAATCAATTGTTTGGTGCCCTAAAATATAAATTTAATTGATTTGACTAGATTAAACATGTATAAATTCAATAATAAAAGGGAATTGCAAGAGGGGATTCTTCTATAGTGGTCCAAAATTGAGAAGAATAACCAATAAGACTATGCGGGGTAACGTTTCTCGCTTGGGAAGGAAATTGAGGAGGCTAAATAATAATATTTCTGTTCTTAATTGGTTGATTCAGAAAACCTTGAAGTAAGGAGGCTGATTTTTCAATTATACCATGTAAGCTTTGTGATATGTTTTTATTTTTGCTATTGCCGTTAATTTGTTTGTTGCTTTGCTGTTATATTTATGCTAATAACTCGTTCGCAACTTTTATTAATTATTTTTCAATTGTATCATGTAAATGTCTCTCTCATGTCAAACATTTATATTATTAATTGTCTATTTGTATTCACAGAGTTCCTCTAAAAAAATTAAACAACTCACCGCCAAAGGTTGTGGTTGTGATGGAGTGATAAGTGCTCATGTATCCTTAATCAGAGGTTTCAGAATCAAGCCCCTGGTATGGAGTCACATTTGGTAGGGAGCGCTTTACCTTTCAAATTGGGACTTCCCAATGCGAATTCAAATTAGTCGGGCCCCAAAGCGAATACCAAACACAAGTAAGAAACCAAAAGAAACAAAAAAAACATTTTAAAAACTCATTGTGCTTCGAGAATATACCAATATGTTATTCTCTAAAGTTTTGCTTCATCGATTGTAAAATTGTGCTACTACTAGAATTCCATATCTAGCACAACGTCTAGCTTCCCAAAGTTCCCAACAAATGAAAATGGGGACAGCATGATACACTATTTTCTGCACAGAATTCTTGATCTGTTCCATTTTTGTAATATCACCATAATAGAACGTACATCTATTGAAATAACCAAAGGTCCTGCAAAATATCTCCAGATGGCAAAAATGAGCAGTTTTCTTACCCCATAAATCTTATTTGGAGTATGTTATTATATTTAATAGGAAATAGTGTTCAGTGATACTAGCATATTTGAAGTTAAAGCAGAATCACGTAAAATACAAGTGCTAAAATAAAAAGAAAATCTTTACATGAACCCCAAAATTTAGCAAACATTTGCAACAAAAGAGTGATTTGGAACAAGAGTTTCCAAGAACATGCTCAACATGCAAGAAGTTGAATCCTGATCTTCTTTAGCATCCCTAGGACATCTTTCATGTTGATCCTTCTTGAAGGAGATTCAACACAGCAATCTAGTGCCACTTTCATGATCGATGCCACACAATCTAGCTTCTTGTTTAAGTGATTATCATGTGGTGTTACGAAGTTGGCATCTACAACATCCACTATTGCCTCTGGGAGTGAACAACTCACCCATTGCTTCAAGCTAAGATCTCCCTCGAACATTTCATCATTAGGCTTTCTCCTTGTAAATGTTTCCATTAACATGATCCCGTAACTATAGATATCACATTTTGTTGACACCAGTCCACCCAGTCCATACTTTACACTCAAAAAAGATTAAAATGTTAACATTTATATTGGTGGAAAAAGGAAAGGAAAATCAACGTTCAAAGCATGAAACAAAGACGTGCCTGGTGCAATATAACCCAACGTTGCTAAGATTTTAGTGTATAAATCACTCTCATCATCACCAAGCAGTTTTAAAATACCAAAGTCGCTAAGGTGGGCTACCATATTCTCATCCAGCAAGACGTTACTAGGCTTCAGATCACAGTGAATCGCAATGAGCACCCATGATGGAGATATTCCAATGCACATGCTGCGTCTATCATTATGTTCAGTTTCTGCATGATGTCTAAGAAGTAGTTGTGTGAATACAACCACTTATCGAGGCTTCCATTGGGCAAGTGCTCGAGTACTAAAGCCTTAAAATCAAGGTTGGAACAACTAGTGATGACTTTCAAGAGATTCCTATGGCGGAGGTTGCGTAAAACTTCACATTCTGTATCAAAACTCTTGAACGCCACTTCCAATTGTAGATTGAACACTTTAACTGCAATAGTAGTCCCACTTCTGAGTATGCCTTTGTAGACAGAGCCAAAACTCCCAAAACCAATCAGATTACTCTCGCTAAGTGCATCAGTTGCTTGGAGCAGTTCATAATATGAAATTCTTTTTCTTGTTGCAATAGACAATGAATCAGCTTGTTGAGGAGCTATTTTACCTCTTCTATACCTTATCCATACAAGCACAAAGGTGATAGGAACAAATACCAATACAATTCCCAGTGAAAGAAATAGAACTAGCATTATTTTCCTATTTGATCTATACTTTGAAGAAGTGGGGCAAGGTGAGACACTAAATATTGGAGAACCACACAATGCTTCGTTAAAGAGAAAAAACTGACTTGAGAGGTTCTTGAACGGACCCCCAGAGGGGGATTTCACCATACAACTTATTGTAAGAGACATTGAAATACTTCAAGTATTGAAGTTTCTCAAAAGACTTGGGAATAGTTCGTGATATATTATTATAAGAAAGGTCTAGGAATTCTAAACCTACCATGTTGCTCATTGAGTCAAGTATAGATCCTTGCAACCTGTTGTGTCTCAAAAAAAGGTTCACCAGATTTTGTAAGCCTCCAATTTCTCTAGGAATGCCATTTGAAAATTGATTCATTCACAGATCAATCTGTATAGCAGCCTTTAGATTTCCAATTTCTGGAGGTAAGGAACCGCCCATGTTATTTGATGATAAGTCAAGAACTATTAGATCCTTAAAGTTCCCTAAGCTTGCTGGTATATTGGAACTCAATTTATTGGAACCCAAATATATCTCACTAAGGGAAGTAACATTGCCTAAACAATTAGGAAGTGATCCTGAAAGTTGATTTTGACCCAAGTAAATAACACCCAAACGGTGCAATTTACATAGATTATCTCCAATTATTTCTGTAAGTTTGTTGTTACTCAAGCTGATACCCTGAAGGTTTATCAAATTGCCAAATGGTTTATCAAGTTGCCAATTGATCTGGGAATTGATCCAACCAAGTCATTAGTAGAAACTTCAAAGTATAATAAGTTGCTTATGTTTCCAACTTCATTTGGAATTCTCCCTTTAATTTTGCAACCCCTGGCCAAAAGTTTTGTAAGAGATGTGGAAAGATTACCTACAGAAAGTGGAAGCATGCCTTTTAATGGGTTCAAAGATACAGAAAGAAATGTTAAATCTCTGCAGTTTGTTAAGGAAGTCAGGAAGCTTAATGATGAGTCACTCATTAAATTGTTTCCCTCCAAGTTTAGGGTCTGTAGATGAGTCAAATATCCAAGAGAATTGGGAATCAAGCCGGTGAGCTTGTTTTGAGAAAGCTCTAGAATAGTAAGCTTTGAACAATTGGAGATAGAATGAGGAATAGACCCAACAAGATTGGTTAATTTACCAAGATAGTCTTTCGATGTTAGGTAAGACGGAACATATGTTTGATGGTAGAGTTCCTGATAGATTATTGGCCAAAAGATCCAACTTCTCTCAACCTTGATATGTTGAAGATCTCCATTGAAAGTGAACCACTAAAACTATTAAACTCAATATCAAATACCTCCAAGTCAACGAGATTGCTTATCTCTTTGGGTATTTCACCTTGAAACACATGAAGAAAGAAGGATTATTACTAACGAGTTTAAGTTGTATTTTTTGCTATCACTTTGAATACGCACCAGTAAACATATTATAAGTAAGTTCTAGATACTGCATCTTGGTTAAGTTTCCAATCTCCCGTGGTAAGGATCCCTTGATATTGTTCTTCCGTAGTGAAAGTAATTGCAATGTGGAGATATTGAATATGGATATTGGGACAGCCGATAATCTGGTTCTCCTCAATGCTTAATTTCACCAAATTAACAAGATTTCCAATTCTCTGTGGAATTATCCCTGCAATTCATGTTCAATAAGTATTTGTGGAAGTAATTAGATAAAATACAACTAGCATTCAACAGATAAAGACATACCTGTGAAATGGTTACCTCCGATATACAAGATCTGCAAATTACGTAGACTTCCAATTTCACTATGTATTGGTCCATCAAACTCATTTTCTGATAAAGACAATATTTGAAGTTCTGAACAATTTGACAAGCTTGTAGGCATATGACCATGAAGCTTGTTTGTGGAAAGATAAAGCTCTTTGAGTAATGGAAGACAATTGCATAAACCATTGGGAAAACTTCCTGATAAGCTATTGTTGGTAAATGCAATCACTTCAAGTTTAAAAATGTTGGAAACTGACATAGGTATAGAACCTGTAAGCCGATTATTTTCTATGGACAAAAGGTTCAAGTTGTGAAGATTGTCGATCCCTTCTGGGATGTTTCCTTGAAGGAAATTGCGAGAGAGTCTTAATGTCTCCAACCTTGTGGCATTCGAGAGTGACACAGGGATAGAACCTGTGAGCTTGTTTTTAGTAAATCCTAATAACCTCAGGTTTTTAAGGTTTCCAATCTCTTTTGGTTTCTGGCCCTCTATGGAATTGGATCTCAAGTCGAGGGATTCAAGTGTGGAAATGTTAACAAATGAAGAGGGAATAGATCCAATGAAACTATTATTCCAAAGACTTAGAAATTGAAGTTGGTGTAAAAACCCAAACCAGACAGGAACCTCTCCTCCGAAGTTGTTGAAACTTAAATCAAGAAACTTAAGCCGACACAAACGTGTCATTTCTTGAGGCAATTTTCCATAGAAATTGTTGCTTCCCAAGTCAAGAGAAACAAGAAATGTGAGGTTTTCAAAATCTTGTGGAATTCTGCCCGTAAGAGCCATGTTGGAAAGATTCAACGACTTAACTCTGTGATGGCGAAAACCACAAGTGATTCCAACTCAATGGCAAACAGGAGTAGCGCGCGGCCAACTTTCATCCAAGAAATGAGAAGGATCTGATATAATTTGGGATTTCAAAGAAAGAAGAGCTAATTGATCAGTGGTAATGTTGGTATGAGTCATGGCTGAACTAGTCATAACATAGTAAAGCAACAAGAGTGTTAAGAGAAAAAATGTGAAGGTTTTCTTCATAAGTGCAGAAATTAGTAGGAACATGGTATGGCTAGTAACCTGTGGTTTTGAGACTTTAAATAGCCATGCGATCTCCTTTTTGGTCTTCGAATTTTAAAATATCTTCTTAGGAGACTTTTTTTTCAAGTGGCAGATCAAGAAAAGAAATTTAAGTGCTAGTGTTTGACTCAGAAAGGAGTCGTCCACTAATTTTTATAACCAAATGTGACGGTGCTCAATCGGAAAGAGTGACCAATGCACCTCAATGACACGACAATAATGTTACAATGAATTGAATTTATTAATGTAGAAAATGAGAATGTCCTATTCTTAGACCAGAATCTTGCATCACAGACTCTCTTGATTTAAAAAGAAAAAAGAGTTCCTCTACTGAAATTGAATAAATAACATAACCAAAACATAAATAAGTGCTTATTCTAGAGTCCATTACTCAAATGGTCAGTTAACTATTCGAAATTACCTACTAAATTTATTTTTCTTTCGCTTGTAATATCAAAGTCACTTAGCTATGCCTATAGTACTCAGAAGGTCACTCAACTAGATTTCTAAAGGTTTTGATTGCCAAATACCTATTTTACCCTCTAAATTATCAACTTTTGTCTTCTTTATATTTTAGTTTTTAGCTTTTTAATATTATGATTTTTTTCTCTTTTTAATTTATATTATGGAATTACCTATAGAATATATAAATTTTATTTATAAATTTAAAAGTAAAAATATTATTTAAGTATAAATAATGTTGGAATAATAAAATATTGAGCATGGTAAATAAAATTAATTAGAACAATTTGTTGGTAATAATAATTTTGATATTAACAACAAAAACTCAAAACTTTATTTACACAATTGAGAAAAAAATAAAAGTTTTAAAATATATATTCCATGCACGTAATATAATAACGTTTTTCAAAATAAAGGTACTTTTATAATATACAATATTCTTGAAAATTATGCTCAACTATATTATTATTCTAACATTATATATATGCTAGAAAACTATTTTTTTATTTTTTATTTTATAAATAAAATTTATTTGTTCCATCGGTAAGTCCATAATGTAAGATTGAAAAGAGAAAAAATCATAATATTAGAAATGTAAAAAAATAAAAAAGAACAAGAACAAGATAAAAGTTGATAATTTTGAGGGTAAATAGGTATTTGGCTATCAAAAGTTTGAGAAATCTCGTTGAGTGACCTTCTGAGTATTGTAGACATAGTTAAGTGACTTCTATATTACAAACGAAAGAAAGATGACTTTATTAGATAATTTCGGATTGTTGAGTGACTATTTAAATAATGAACGCCTTATTCTACTTTGAGAGAGCAAAAGAAAGCACTAGTCTGGATTCATTTGTTAAATGCCTACTAATTTTTCAGTGAACTTGTCACGACCCAAAATCCAACTAGCCGTGATGACACCTAACCTCACCCGCTAGGTAAGCCAAATAACAATAATCCGACTTAATTAATATTTAACTGACTCTAATACACTACCCAAGGATTGGTAGTACAAATCATGAGCTTCTAAGATTAGAATTTACAAAACTGGTGTGAAATAAAAATGCGTCATCTGTTTGAAATATACATGAACAGATTTAAAAATTCTAAAGCTACCTAGAACAAGAGGCAGTTGTGACTGGATCGCAGGTACATCTTTAATGCTAGCTACCGCCATGTACAGCAACATCAACATCCAAAATCTGTATGCAAGGTACCGAAGTGTAGTATGAGTACAACCGACCCCATGTACTCAATAAGTAACAAACCTAACTTTAGGTTGAAAGTAGTGATGAGCTGGGAAAAGGGTCAAAGTCCAACTCCAATAACCAACAATAATTCAAAACAATATAATAAAGTTGGTACAAGAAATAACTCAATAATAAAATGCTCAACTCGTATACAATTCTGGAAAATAAACATTTTCTTTTCAAGTATAATAGTAAAACTCAAATCTTTTGCCGGAAATCACCGAAAATATGAGTTACTCTGAAATATGTGATTTTTCTCAAAAACTTTAAAGACAGATAAGAAATCTCATTATGATATGGCATGAGGAAAAATACTTCTCTATATCTACATATCAAGTATGCATGTCTAATGCAATGCAATACGATGATGAACTCATGTACTCATACTCTCAGAGTACTCAATCACTCAATATTGTACGAGGAGAATTCAGCCTAAGGAACTCCATCCCAAATATAATATCCACTGCACTCACTTTGTGGGGTGCAGACTCCGTAGGGGCTCCTGCAGACCAAGCACTATAATCCGCACGGACAACTCACGTGCTGCACGAACAACTCACGTACCATAGTATCAATATCTGGATCTGCACGGATAACTCACGTGCTATAGTATCAATATATGGATCCGCACGGACAACTCACATGTTGCACAGACAACTCACGTGCTGCACGGACAACTCACGTTCTATAGTATTAATAACCTCAAAATCAAGCCCTCGGCCTCGCTCAGTCATCAATCTCTCCAGTCGCTCAGGCTCACAATGTCATGAAACAAGCCCAAAATGATGATATAATATATCTATAAATAACAACAGAGACTGAGATATGATATGCAATGAATGTATATCACTGAGTTTGAAATTACTATTTAAACATATAATTCGACAGCAGAAATGACCTCAGTGGGTCCCAATAATATCAACATTTGCCTAAGCATGATTTCTAACATGAGTCACAACTCGATTTCTCTAACACATAAAAATACATAGAAAAACAAGTTAATTTACTATATAGCTCTATGGAATCGACTGAGTCTCAATTTTTACGGTGCACGCCCACACGCATGTCACCTAGAATGTGCATCACCTCCAAACAATTCACATAACGCGTATAATCACGGTTCAAACCCTCACCTACAAGTTTAGAAGTGTTACTTACCTCGAACAAGGCGAATCCGATGTCGAGCAAGCTAAACAATACTCTAGAAATTTCCATTCGGCGCCTAACAACCTCCGAACGCCTTCCTATCTTCTCAATTCGAAGACAAACGATTCAAATCTAGTAAAACAATATGCAAATTAATTACAATATTCTCCAATGCTTGCAATTTAACAATTTATAAAAATTCCCAACTCCGCTCAAAAAGTCAACCAAAAGTTAACAGTGAGGCCAACGTCTGGAAATCCGACAAAAATTATAAAATCAGAACCCTCATTCAACCACGAGTCCAACCATATAAAAATTACTCAAATTCGACCACAACTCGGACTTCAAATTCTCAATCAAAGTCTATGAAATTTTCTACCTTTTTCAACCCAAAACACTAATTTAATGATTACAATAATAATATATTCATATAATTTAACCAAAACAAGTTAGAATCACTTACCCCAATTCATATGGTGAAAATCGCCTTAAATATTGCTTCAATCCGAGCTTCATAGCTTCAAATATGTTAAAATGGCCGAAACACCGAAATATACCTTCTGCCCAGGTATTTACCCATCGCGATAGCAGAAAATGCTTCCCAATCATGAAGCACAATTTTTCTCAGCTCAACAATGCCCTTCGCGATCGCGAAGAACAAGCTTCCCAACTCTTTCAGACAACCTCTAATATAATGGTCTAAATGACAAATAGTGTGATTTTCTGAAAACTAGACATCAAGGGCTACGACTTTCAATTTTTCACCATCTGCAAATTCCTTATAGATTCCAAGATATAAGCTTCCAAAAGTCAGCCCTGTGCAATATAAATTTCCTTCAACGTGATCGCGAAAAGGCCTACACGATCACGATTCACAAGACCCCAAACTGCAGTTTGCTCTTCGCAAATGCGGCCAAATGTTCGCGATCGTGATGCATACCTCTGTAGCCAAAAACCAGCAATTAAAAATGATTTATAAATGGTCTGAAACCACCTAGAAACTCACTCGAGTCCCTCGGGACCCCGTCCGAACATACCAACAAGTCCCAAAATATATTACGGACCTACTCGAGACCTCAAATCACATATAACAACATCGAAACGACGAATCGTACCATAATTCAAACTTAGAATTTTTTAAATCTATTTATTTCCAAAACTCATGCCGAATCATATCAACTCAACTCATAATGAACTCAAATTGTTTGTACAAGTCAGAAATGACATAATGAAGCTACTGAGATTTTCGAAACCACAATCCGAACCGGATATCATCAAATTCAACTTCCGATCTTACGAACATTCAAAACCTTCAAGTTTCCAACTTTCGCCAATTGGTGTCGAAACCTTCTAGAAATATCCAAATGCAATTTCGGGCATACGCCCGAGTCCAAAATCACCATCCGGACCTAACGAAACCATCAAAACTTTGTTCCGAGGTCATATACCAAAAGTCAAACTTGGTCCACTATTCCAACTTAAAGCTTCAAACATGAAATTCATTCTTCTGAACTAATTCCGAAATACCTGAAAAAATAAAACCGACGATTCACACAAGTCATAATACATCATATGAAACTATTCAAGACTACAAATAGTAGAAAGGAGTGTAAATGCCCAAAACAACCGGTCGGGTCGTTACATTCTCCCCTATTTAATCATACGTTCATCCTAAAACGTGCCAAGAGTTGTTCCCAAGCCTTTAAATCACTGTTACACCTTACCACGCACATACCCGAGGGTGATACCACATCACCCTTTTCCATATAGGCCTGACAACACAACATAATTAAAAATCATTAATTTAACTTTAGCCCATAAACCTTGGACCCCAATTTCTAACACCCGAAATTCTTTTCAAGACCCAAATATCACATCTACACATTGTATAAGTCTGAACAAGATGTATTAAGCCTTAACTATAAACCCAGATATAATCACATAACATACTACACAACTCGCATACTCGCAACACCATTCCCGATCACAGTAACTACTCAAAACCAACCTGGTACTAGTACTAAACCCCATATCTAACAAAACCTTGTTCCAAAACCTTCGTACACCGCTGATAATGAAAGAAGCACACGGAATCTCATAACCCCTTATCAGATCAACAAGTCATGGAGCTCTCTCATCCCAACCAAAACCATAATCACTTTCTAAGCCGATTTTCGATATTATCCTCCCAAATATACTGTAATCAAACCTGATAGTACCCATTCTAGGTCCAATGACCTTATATTATCAAACAAAACTATCCCACAGACATGCCACAACCTACTCAATCCGTGAACCCAAAAATAGGAGTTGTCTCAAAGAAGAGAACCATTTCGCAAGTTCAACAAGCACCACCACAACCGCAATGCTATGAGCTCATCATACACAGTATAATCAAGACACACGAATCTAATAACGGTAACCATCTCTCATAGAGCTCACATTAACATCAACCGCACATCATGGTCATAGGCCTCCGGTCCAAGCATATCATACAGGAGGAATCAAACAAGTACACATGTATATGATAATTGAATAAAACTCTTATGCCCATGGACTGGTATAAATAACACGACACAGAGTAGCCATGTGCAAAGTGTGCTATTACAACTCAAAATGACAAGTTAACGCAGAAATAGTAACTACCAAGTTTATTCAGGAAATTAGCCTTTTTGTAACCTCAAGTATGGCTCAGATAGTTCTCAACAAAGGTACAAATATGAGAACATTATAACTTTAAGCTTAACAGTCAACTCTAGGAATATCATAGCTTAAGCATTTTCCGAGCATGGATAAAGCCCTCCAAATTATAGAACACATGAATCACCGTAGCGGATCCCAACTCCAACACTCGAATGACTAACATATCTTCCATGCACGTTCATCTCACGAGAATACTTCCATACTTCTTCCGTGCCACTAGCAATAATTTGAATATCAATAGTCTATCAACCATGTGAGTACCGTAATACTGATGAGCATCCGTAAGTCAAAACATAATGCCCCTTTTGCAATGCGTACCCTTCTCACAGTTATAACATTCATCTAAATATCTGAAACTGACCATTTTGTCCAAAAATTTTGACCTTCCCTTCAATACTGAACTGCCACCTTGTACATGTAAATTGTAATCCCGCACAACACACCACATCTATCATGCCATCATGTGACAAGCATGAGAATCTCATTATCAACTTCGAGTCACTAGCAAATTACATACCCGGTCAGTTAGAAACGTTCCTCTTGCTTCCTTCTAGGAGGAAATCACAATACACAACACGTTCCCCACACCGGTAGACAATATCCGACTCAAACCATGGTAGAAACCATCAAGAACACTTTGAAATCCATTTGCTCATAACCAAGCTATCAGAACTGAATTCCTCTAACACGACCAAGCCACGCAAGTCACCAAACCATGAAATATTGCCACCAAAACATCTTTAAAGCCTCACCACATCATAATTACCCCATAAATACCACAACCGACATACCCACTCTGAAAATACCTTATGTGAAATCAAAATTATTCTTTTTACCTTTCTTATACTTGAATGTAGAATCCACAGTCATACAAAATTACCGCAAGTCCGGCACCATCAAATACAAATCTCAGATTTTATCCACACACAAGTCCGAAAAGATTCTCAATTGCTATATATAAATCTCGAACCCATTAGAAACTTCTCGGGAGTCACCCACTTTGCTCAAATCTAAATTGCACCGCCCAAACAGGCCTAAAGACATATGCCCCATTAGCACAACAATACCCAAACAAGTAACCCTGCCTTAACACCACCAATCAAATTCATACTCCGTGCACCCTACATCATTCACAAATAACAACTCAATAATCCCATGATTTTCATACACATAAAGAGAAATATAACCCGTATTCAGGAATTTCCTTACTCGAGTCATTCTCGATCCTAACTTCTGCAAGTCATAATTAATCCACAAGTATGCATCTTACCAAAACCAATACAATACATAATCGTGCAATCAAATCGTAGATAGCAAACTCCCCCACTTGGCTCAAAGCCATATAACAAAACATCTGATAACTCACCATACCCATACCCTACTATTCTCATAATACCGCAGTCAATTCAACGAAAATTCTTCACAAGCTCAAGTAACACAAACCATAAAATACCTCAAATCATCTGCTAAGCTCTCCTTCATCCTCTTGACGGCCAAGTCAACCTTCTCAACCAATCTAAACTCGAATCTCAACACATATACCCGCTGGTAGAAAAGAAACTCCCCACACAACATTATATGGAATGCACCTATGTAGATTACTCAGCAGGAGATAACCCACATGCTTAGCCTCAAATTGGCATCTTGCTATACCCTTTTGCAACCAAAATTACTAAGCAATCACTTAATCTTTCTGAGTCAGAACTCACAACAAGAGATGAAAATATACTTCGTTCCACAATTAAACAACACGAAAAAGCTTTCAACACACTCATAACTCGAGACTATTCGTCACATCAAGATAAAATTCAAGCACCCAATTACCCTTTTTACATATCGAGAAACTCTTCTCGTCACATTCAAACCATCCGAATACATTCTGTAGTCGCATTCAGACATATGAGTCCAAATTTACAAGTTCTCACAACTAAAACTACTAAGTCTAAGCAGTAGTCGAAACCTTGCCTCAAGTCCTCCAGACTAGCCCACCGCCAAAAGCTATCAATGCAAAGCTGATACAGTGCGTTCACATACGCATATAAGTGAGTGGAATGAATTCAAAGAGGTACCCTTCAAGTCGAATCAGTGTCGCGCGATAAGAAAAGAAAGACTGAAGTTTATCCAAAAATTCCCTATAGCCTCTCGAAGATAAGTATGGACGTCATCATACCGATCCACAAGACTCTACTAGACACTTGCTCATGGCTTGTAGAACCTATGAACCTAGAGATCTGATAACGGCTTGTCACGACCCAAAATCCAACTAGCCGTGATGGCACCTAACCTCACCCTCTAGGAAAGCCAAATAACAACAATCCGATTCAATTAATATTTAACTGACTCTAATACACTACCCAAGGACTGGTAGTACAAATCACGAGCTTCTAAGATTAGAATTTATAAAACTGGTGTCAAATAAAAATACTTCATCTGTTTGAAATATACGTGAACAGATTTAAAAATTCTAAAGCTACCTAGAACAAAAGGCAACTATGACTGGATCGCAGGTACATCTTTAATGATATCTCCCGCCATGTACAATAACATCAACATCCAAACTCTACACGCAAGGTACAGAAGTGTAGTGTTGGTACAACCGACCCCATGTACTCAATAAGTAGCAAACCTAACCTTAGGTTAAAAGTAGTGACGAGCTGGGACAAGGGTCAGAGTCCAACTCCAATAACCAACAACAATTCATAACAATATAATAAATATGGTACATGAAATAACTCAATAATAAAATGCTCAGCCCGTATACAATTCTGGAAAATAAACATTTTTTTTTCAAGTATAACATTAAAACTCAAATCTTTTGCCGAAAATCACCAAAAATATGAGTAAGTCTGAAATCTGTGGTTTTTCTCAAAAACTTTAAAGACAGATAAGAAATCTCATGATTAGATGGCATGAGGAAAAATACTTCTTTATGCCGACATATCAAGTATGCATGTCTAATGCAATGCAATAGGTGATGAACTCATGTACTCACACTCTTAGAGTACTCAATCACTCAGTATTGTACGAGGCGAATTCAGCCCAGGGAACTCCATCCCAAATATAATATCCATTACGCTCATTGTGTGAGGTGCAGACTCCGAAGGGGCTCCTTCAGCCCAAGCACTATAATCCGCACAGACAACTCAAGTGTTGCATGAACAACTCACGTGCCATAGTATTAATATTTGGATCCGCATGGACAACTCACGTGCTATAGTATCAATATATGGACCAGCACGGACAACTCACGTGCTGCACGGACAACTCATGTGCTATAGTATCAATAGCCTCAAAATCAAGCCCTCGACCTCGCTCAGTCATCAATCTCTTCAGTCTCTCGGGCTCACAATGTCATAAAACTAGCCCAAAATGATGATATGAAGTATCAAAAAATAACAACAGAGACTGAGATATGATATGAAATGAATGTATATGATTGAGTATGAAATTACAATTTAAACATATAATTCGACAGTAGAAATGATCTCAGCGAGTCCCAATAATACCAACATTTGCCTAAGCATGATTTCTAACATGAGTCACAACTCAGTTTCTCTGACACATAAAAATACATGGAAAAACAAGTTAATTTACTATACAACTCTACGGAATCGACTGAGTCTCAATTTCTACGGTGCACTCCCTCACGCTCGTCACCTAGCATGTGCGTCACCTCTAAACAATTCACATAACGCGTATAATCACGGTTCATACCCTCAGCTATAAGTTTAGAAGTTTTACTTACCTCGAACAAGCCGAATCCGATGTTGAGCAAGCTAAACAATACTCTAAAAATTTTCATTCGGCGCCTAACAACCTCTGAACGCCTTCCTATCTCCTCAATTCCAAGCCAAACGATTTGAAACTAGTCAAACAGCATGTAAATTAAGCAAAATATTCTCCAATGCTTGAAATTTAACAATTTATAAAAATTCCCAACTCCGCTCGAAAAGTCAACCAAAAGTTAACAGTGGGGCCCACGTCTGGGAATCCGACAAAGATTACCAAATCCGAACCCTCATTCAACCACGAGTCCAACCATACAAAAATTACTCAAATTCGACCACAACTCGGCCTTCAAATCCTCAATTAAAGTCTGTGAAATTTTCTAGCATTTGCAACCCAAAACATTAATTTAATGATTAAAAGAACAATATATTCATGTAATTTAATCAAAACTGAGTTAGAATCACTTACCCCAATCCATATGATAAAATTGCCTCAAATATCGCTTCAGTCCAAGCTCCATAGCTCCAAATATGTTAAAATGCCAAAACCCCTGAAATATAGCTTCTGCCCATGTATTTACCCTTCGCGATTGCGGAAAATGCTTCCGAATCGTGAAGCATAATTTTTCCCAGCTCAATAATGCCCTTCGCGATCGCGGAAAACCAATCGCGATCGCGAAGAACAAGCTTCCCAACTCTTACAGACAACCTCTAGTATAATGGTCATAACTTTTTGTACAAAGCTCCAAATGACAAACAATGTGATTTTTTGAAAACTAGACACCAAGGACTACGACTTTAATTTTTTCACCATCTCTAAATTCCATATAGATTGAAAGATATAAGCTTCCAAAGTTAGCCATGTGCAGCAGATATTTCCTTCTACGTGATCGCGAAAAGGCCTACATGATCACGATTCACAAGACCCCAAACCACAGTTTGCTCTTAGCGAACGCGGCCACATGTTCCCGATCGCGATGCACACCTTTGTAGCCAAAAACCAACAATTAAAAATGGCCTAGAAATGGTCTAAAGCCACCTCGAAACTCACTCGAGCCCCTCGGGACCCCGTCCTAACATACCAACAAGTCCCAAAACATATTACGGACCTACTCGAGGCCTCAAATCATATATAACAACATCGGAAGGATGAATCGTACCATAATTCAAACTTAGAATTTTTTAAATCTTTTCATTTCCAAAACTCATGCTGAATCATATAAATTCAACTCAAATTGAACTCAAATGTTTTGTACAAGTCATAAATGATGTAATGAAGCTACTGCGATTTTCAGAAACACAATCCGAATCCGATATTATTACATTCAACTCCCGGTCAAACTTACGAACATTCCAAACCTTCAAGTTTTCAACTTTTGCCAATTGGTGTCGAAACCTTAATACGCCCGAGTCCAAAATCACCATCTCGACCTAACGAAACCATCAAAACTTTGTTCCGAGGTCATATACTAAAAAGTAAAACTTGGTTAACTATGCCAACTTAAAGCTTCAAATATGAAATTCATTCTGCTGAACTAATTCCGAATCACATGAAAAACTAAAATTGACGATTCACACAATTTATAATAAATCATATGAAGCTATTCAAGACTTTAAATAGTAGAAAGGAGCGTAAATGCCCAAAACGACCGGTCGGGCCATTATATTCTCCCCCACTTAATCATACGTTAGTCCTCGAACGTGCCAAGAGTTGTTCCCAAGCCTTTAAATCACTGTTACACTTTACCACGCACATACCCGGGGGGTGATACCACATCATTATTTTCCATATAGGCCTGACAACACAACATAATTATAAATCATTAATTTAACTTTAGCCCATAAATCCTGGACACCAATTTCTAACACCCGAAATTCTTTTCAAGACCCAAATCTCACAGCTACATAATGTATAAGTCTGAACAAGATGTATTAAGCCTTAACTATAAACCTAGATATAATCATATAACATACTACACAGTTCGCATACTCGCAACACCATTCCTGATCACAGTAACTACTTAAAAACAACCTGGTACTAGTATTAAACCCCATATCAAACAAAACCTCGTTCCAAAACCTTCGTACACCGTTCATAATAAAAGAAACACGCGAAATCTCATAACCCCTTATCAGATCAACAAGTCATGGAGCTCTCTCACCCCAAACAAAACCATAATCATTTTCTAAGCCGACTTTCGATATTATCCTCCCAAGTATACCGTAATCAAACCTGATAGTACCCATTCTAGATCCAATGACCTTATATTATCAAACATAACTATCCCACAGACATTCTACACAAATATAAATCAAGCAAAAACCTACGCAATCTGTGCCCCCAAAAATAGGAAATGACTCAAAGAAGAGAACCGTTTCGCAAGTTCAACAAGCACCACCACAATCGCAATGCTATGAGCTTATCATACATAGTATAATCAAGACGCACAAATCTTAAAACGGTAACCATCTCTCATAGAGCTCACATTAACATCAACTGCACGGCATGGTCACAAGCCTCCGGTCCAAGCATATCATACAAGAGCAATCAAACAAGTACACATGTATATTATAATTGAATAAGACTCTTATGCTCATGGACTGGTATAAATAACACTCCATAGAGTAGGCATGTGCAAAGTGTGCTATTACAATTCAAATCGGCAAGTTAACATAGAAATAGTAACTACCATGTTTATTCAGGGAATTAGCCTTTTTGTAGCCTCAAGTATGGCTCAGATAGTTCTCAACAAAGGTATAAATACGAGAACATTATAACTTTAAGCTTAGCAGTCAACTCTAGGCATATAAGAGCCTAAGCATTTTCCGAGCATGGATAAAGCCCTCCAAATTATAGAACACATAAATCACCGTAGCGGATCCGAACTCCAACACTCGAATGACTAACACATCTTCTATGGACGATCATACCACGAGGAATACTTCCATAATTCTTCCGTTTCACAAAGCAATAATTTGAATATCAGCAGTTTATCAACAAGGTGAGTGCTGTAATACTGATGAATATCCGTAAGTAAAAACACAATGCGCCTTCTGAAATGAGCACCCTTCTCAGGGATTACCGAGCAGTTATAACATTCATCTAAATATCTGAAACTGACCATTTTGTCCAAAAATTTTGACCTTCCCTTCAATACTGAACTGCCACCTTGTACATGTAAATTGTAATCCCGCACAACACACCACATCTATCATGCCATCATGTGACAAGCATGAGAATCTCATTATCAACTTCGAGTCACTAGCAAATTACATACCCGGTCAGTTAGAAACGTTCCTCTTGCTTCCTTCTAGGAGGAAATCACAATACACAACACGTTCCCCACACCGGTAGACAATATCCGACTCAAACCATGGTAGAAACCATCAAGAACACTTTGAAATCCATTTGCTCATAACCAAGCTATCAGAACTGAATTCCTCTAACACGACCAAGCCACGCAAGTCACCAAACCATGAAATATTGCCACCAAAACATCTTTAAAGCCTCACCACATCATAATTACCCCATAAATACCACAACCGACATACCCACTCTGAAAATACCTTATGTGAAATCAAAATTATTCTTTTTACCTTTCTTATACTTGAATGTAGAATCCACAGTCATACAGAATTTCTGAAAGTCCCGACACCATAAAATCCAAATCTCAAATTCTATCCACACACAAGTTCGAAAAGATTCTCAATTGCTATATATAAATCTCGAACCCATTAGAAACTTCTCGGGAGTCACCCACTTTGCTCAAATACAAATTGAACCGCCCAAACATGCCGAAAGACACATGCCCCATTAGTACAACAATACCCAAATAAGTAACCCTGCCTTAACACCACCAATCAAATTCATACTCCGTGCGCCCTACATCATTCACAATTAACAACTCACTAATCCCATGACTTTCATATACTCATAAAGAGAAATATAACTCATATTCAGGAATTTCCTTACTCGAGTCATCCTCGATCCTAACCTCTGCAAGTCATAACTAATCCACAAGTATGCCTCGTACTAAAACCAATACAACACATAATCGTGCAATAAAATCGTAGATAGTAAACTCCCCCACTTGGCTCAAAGCCATATAACAAAACATCTGATAACGCACCATACCCATACCCTACTATTGTCATAATGCCACAGTCAATTCAATGAAAATTCTTCACAAGCTCAAGTAACACAAACCATAAAATACCTCAAATCATCCGCTAAGCTCTCATTTATCCTCATGATGGTCAAGTCAAAGTTCTCAACCAATCCAAACTCGAATCTCAACACCTATACCCCGCTGGTAGAAAAGAAACTCCCCACACAACATTATAGGGAATCACCTACGTAGATTACTCCATATGAGATTACCCACCTGTTTAGTCTCAAATCTACATTTTGCTATACCCTTTCGCAGCCACAATTACTATGCAATCACTTAATCTTTCTGAGCCTAAACTCATAACAAGACATGAAAATCTACTTCGTTCCACAATTAAACAACACGAAAAAGCTTTTAACACACTGCTAACTCGAGACAATTCGTCACATCAAGACAAAAATCAAGCACCCAATATCCCTTTTTACAGAATAAGCACCGGTCTAAACCTGGCCTCAAGTCCTCCAGACTAGCCCATTGCCAAAATACAGAATACACATCTCGAACCTCGTTCATAGAATCAAACATTGTTGATGAAAAGCTGATACCGAGCGTTCACATACGCGTGAGTGGAATGAATTCAAAGAGGTACGCTTCAAGCCGAATCAATGTCACACGATACGGAAAGAAAGATGGGAAGTTTATCCAAAAATGCCCTATAGCCTCTCGAAGATAAGTATGGACGTCATCATACCGATCCGCAAGCCTCTACTAGACACTTGCTCATGACTTGTAGAACCTATGAACTTAGAGCTCTGATACCAACTTGTCACGACCCAAAATTCAACTAGCCATGTTGCCACCTAACCTCATCCGCTAGGTAAGCCAAATAACAACAATCCGATTCAATTAATATTTAACTGACTCTAATACACTAT
Source organism: Nicotiana tabacum (assembly GCF_000715075.1). Taxonomy (NCBI): domain Eukaryota; kingdom Viridiplantae; phylum Streptophyta; class Magnoliopsida; order Solanales; family Solanaceae; genus Nicotiana; species Nicotiana tabacum. Next base: position 109,789,752 of record NC_134093.1, read on the forward strand.
CCTAGGACTGGTAGTATAAATCACGAGCTTCTAAGATTAGAATTTATAAAACTGGTGTGAAATAAAAATACTTCATCTGTTTGAAATATACGTGAACAGATTTAAAAATTCTAAAGCTTCCTAGAACAAGAGGCAGCCATGACTGGATCATAGGTACATCTTCAATGCTAGCTCCCGCCATGTACAACAGCATCAACATCCAAAATCTACACGCAAGATGTAGAAGTGTAGTGTGAGTACAACCGACCCCATGTATTCACTAAGTAACAAATCTAACCTTAGGTTGAAAGTAGTGACGAGATGGGACAAGGGTTAGAGTCCAACTCCAATAACCGGCAATAATTCATAACAATATAATAAAGTTGGTACAAGAAATAACTCAATAATAAAATGCTCAGCTCGTATACCATTCCGAAAAATAAACATTTTCTTTTCAAGTATAATAGTAAAACTCAAATCTTTTGCCGAAAATCACCAAAAATTTGAGTAAGTATGAAATATGTGATTTTTCTCAAACACTTTAACGACAGATAAGAAATCTCATTATTCGATGGCATGAGAAAAAATACTTCTCTATGCCTACATATCAAGTATGCATGTCTAATGCACTGTAATACGATGATGAACTCATATACTCAAACTCTCAGAGTACTAAATCACTCAGTATTGTATGGGGAGAATTAAGCCCAGGGAACTCCATCCCAAATATTATATCCATTGCGCTTATTGTGTGAGGTGCAGACTCCGGAGGGGCTCCTTCAGCCCTAGCGCTATAATCCATACATACAACTCACGTACCATAGTATCAATATATGGATATACACAAAAAACTCATGTGCTATATTATCAATATTTGGATCCGCACGGACAACTCTCGTGCTATTGTATCAATAACCTCAAAATCAGGCCTTCGGCCTCACTCAGTTATCAATCTCTGCAGTCTCTCGGGCTCACAATGTCATGAAACTAGCCCAAAATGATGATATGATGTATCAATAAATAGCAATAGCGACTGAGATATGATATGCAATGAATTTATATGACTGAGTATGAAATTAAAATTTAAACATATAATTCGACAATAGAAATGACCTCAGTGGGTCCCAATAATACCAACATTTGCCTAAGCATGATTTCTAACATGAATCATAGCTGTCTCTTGTTCTAGGTAGTTTTAGAATTGTTAAATCTGTTCACGTATATTTCAAACAGATGACGTATTTGTATTTCACACCAATTTTGTAAATTTTAATCTTAGAAGCTCATGATTTGTATTATCACTCTTTGGGTAGTGTATTAGAGTCAATTCAATATTAATGAAATTGGATTGTTGTTATTTGTCTTACCTAGTGGGTGAGGTTAGGTGACATCTAAAGACCCTGAGCTTGGAGGAAAACAATTTAATGAGGGATTCATCACTAAGCTTCTTGAGTCACTTAACAAATTGCAGGAACTTAGAATGTCTTTATCCATTCTTTGAACCCTCTAAATCGTATGCTTCCAGTGTCTGCGGGAAAACTTTCCACATATTTTATATAGTTTTACCTCAGTAATTGCACAATCAAAGACTAAATCTAAATGACCTTGGGAAATTAAGCCGCTTACTAGGCCTTTCATATTTTTCGAAATAACTTAGTTGGATTGATTAATTCCCACCTCAATTGGAAACTAGAGAAACCTTCAACGCTTGAACTTGAATAAAAACACACTTACATGATTTATTGGTGATAATCATTGTAAAATGCAACTCTTGGGTAGCACAGATTTGACTCAAATCAACTTTTAGGATCTCTTCCTAATTGTGTAGGGAACGTCACTTCCCTTAGGAGATATATCTAGGTTTTAAAAAATTCAGTTCCAATATACCCTGCAAGCTTGGGGAATATTTAAGATCTAATGGAGCTTGACTTATCGTCAAGTAACATGGTGACTCTTTACCAACAGAAATTGGAAATCTAAAGGCTACCATACTTCGATGTGTCAATGAATCAGTTTTTAAATTGAGTAAGAATGTGCGTTTCAACTAGCCAAGAGTTCAATGCCAACCATCAATTTTCACTCTAGTTTCTCTTAGTGAGTGAATGGAAAGGGTGGATGACATTTATATTATGAAAATTGCAATGTCGTCCAGGAAAAATGTCAACCTTCACTTAGAGATCTAATTAATAAGTTCAAATCGGAGACAACAATGCTAGGAGTTGCCGTTGCAATGCCCCAGCTTTTCCTTCTCTCTCTATATGACCAGACCGGTCGTTTTAAGCATTTATACTTTGCTCAGTAGTTTGAGGGAATTACTAGCTCCGTATGAGGTATTATTACTTGTGCGAACCATTGGTTTTGGTTTTCAGGTTAACCAAAATCGATTTGTAAGAAAGAATTTCATGATATAAGCTTTAAGTTGGAAGAGTTGACCAAGTTTGACTTTTGTGAATTTTACCCCGGAATAGAGTTTTGATAGTTCCGTTAGGTCAGAATGGTAATTTTAGACTTGGGTGTATGCCCGGATTTGCATTTGGATATTTCTAGAAGTATTTGACGCTAATTGGCGAAAGTTGAAAATTTGAAGGTTTGGAAAGTTCATAGGTTTGACCGGGAGTTGATTTTGTGGATATCATATTCATATTGTGATTCCGGGAATTAGAATAGCTTAGTTATGTTATTTGGGACTTGTGTGCAAAATTTGAGTTCATCCCGAGTTGACTTGATATGTTTCGGCGCAAGTTTTGGAAGTTGAAAGTTCTAGAGTTCATTAAGTTCGATTTGAGGTGCGATTCGTTATTTTGATGTTGTTATGTGTGATTTGAGTCTTGAGTAGGTCCGTGTTATATTATGGGAATTGTTGGTATATTCAGACGGGGTCTCGAGTGGCTCGGGTGAGTTTCAGACAAAGTTTAGACTTGGGCAAGGAAGATCGCAGAAGCGGAAATTGTGGCGCATCTGCGGCCCCGCAGAAGCGAGCTTGAGCACAGAAGTGTGTTTGGCTTCACACATGCGGTTGCGCATAAGCGTATGGAGATCTGCAGTTGTGAGGGGTCAGCTAGCTAGTGGAGTCCATAGAAGCAGAGCTTGTGTCACTGAAGCGGCACCGCAGAACCGGCTCATGTGTCCGAGAAAGCGGAAATGGCTGTGCAGAAGCCTTTAAATCGAGGGTTTGGTCGCTTTGCTCATATTGGGAGCTATAGACCTTGGATTTAAGCGATTCTTGAATCAATTTTCACCATGTGACTTGGGGTATGCATTCTTGACTCACTTGTGATTATATTTCGTGATTTTGTCTTCGATTTCGGTAATTGGGTTATGAATTTTAAAGAGAAATTGGGGGTCTTAGGCTAAAGTTTCATAGAGTGAGTTTTTGAGTTTTGAATATCGATTCGGAGTTAGATTTGGGTGAAACTAGTATGGTTGGACTCGTGATTGAATGTGTTGTCGTATTTTGTGAGTTTTGTCTGGTTCCGAAGTGCGGGCCCAAATTTGAGTTTTGGTTGATTTTGGGCCTTTGAGTAGAGATTCAACCTCTATCAATTGGAATTATTTCCTTAGACTTTATTTGATGTATTTGAGTTGTTTTTTGCTAGTTTCGAGCCATTCGGAGGTCGGTACACGCGGGATGGAATTTTTGGAGCTTCGCTTGGCTTGCTCGGTATTGGATTTGGCTTGATCAAGGTAACACTTCTAAGCTTAGTGCTGAGGGTATAAATCCCCGAATTAAGTGTTATGTGATTTATTTGTAGGTGACGAACATGCTAGGTGACGACTGTGTGGGCGTGCACCATAGAAATTGAGACTCGGTCGATTCCGTAGAGTTGTATAGCCAATTAACTTGTATTTTCCATGAATATTTTATGTGTTAGAGAAACTGAGTTGTGACTCATGTTAGAAATCATGCTTAGGAAAATCATGCTTACCTATGTTTAAATTGTAATTTCGTACTCAGCCATGTTCATTCATTATATATCATATATCAGTCTCTGTTGCTACTTATTTATATATCATATCATCATTTTGGGCTAGTTCGTGACATTGTAAGCCTGATAGACTGGAGATATTGATGACTGAGAGAGGTCGAGGGCCTGATTGTGAATGTTTTATTGATTTATGCCTGGATTTGCCTTATTATAGCGCTTGGGATGAAGGAGCCCCTCCAGAGTCTGCACACCCACAGTGATCGCATTTGATATTATATTGAGGGATGGATCTTCTCTGAGCATGGATCTTGCCTAATTATTTATATTGAGGGATGGATCTTGCCTAATTATTTATATTGAGGGATGGAGCTTCCCTGGGCTGGATTGGCCCTATACAGTACTGAGTGACTGCATGTCATATATATATATATATATATATATATATATATATATATATATATATATATTATGTATGGATCTTCTCTAGGCTGGATTGGCCATATACAGTACTGAGTGACTGTGCGCGAGTTATCATTTATATTTGGGCTGGATCTAACCCGTATAGTACCGAGTGACTGAGTGTGCTGAATATTGAGCGAGATGAGTGGAAATGTGAGACAATGAGATTGAGTACTCTGAGAGTGTGAGTACATGAGTTCATCATTGTGTTGCATTGCATTAGACATGCATACTTGATATGTAGGCATAGAGAAGTATTTTTCCCTCATGCCATATGATAATGGAATTTCTTACCTATCGTTAAAGTTGTTGAGAAAAATCAGACTTACTCATATTTTCGGGGATTTCGACAATATGACGGGTTGGGTTAGGTGCCATCACGACTAAATGGATTTTGGGTCGTGACAAGTTGGTATCAGAGCTCTAGGTTCATAGGTTCTACCGGTCATGAGCAAGTGTCTAGTAGAGTCTTACGGATCGGTAAGATGACGTCCGTACCTATCTACGAGAGGCTACAAGACATTTAGGATAAACTTCCCATCTTTCTATCCTTATCGTGCGACATTGATTCAGCTTGAAACATAACTCTTTGAATTCCCTCCACACATTCATATGCGCATGTGAGCACTCAGTATCAGTTGTGCATCGCCGGATTGTGATTCCATGGATAAGGTGCAAGATATGATTTTAATGTGCTGATAATGGGCCAGTCTAGAGGACTTGAGGTCTGGTTTTGACTGTATCTTGAGCACGGGGATTTCAGTTGTGTGAGCACGTGCTTTTGGACTTATATGTCTAGTAGCGTCCTTATGAGTGAAAATTATGGCTCGATGAGTGGCTGGATGGCTATATGATGAGTATGATGTGATTGCGGGATGTGTTCAGATGGTTTGATTGTGACGAGAATAGTTTGCTTGAGATATAACTATTGGGTGCTAGATTGCGGTCTTGATGTGATGCATAGTCTCAAGTTATGAGTGTATTGAAGGATCTCTCATGTTGCTTAATTATGGGGAGAATTAGATTCTCATGTCTTATTAATGAGTCCAAACTCAGGGAGATTAAATGATTGCATATTAGTGCAGTTGTGAAAGGGTATAGCAAGATGCCAATTTGAGACTAAGCAGGTGGGGTATCTCATACGGAGTAATCTATGGAGGTGTTATCCTTATAATATTGTGTGGAGAGTTTCATTTCTACCAATGGGATTTGAATTTGAATTTGGTTGAGAAAGTTGACCTGATCATCACGTGGATGAATGCGAGATTTACAAATGATTTGAGGTATTAGATGGTTTGTGTTACATGATCTTATGAAGGATTGAGTTGAACTTCGGTGCGGGATTATGGCGGTAATAAAGTATGGGTATTATGAGTTATCAAGTGTTTTGTTCTATGACTTTGAGCCAAGTGGGGGAGTCTGCTATCGACGATTTGATTGCATGGTTATGTGTTGTTCTGATTTCGGTTTAAGGTATACTTGTGAATCAGATATGACTTGCAAAAGTTTAGATCGAGGATGACTCGAGTAAAGGAATTTTTGGATACTGGTTATATTACACTTTATGGGTATACGGAAATCATGGAATGAGTTGAGTTGTTATTCATGACAGATGTAGTGTGCACGGTGTATGAATTTGCTCGGTTGCATTAAGGCAGGGTTACTTCTTTAGGTGTTGTTGTGCTAATGAGGCACAGGTTGTTCGGCCTGTTTGGGTAGTGAAATTGAGAATTGAGCAGAGTGGATCACTCTCGAGAAAGTTATAATGGATTCAAGATTTATATGTGGCAATTGAGAATTTTCCAGACTTGTATATGGCTAGAATATGAGATTTGCATCGGATGGTGTCAGGACTGGCGGTATTTCTATATCATTATGGTTTTTACATTTTAGTATGAGGAAGGTGAAGGAAAAGACTTTATATTCACAGAAGGTCTTTTCAGAGTGGGTGTCTCGGTTGTGGTACTTTTGGGGTGCTGAAGAGGGAATACAATGGCTTATGGGCTTCAGGGCGGTCTGGTTTTATGTTAGGATCTCGTGGGGTGAGTTTTGATTAAGGATTGTGATGTTATGGCAAGGGAAGTGTCCAATCGGGCATTTCCCTGGAACCCTAAACCTTTGTCGCTGAACCCAAACCCCGTTAGTTACTGGGTTTGGCATGCTTTATCTATATGCATAAATGGAATTTTTCAACACAAATACAGGATCTGAGAAAAAGTCATTGGGTTTGCCCGAACCCGCACACTCTACTGTAGCTTCGCCCCTGGGATGAACTGGCCATTACATAGTGAATCACCAAGAGAACAAACATAAATAAAATAGGTGAAAGCTTTCCTCATAAGTGTAGAAATTAATAAGAACATGCACATGGTTAGTAAAAAATGGGTTTTTGAGGAGTTAAATAGTGATGTGACCTAGAAGGGGAGTCTTGGAGCAACGGTAAAGTTGTCTCTGTGACCTATAAGTCTCGGGTTCGAGCCATAGAAACAGTCACTAATGCTTCCATTAGGGTACATTATCTACATCCCACCCCTTGAGGTACAATTCTTCCCCGGACACCCTACGTGAATGCAGGATACTTTGTGCACTAGGTTGTCCTTTTAAACAGTGACGAGACCTCCTTTTTGTCATAATTTTAAAATACATTTAAATGAGGCTTTTCTTCATTCATGTTGTCATCTCAAAATTAGTACATCTTTCTTTAATTCCTCATTAGGGAAATAAATCCAAATTATGTGGGCCCCGGCCGAGGACTAGATAATTGGAGTAGACCAAAAATCAACCAAGTCTTGCAACCGTAAATGTGGTGGCAAAATTATTCCTCTAATCTTTTGCATAATGTGGTCACTTGGAGTTTTGTTTTCCCAAAGTGGGTTTCTCATTTGAATCTCGTTATGAGCTATTTGTTTTTTTTCATTTTATGTGGTATACTTTATTTTTCAGTTCGTTCCAAAAACATTGTTATATTTTTATATTTAAAAATACTTTAATTTAATTTTTTTATTTTACTCTTAATGACATACTTTTTATAGATTTTGTCTGCTCATGGACCTTGCTATCAGAACTGAAAATACACTCTACTTCATATGCAAAAACAATGTTTAGACCTGCAAAAAATATTACGGGCAGAATTTGGTCCACTTGTGGCATGTAGTTCTGTTGGTTCCCCAAGTACACGCAAGTATACGTGACCGTCGAGTAATAAAGTGATTAAAAATCGGATGTCGAACCCACGAGGACTTGTTATCAACTATTACCTAGATCAAACCGTTCTAATTATCTAAATAAGGATTAAACCTAGAAGTATTTGATTCTAAACTAATTAAAATTAAAAAAAAATAAATAATGAACTCTGAACAAAGAAATAATAGATTTTTTATGTATTAATGTAATGACAACAATCTAGGGTTATGAGCTATCTAGCATTCCTACTGTATTTTTCAATTAAATTCACTAACTAATTTATCTAGCTTATTGGTTGACAAGGTTAATATTGCTCATAAGAATCTGTCAAGTTCTCACTCACCTATTCAAGCTAACCTAACGCCTATATGTCTATGGAATTAGAACTAAAAAGAACACATTTATAATTCTTGTATATCAACCAAGCAAGGCAATTAGGTATATGTATATCCTAACCGCGAATCTGTTCCCCGATGATCAGGTTCAAGAACTTGCTCTTCTCAATCCTATATGCAATCTAGAATTCCCACTTTCAAGTTCAATTCTAGATTCGTAGATAGTATTCAATTGGTGATCAAGCAATCTAATAATTAAGCGCAAGATTGAATAAATAAATCAATATGATAAATCTAGAAAGCAAAATCAATATCCGAATAACAATAGTCATGAAATAACCACAACCCTAGAACGTAAAGTTTATCTCCACATAGATATGGTAGCCAAACAACAAATCATCAAAGAAAATAAAAATTATAAAGTTTGGTGGAAGAAAAGATAAAACCCATCCTCCACGGCGGCTCTGTGCTCTCCCCTTGTCAAAAGACACGTTCCTCCTTCACAAGTCACCCCCCTCTCAAAAGTGAGTTTAAAGACTATTTATATGGGATAGGTTTAGCAAAGGGTGAAATAATACAAGCCCACTTCGAAACAACCTTTTTAGGTTAGCTCGTTCACTCTCTCGTGCGCACGCGAGAGTGAACGAGCAAAGTTCTTCTCTTTTTCTGTTTTCTTCTAGGTCTCTTGTTCACTTCCATGCCTTTTTGCTATACTTCGCTCTTTAGTTTTCCAAGATTTTCCTCAATAGCTCGTTCACTCTCCCGTATGCATGCGAGAGTGAACGAGAAAAGTCCTTCTTTTGTCTTTTGGTCACGAATCAACTTCATTTGCTCACATTTCGTCCAACTTGCTCCTACACATAAGAATGCATATAATGAGCATAATTCACTACAAAAAATCATGTAACCTACCGTAACCACACAAGTTATGAGATGAAAGTATACCGTTAATTCGAGTTATCATGAATATTGGGCTCTTGGGTTGTGGTTGTCATAAATATTGAAGTTTATTAATTATATTATCGTTAATTCGAGTTATCATCTTTGATTGTTTCTCTAATTTTGTGCATAATTGCTTAATTGTTTAGCCAGCAGTTGAGTTCTATTTACTATCTATGCTATGCTTGGGAAATCCATGTTTAGATTAGAGTAGAATTAGAGAGAGCTTGTTTCTGAACTCGGGGCACGGGAAAAGATTTCGCGGTTATGATAGAAATATACCCAACAGTCTTTCTTAGTTGAATACCGTATTATATTCATTCATGATAAATTCAAGACCATAGGAATATAGGGTTAATATATTATGGATAGACGAATAGTATTGTTGGAACATGCTATTTATATAAGCGATTCGGTCAACTAGCAATCATAGATTATGTGAATTAACATGTGTAATTAAGAACCTAATAGGATTGATAAACCGACTAAAATCAATTAACTGTCCTCCTTCACAAGTCACGTCCCCCCCCCCCCCCCCCCCGCAAAAGTGAGTTTAAAGACTATTAATATGGGATAGGGTTAGCATGGGGTGAAATAATACAATCCCAGTTCGAAACAACCTTTTTAGGTTAGCTCGTTCACTCTCTCGTGCGCACGCGAGAATGACTGAGCAAAGTTCTTCTCTTTTTCTTTTTCTTCTAGGTCTCTCGTGCACTTACATGCCTTTTTTCTATACTTCGCTATTTTAGTTTTCAAGCATTTCCTGCATAGCTCGTTCACTCTCCCGTGTGCATGCGAGAGTGAAAGCGCAAAGTCCTTCTTTTGTCTTTTGGTCACAAAATCAACTTCTTTTGCTCACATTTCATCCAACTTACTCCTACACATAAGAATGCACGTAATGAGAATAATTCACTACAAAAACTCATGTAACCTACCGTAACCACACAAGTTATGAGATGAAAGTACACCGAAAAATATGCATTTTTGGTTGTGTAATGACCCAGCCAGTCGTTTTGAGAGTAGTAGCTGCCATCCCCTATTTACTATTTTCCCCGTTTCTTTTTCTGCTTAAGTGACTTTCCGGGAGGTTTTGTTTTGGTTTCGGAGTGTTTTGGGACACTTAGTCCATAAAACGAAAGTATAAGTCTTAGGATTTTGACCGTAGTCAAAACTGTGTGAAGACGACTCCAGAATAGAGTTTCGTCAGTTCAGTTTGCTCAGGTGGGTGATTTTGGACTTAGGAGCATGTCTGGAATATGTTTTGGAGGTCTGTAGCTCATTTAGGCTTGAAATGGCAAAAGTCAATTTTTTGGAGATTTTGATCGGTAGTGGAATTTCTGATATCAGGGTCGGATTCCGATTCCGAAAGTTGGAGTAGGTCTGTAATGTTAAATATGACTTATGTGCAGAATTAGGGGTCAATAGGACGTGGTTTGATAGGTTTTGGAATCGGTTGTCGAATTTGGAAAATTCTAAGTTCTTTAAGTTTTAATCGGAGGATGATTCGCGATTTTAGCGTTGTTTGGGGTCGTTTTAGGGATCGATTAAGTTCGTATGGTATTTTAGGATTGGTTGGTATGTTTGGGGTCATTTTAGGGATCGATTAAGTTCGTATGGTAATTGAAGGAGGACTTGTGAAGGAGGACGTGACTTGTAATTAAGAACCCAATAGGATTTTAACTCACTCTTGGACAGTTAATTGATTTTAGCTTGCTTAGTTAACGATTAATCTAAGTCTCTGTTGGTTCGACATCCGATTTTTGAGTCACTTTATTACTTGACTACCACGTATACTTGCGTATACTTGGGTGCGTCCAAACGCACACGCAAGTATACGCGGTCCTCAAGTAATAAAGTGACTAAAAGTCGGATGTCGAACCCACGAGGACTTGTTATCAACTATTAGCTAGATCAGACTATCCTAATTATCTAAACAAGGATTAAACCTAGAATTATTTGATTCTAAACTAATTAAAAAAAAAAGGAAAACAAATAATGAACTCTGAACAAAGGAGGAATAGATTTTTTATATATCAATGTAATGAAAACGATCTAGGATTATGGGCTATCTAACATTCCTATTGTATTCTTCAATTAAATTGACTAACTAATTTATCTAGCTTATTAGTTGACATGGTTAATATTGCTTATACGAATCTGTCGAGTTCTTACTTAACTATTCAAGCTAACCTAACGCTAATATGTCTATGGAATTAAAACTAACAAGAACGCATTTATAATTACTGTACATTAACCAAGCAAGACAATTAGGTATATGTCTATCCTAACCGCAAATCTGTTCCCCGATGCCCAGGTTCAAGAACTTGGTCTACTCAATCCTATATGCAATCTAGAATTCCCACTTTCGAGTTCAATTCTAGATTTGTAGATAGTATTCAATTGGTAATCAAGCAATCAAATAATTAAGCGCAAGATTGAATAAATAAACCAATATGGTAAATCAAGAAAGCAAAATCAATATCCGAATAACAATAGTCGTAAAATAACCACAACCCTAGAACGTGAAGTTTAGCTCCATATAGACATGGTAGCCAAACAACAAATCATACAAAAGAACATAAAAATTACAAAGTTTGGTGGAAGAAAAGATGAAACCCGGCCTCCACAGCGGTTCTGTGCTCTCCCCTTGTCAAAAGTCAAATTCCTCCTTCACAAGTCACGTCCCCCCCCCCCCCGCAAAAGTGAGTTTAAAGACTATTAATATGGGATAGGGTTAGCATGGGGCGAAATAATACAACCCCACTTCGAAACAACCTTTTTAGGTTAGCTCGTTCACTCTCTCGTGCGCACGCGAGAATGAACGAGCAAAGTTCTTCTCTTTTTCTTTTTCTTCTAGGTCTCTCGTGCACTTACATGCCTTTTTTCTATACTTCGCTATTTTAGTTTTCAAGCATTTCCTGCATAGCTCGTTCACTCTCCCGTGTGCACGCGAGAGTGAACGCGCAAAGTCCTTCTTTTGTCTTTTGGTCACAAAATCAACTTCTTTTGCTCACATTTCATCCAACTTACTCCTACACATAAGAATGCACGTAATGAGCATAATTCACTACAAAAACTCATGTAACCTACCGTAACCACACAAGTTATGAGATGAAAGTACACCGAAAAATATGCATTTTTGGTTGTGTAATGACCCAGCCAGTCGTTTTGAGAGTAGTAGCCCCGATCCCCTATTTACTATTTTCCCCGTTTCTTTTTCTGCTTAAGTGACTTTCCGGGAGGTTTTGTTTTGGTTTCGGAGTGTTTTGGGACACTTAGTCCATAAAACGAAAGTATAAGTCTTAGGATTTTGACCGTAGTCAAAACTGTGTGAAGACGACTCCAGAATAGAGTTTCGTCAGTTCAGTTTGCTCAGTTGGGTGATTTTGGACTTAGGAGCATGTCTGGAATTTGTTTTGGAGGTCTGTAGCTCATTTAGGCTTGAAATGGCAAAAGTCAATTTTTTGGAGATTTTGATCGGTAGTGAAATTTCTGATATCGGGGTCGGATTCCGATTCCGAAAGTTGGAGTAGGTCTGTAATGTAATATGACTTATGTGCAGAATTAGGGGTCAATAGGACGTGGTTTGATAGGTTTTGGAATCGGTTGTCGAATTCGGAAAATTCTAAGTTCGTTAAGTTTGAATCGGAGGATGATTCGCGATTTTAGCGTTGTTTGGGGTCGTTTTAGGGATCGATTAAGTTCGTATGGTATTTTAGGATTGGTTGGTATGTTTGGGGTCGTTTTAGGGATCAATTAAGTTCGTATGGTAATTGAAGGAGGACTTGTGAAGGAGGACGTGACTTGTAATTAAGAACCCAATAGGATTTTAACTCACTCTTGGACAGTTAATTGATTTTAGCTTGCTTAGTTCACGATTAATCTAAGTCTCTGTTGGTTCGATATCCGATTTTTGAGTCACTTTATTACTTGACGGCCACGTATACTTGCGTATACTTGGGTGCATCCAAAGGCACACGCAAGTATACGCGGTCCTCAAGTAATAATGTGACTAAAAGTCGGATGTCGAACCCACGAGGACTTGTTATCAACTATTAGCTAGATCAGACTATCCTAATTATCTAAACAAGGATTAAACCTAGAAGTATTTGATTCTAATCTAATTAAAATAAAAAGAAAAAAAAATAATGAACTCTGAACAAAGGAGGAATAGATTTTTTATGTATCAATGTAATGAAAACGATCTAGGATTATGGGCTATCTAACATTCCTATTGTATTCTTCAATTAAATTGACTAACTAATTTATCTAGCTTATTAGTTGACATGGTTAATATTGCTTATAAGAATCTGTCGAGTTCTTACTCGACTATTCAAGCTAACCTAACGCTAATATGTCTATGGAATTAAAACTAACAAGAACGCATTTATAATTACTGTACATTAACCAAGCAAGGCAATTAGGTATATGTCTATCCTAACTGCAAATCTGTTCCCCGATGCCCAGGTTCAAGAACTTGGTCTACTCAATCCTATATGCAATCTAGAATTCCCACTTTCGAGTTCAATTCTAGATTTGTAGATAGTATTCAATTGGTAATCAAGCAATCAAATAATTAAGCGCAAGATTGAATAAATAAACCAATATGGTAAATCAAGAAAGAAAAATCAATATCCGAATAACAATAGTCGTAAAATAACCACAACCCTAGAACGTGAAGTTTAGCTCCATATAGACATGGTAGACAAACAACAAATCATACAAAAAAACATAAAAATTACAAAGTTTGGTGGAAGAAAAGATGAAACCCGGCCTCCACAGCGGTTCTGTGCTCTCCCCTTGTCAAACGTCACATTCCTCCTTCACAAGTCACGTCCCCCCCCCCCCCCCGGCAAAAGTGAGTTCAAAGACTATTAATATGGGATAGGGTTAGCATGGGGCGAAATAATACAACCCCACTTCGAAACAACCTTTTTAGGTTAGCTCGTTCACTCTCTCGTGCGCACGCGAGAATGAACGAGCAAAGTTCTTCTCTTTTTCTTTTTCTTCTACGTCTCTTGTGCACTTACATGCCTTTTTTCTATACTTCGCTATATTAGTTTTCAAGCATTTCCTGCATAGCTCGTTCACTCTCCCGTGTGCATGCGAGAGTGAAAGCGCAAAGTCCTTCTTTTGTCTTTTGGTCACAAAATCAACTTCTTTTGCTCACATTTCATCCAACTTACTCCTACACATAAGAATGCACGTAATGAGAATAATTCACTACAAAAACTCATGTAACCTACCGTAACCACACAAGTTATGAGATGAAAGTACACCGAAAAATATGCATTTTTGGTTGTGTAATGACCCAGCCAGTCGTTTTGAGAGTAGTAGCCGCCATCCCCTATTTACTATTTTCCCCGTTTCTTTTTCTGCTTAAGTGACTTTCCGGGAGGTTTTGTTTTGGTTTCGGAGTGTTTTGGGACACTTAGTCCATAAAACGAAAGTATAAGTCTTAGGATTTTGACCGTAGTCAAAACTGTGTGAAGACGACTCCAAAATAGAGTTTCGTCAGTTCAGTTTGCTCAGTTGGGTGATTTTGGACTTAGGAGCATGTCTGGAATTTGTTTTGGAGGTCTGTAGCTCATTTAGGCTTGAAATGGCAAAAGTCAATTTTTTGGAGATTTTGATCGGTAGTGGAATTTCTGATATCAGGGTCGGATTCCGATTCCGAAAGTTGGAGTAGGTCTGTAATGTTAAATATGACTTATGTGCAGAATTAGGGGTCAATAGGACGTGGTTTGATAGGTTTTGGAATCGGTTGTCGAATTTGGAAAATTCTAAGTTCTTTAAGTTTTAATCGGAGGATGATTCGCGATTTTAGCGTTGTTTGGGGTCGTTTTAGGGATCGATTAAGTTCGTATGGTATTTTAGGATTGGTTGGTATGTTTGGGGTCGTTTTAGGGATCGATTAAGTTCGTATGGTAATTGAAGGAGGACTTGTGAAGGAGGACGTGACTTGTAATTAAGAACCCAATAGGATTTTAACTCACTCTTGGACAGTTAATTGATTTTAGCTTGCTTAGTTAACGATTAATCTAAGTCTCTGTTGGTTCGACATCCAATTTTTGAGTCACTTTATTACTTGACTACCACGTATACTTGCGTATACTTGGGTGCGTCCAAACGCACACGCAAGTATACGCGGTCCTCAAGTAATAAAGTGACTAAAAGTCGGATGTCGAACCCACGAGGACTTGTTATCAACTATTAGCTAGATCAGACTATCCTAATTATCTAAACAAGGATTAAACCTAGAATTATTTGATTCTAAACTAATTAAAAAAAAAAGGAAAACAAATAATGAACTCTGAACAAAGGAGGAATAGATTTTTTATATATCAATGTAATGAAAACGATCTAGGATTATGGGCTATCTAACATTCCTATTGTATTCTTCAATTAAATTGACTAACTAATTTATCTAGCTTATTAGTTGACATGGTTAATATTGCTTATACGAATCTGTCGAGTTCTTACTTAACTATTCAAGCTAACCTAACGCTAATATGTCTATGGAATTAAAACTAACAAGAACGCATTTATAATTACTGTACATTAACCAAGCAAGACAATTAGGTATATGTCTATCCTAACCGCAAATCTGTTCCCCGATGCCCAGGTTCAAGAACTTGGTCTACTCAATCCTATATGCAATCTAGAATTCCCACTTTCGAGTTCAATTCTAGATTTGTAGATAGTATTCAATTGGTAATCAAGCAATCAAATAATTAAGCGCAAGATTGAATAAATAAACCAATATGGTAAATCAAGAAAGCAAAATCAATATCCAAATAACAATAGTCGTACAATAACCACAACCCTAGAACGTGAAGTTTAGCTCCATATAGACATGGTAGCCAAACAACAAATCATACAAAAAAACATAAAAATTACAAAGTTTGGTGGAAGAAAAGATGAAACCCGGCCTCCACAGCGGTTCTGTGCTCTCCCCTTGTCAAACGTCACATTCCTCCTTCACAAGTCACGTCCCCCCCCCCCCCCCGGCAAAAGTGAGTTCAAAGACTATTAATATGGGATAGGGTTAGCATGGGGCGAAATAATACAACCCCACTTCGAAACAACCTTTTTAGGTTAGCTCGTTCACTCTCTCGTGCGCACGCGAGAATGAACGAGCAAAGTTCTTCTCTTTTTCTTTTTCTTCTACGTCTCTTGTGCACTTACATGCCTTTTTTCTATACTTCGCTATTTTAGTTTTCAAGCATTTCCTGCATAGCTCGTTCACTCTCCCGTGTGCATGCGAGAGTGAAAGCGCAAAGTCCTTCTTTTGTCTTTTGGTCACAAAATCAACTTCTTTTGCTCACATTTCATCCAACTTACTCCTACACATAAGAATGCACGTAATGAGCATAATTCACTACAAAAACTCATGTAACCTACCATAACCACACAAGTTATGAGATGAAAGTACACCGAAAAATATGCATTTTTGGTTGTGTAATGACCCATCCAGTCGTTTTGAGAGTAGTAACCCCGATCCCCTATTTACTATTTTCCCCGTTTCTTTTTCTGCTGAAGTGACTTTCCGGGAGGTTTTGTTTTGGTTTCGGAGTGTTTTGGGACACTTAGTCCCTAAAACGGAAGCATAAATCTTAGGATTTTGACCGTAGTCAAAACTGTGTGAAGACGACTCCAGAATAGAGTTTTGTCAGTTCAGTTTGCTCAGTTGGGTGATTTTGGACTTAGGAGCATGTCTGGAATTTGTTTTGGAGGTCTGTAGCTCATTTAGGCTTGAAATGGCAAAAGTCAATTTTTTGGAGATTTTGATCGGTAGTGGAATTTCTGATATCGGGGTCGGATTCCGATTCCGAAAGTTGGAGTAGGTCTGTAATGTTAAATATGACTTATGTGGAGAATTAGGGGTCAATAGGACATGGTTTGATAGGTTTTGGAATCGGTTGTCGAATTTGGAAAATTCTAAGTTCTTTAAGTTTGAATCGGAGGATGATTCGCGATTTTAGCGTTGTTTGGGGTCGTTTTAGGGACCGATTAAGTTTGTATGGTATTTTAGGATTGGTTGGTATATTTGGTCGAGGTCCTGGAGGCCTCGGGTGAGTTTCGGGTGCTTAACAGATGGAAAATCTAACTTGTATATATTCTGAAGTTGCTGGTTCTTGTGTTTTCGCACCTGTGGTGGGAAGTCCACAGGTGCGGTCCCGAAGAAGTGAGAAAAAGGTCGCAGGTGCACTTTTAATCTTGAGGGCCAGTGGTTGCAGATGCGATGAGTAAGCCGCAGAAGCGGAGCCGCATCTGCAGAAGGGAGATCATAGAAGCGGATTTGGGGAGGAAGCCAAGTTTCGCAGAAGCAGACGAATGAGCGCAGAAATGCATCTGCAAATGCGGATATATGTGCGCACGTGTGGAGCCGGGAAATTTAATGAAATTCCTCAGGTGCGGAGCTTTAGCCGCATAAGCGGTACCGCATAAGTGGTTAATGGACCGCAAGTGCGGTTTAACTAGCAGAAAAGGGGCCAAATCAAGTGTTTGATTCATTTCTTCATTTTTGGACTTGGGAGCTCGGGAATTGGCAATTTTTTGAGGGATTTTCAGAGAGAGCTTTTGGGTAACGATTACTAACTCGTTTTTGGTTGTATTTCATTAATCTATAGTTGTTTCCTCCATTTAAGTTTGGATTTGGATTGAAAAAGTTGGGAAAATGGGGGAAGAGTTCCCTAACTGAATTTCTGAGTTTTGATTGGGATTTAGACATCGAGTTTGGATAATTTTGGTACGAGTGAACTCGTGAGTGAATGGGTGTTCGTATTTTGTGACTTTTACCCGATTCTGAAACGTGGGTCCGGGTCGACTTTTTAGAGCGAATTTCGGAATATTTGTTAAAGTATTGATTTCATTAATTAGATGAGTCTATTACAGTTGTATTTATGATATGTAATTACTTTTGGCTAGATTTGGGCCATTCGGAGCCGGATATGTGAGCTTGGTTCGAAGTAAGTGGCTTGCCTAGCCTTGTGTGGGGGAAATCCCCTTAGGATTTGGTACTGTTTTGATATGTGAGCGCCGTGTACGTGAGGTGACGAGTACGTACACGGGCTAATTATTGTAATAACCCAATTTGTGCTAAGTAATAACCTGTTTCCCTCTTATTTGAGTTACATCAGCATGTGTAGTATCCTGTTAGCTTAGAATAGCATGTCTACTTGCCTTAATCGCTTAGCTGAACTCCGTGCTTCATGTTTAGTGCATTTTCTATTTTTTCTTGACTTGTACTTTGTCTAAATTGTAGGATTTTGTGTTTTAGCTGTTAATTCTATTGTTTGAGCTGCATATTTACTTTTGGGACTACGGAACGGTATTCTAGGAGATCCCCCTGTCTTGCATATTTACTTTGGTACTATAGAACGGTATTCCGGGAGATTCCCCTATCTTGCATATTTACTTTGAGACTATGGAACGGTATTCTGGGAGATCCCACCTGTCTTGCATATTTACTTTTGGACTATGAAATGGTATTTTAGGAGATTCCCCTGTACTGCATATTTACTGTAGGACTACAGAACGGTATTTCGGGAGATCCTACTGTACTACATATTTACTTTAGGACTTCGGAATGGTATTCCAGAAGATTCCCCTACACATTTACGTTTGGGACTACGAGACGGTATCTCGGGAGATCCCCTGTTGTTATCTCTGTGTACTTATTTGTTGTCTTCTATTATTTCATTCCTGTTAAATTTCAGTCTTTATTTTACTGTGATATTTCATTCTACCATGTTTTATTATATATATACTAGTAGGTCTTTGACCTGACCTCGTCACTACTCGACCGGGGTTAGGCTTGGCACTTACTTGGTACCGATTGTGGTGTACTCATGCTACTCTTCTGCACATGTTTTGCATGTGCAGATCCAGGTGCTCCTTATCAGCCGCACTATCAGTGAGCCGGGGCAGCTTTGGAGACTTCAAGGTATATCTTCCGCATCTGCAGACCTCGGAGTCCCCTTCTACTCTTCCCTATGTCCATTATCTTTTGTAATTTCCTTTTGGTAGACTCTGATGTATAAAGACTAGATTTTCCTTCTATAGTTTGTGATTCATGATGTTCCGGGTTTTGGGAATTTGCGGTGTATTTTTGTATAGTTGGTTATTGTACATTCCAAGCGGTATAGTACCAGTTAGTTGTTAGCGGTATGGAACCCAGGCCGGGGGAGGAGCGCAGACTCCCATCGCCGGTACTCCAGAGTAGCGGGTTCAGGTCTACCAGGTTCCAGAGATTGTACTAATGCAGCCGGTAGCTCCAGCTCAGCCCGAGGTTAGGGCAGCAGCTTCTGAGGTGGAGCAACTCAGACTTGAGAGGTACAAGAAGTACCACCCACCTACCTTCAACGGATTGGCTACAGATGATGCTCAGGGTTTGATGGAGGAGTGTCATCGTATTATCCGTACTACAGGCGTAGTGGAGACGAGTATGGTTTCTTTTACTACATTCCATCGTAGAGGAGTAGCCTATCAGTGGTGGTGTGCTTATGAGTTGAATAGTCTGGCTGAGGCAGCTTCACTTACATGGACTCAGTTCTCGGACATGTTTTTGAGAGAGTATGTCCCTCAGAGCCTCAGGGACTCATGGCGCACGGAGTTTGAGCAGCTGCTCCAGGGTGCTATGACTGTGTCAGAGTATGCAGTTTGCTTCAGTAATTTGGCCCGACATGCACCGGCCTTGGTTGCCACAGTTCGAGAGAGGGTTCAATGGTTTATTGAGGGGCTCCACCCCAACATCCGGATTAGTATGGCCAGGGAGTTGGAAATGGATATTTCTTATCAGTAGGTTGTGAGTATCGCGAGGAGATTGGAGGGCATGCTTGCCCGGGATAGAGAGGAGAGGGAGGCCAAGAGGTCTCGAGATACTGGTTCTTGTTCTAATGCTCGTGCCCCAGCAGCTCGCCATGGTAGGGGTTATGTGAGCTGCCCCGTTCATTCAGCTCTTCCAGCCGCCAGTGGTGTTCTAGCCTTTACTATACCCTAGGATTCTTATTATGCATCGCCAGTATCTAGTGTGCCTCCCGCACGCGGTGTTCCTAGCGGCCAGTCTAGAAGACCTTGCCCCAGCCAGTCACAGCAACCACTCCCTCCCAGAACTTCTTTTGAGTGTGGCGACACTCGCCATATGGTAAGGGATTGCCCTTGATTTAGGAGGGGTGAACCTCCATAGACTTCTTAGCCACAACGTGCTCCACTGGGTCCTCATGTTATGATTACAGCACCAGCTACCTCCCCACCTGCTCAGCCAGCTCGAGGTGGAGGTTGGGGAGGTAGAGGTCGCCCTAGAAAGGGAGGCCCGGCTAGATATTATGCCCATCCTGCTCGTACAGAAGCAATCTCTTCTGATTCTGTCATTACAGGTATTGTACCGGTCTGTCATAGCGATGCGTCGGTATTATTTGACCCAGGCTCTACATATTCTTATGTGTCCTCTTATTTTGCCGCATATTTTGGCGTGTCTCGGGATTCTTTGAGTTCCCCTGTTTATATGTCTACTCATGTGGGAGACTCTCTTGTTGTGGACCGCGTATATCGATCATGTTTGATTGCTCTTAGTGCTTTTGAGACCAGAGCCGATTTATTATTGCTCAGCATGGTGGACTTTGATATTATTTTGGGCATGGACTGGATGTCGCCCCATTATGCTATTCTTGATTGTCACGCTAAGATCGTGATGCTGGCTATGCCAGGATTACCGCAATTAGAGTGGAGAGGTACCTTAGAGTATACTCCCAGTAGAGTTATTTCATTTCTTATAGCTCAATAAATGGTTGAGAAGGGGTGTGATGCGTATCTAGCTTATGTGCGAGATGTCAGTATTGATACCCCTACAATTGAGTCAGTCTCAGTAGTGAGGGATTTTCCAGATGTGTTTCCAGCTGATATTCCGGGCATGCCACCCGATAGAGATATTGATTTTGGAATTGATTTGTTGTTGGGCACTCAGCCCATCTCTATTCCTCCATATCATATGGCTCCTACTGAGTTAAAGGATTTGAAGGAGCAGCTACAGGAATTTCTTGATAAGGGCTTCATTCGGTCTAGTATGTCACCTTGGGGTGCTCCTGTCTTTTTTGTAAATAAGAAGGATGGTTCTATGCGGATGTGTATTGATTACTGCCGATTGAGCAAAGTCACAATGAAGAACATGTATCCATTGCCTCGTATTGATGACTTATTTGATCAGTTACAGGGTGCCAGAGTGTTTTCAAAGATTGACTTACGTTCAGGCTATCATCAGTTGAAGATTCGGGAGCCAGATGTCCCGAAGACTGCTTTCAGGACTCGGTATGGTCATTATGAGTTCCTTGTGATGTCTTATGGGCTGACCAATGCCCTAACAAAGTTTATGCACTTGATGCACAGTGTGTTCCGACCCTATCTTGAATCATTCATCGTTGTGTTTATTGATGACATTCTTGTGTGTCACGACCCAAAATCTCACCCGTTGTAATGGCGCCTATGTTAATACTAGGCAAGCCGACAATCTTAATAAACCACTTTATGTTTTAAGTTTGAAAACATAATATCTAAATTTAGTGGAAGAAAAACTCACAAATACATATATAAACACTACCAAAACACGGTGTCACTGAGTACATGAGCATCTAGTATGAATACAAGTATGGAAAATATGGTCTATAACAATCTAAGACCAAATACATTAAACAAGGAGATAGGGAAAGAGAGACAAGGTCTGCGAAACATGACAACTACCTCTGAATCTCCGAAAAATTAACTGTGCGAGAGAATCAACACCCGCTATGCCCGAGAACACTTGGATCTGCACACGAATTGCAGGGTGTAGAATGAGTACAACCAACTCAGTAAGTAACAATAATAAATAAACAACTGAAAGTAGTGACGAGCTTCTTAGCTAAGTACAAATACAATACTTTCCAATATAAAAGAGTAGGCATGCTCATAAGTTCAACATTTAAGATTTCAATAAAATTTCATATCAAGTTTTACCGAAACAGAAAATAATGTTTTCCGAAATTCCCAAAATAGTGATATATGACAACTAAAATGTTGTAAATAATGAAATTAATGCATCCTCTTAGAGTAACAGTCACTTAGTCCTCCCATTCACTCCAATCTCACACTCACTCTTTCCTGACAATCACTCTTTCCTCACAATCACTCATCACTCGGCACTCGCACTCAGTAGGTACCTGCACTCACTGGGGGTGTGTGCACACTCCGGAGGGGCTCCTACAGCCCAAGCGCTATTTCAAGCCAATCGTGGCATAATTAAATAAACATGCCGCGGCGTGCAGCCCGATCCATAAATATCCTCACAATTAGGCCCTCGGCCTCACTCAGTCATCAACCTCTCCAGTCTCTCGGGCTCTCAGAAAGCATGATAAGCATCCCCAAAAAAGTGATATGATGCATCAATAATAATAAGAGAGACTGAGGTATGATATAAAATGAACAAACATGACTAAGTGAAAAAATAAAATTTGAACATATTATTCAACCACAGAAATGACCCCAGTGGGTACCAATAATAACAACATATGTCTAAACATGTTTTTTAATACGAGTCTCATCGCAATTTTTCCCTATCACGTAGAGAATGTATGGATATCAACAGATAACTCAATTTCGCAGCTCCAAGGAATTTGACCAAGTCACAATTCCTTCGGTGCATGCTCACACGCTCGTCACCTAGCATGTGCGTCAGTTCAAAACCACTCACATAACACATAATCCATGGTTTCATACCCACAGGACCAAATTTAAAACTATTACTTACCTCAAACCATGAAATTCTTATTCTGCTAAGACTTTGCCTCGTGAATTGGCCTCCAAACGCCTCGAATCTAGCCACAAATAATTCGTTTCAGTCACTAAATTTTATTGGAATTAATTCCGTGAGAAAATACTAATTTTCCATAAAAATCCAAAATTTAGCTCAAAAATGTCTTCGAACCCGACAAAAGATACAAAATCCGAAAGCCCATTCAACCACAAGTCTAACCATACCAATTTTACCAAAATCCGACCTCAACTCGACCCTCAAATCTTCAATTTAAACCAAGAGGGTTTTCTAAATTTTTCCAACGTAATTCACCCATTAACTGATAAAAACAACCATAGATTTGGGTAATTTAACAAATATTGAGTTAAGAACACTTATCCCGTTGTTTTCTCTGAAAATCCCCCAAAAATCGCCTCTTCCCGAGCTCAAATCCGTCGAAAATGGAAAATGGGACGAAGTTCAATTTTCAGAACTTAAACTCTCTGCCCAGACATTTGCTCTACGTGATCGCGAAAATTCCCACGCGATCGCAAAGAACAGTTTGCCACAACCCAAATTTAACTCTACGCGATAGCGATACACAACATCAAAGACCTACGTGATCGCGGACCTAACCACGCGATCGCGAAGCACAAATGCCTGATTTCCATTTCTGCCCATTTCCTCTACGCGAACGCGACCTTCTTGACACATTCGCGAATAACAAACTCACATAGCTTCGCGATCGCGAAGCACAAAATATCATTGCCTCAAATTAACCCTACACGATTGCATATATCTCCACGCGATCGCATAGAACAAAAACCTCCACTGACCAACAAAGCCTACGCGATCGCAGACGCATTCACGCGATCGCGTATCAGAAAATCAGATACAGATATCAGAAAATTCCAGCAGCTGTTTAAGTCCAAATTTTGATCCGTTAACCATCCGAAACTCACCCGAGGCTCAACCAAATATACCAACAAATCCTAAAACATCATACGAACTTAGTCGAACCCTCAAATCACCTTAAACAACGCTAAAACCAGGAATTACACCCTAATTCAAGCCTAGTGAACTTTGAAATTTCTAATTTCTACAAACGACTCCGAAACCTATCAAATCACGTCCGATTGACCTCAAATTTTGCATGCAAGTCATAAATGACATAACAGACCTATTCAAAAGTTCATAATCGAATTTCGACTCCGATATCAAAAATTCATCCCCCCGGTCAAACTTTCCAAATATTCGACTTTCGCCGTTTCAAACTTAATTTCACTACGGACCTCCAAATAATTTTTCGGACACGCTCCTAAGTCCAAATCACCATACGGAGCTATTGGAATTATTGGAATTCGAGTTCGAGGTCGTTTACACATAAGTCCCCATCCGGTCGACTTTTCTAACTTAAATTTTTAATTATGAGACTAAGTGTTTCATTTCACTCCGAATTCCTTCCGGACCCGAACCAACTAGCCCGATAAGTCATAAATCAAATGTAAAGCATAAATTGAGTAGTAAATGGGGAAACAGGGTTATAATATTCAAAACAACCGCCGGGTCGTTACATTCTCGCCCTCTTAAACAAATGTTTGTCCTCGAACGGGTTTAGAATCATACCTGGAGTCTTAAATAGTTGTGGATATTTGCTCCGCATCTCCTGCTCAATATACCAAGTAGCTTCTCCATTTACTGATGCAATGTTCTTCGACCTCAGCTTTCGAACCTGCCGGTCTAAAATAGCCACCGGCTCCATATCATAAGTCAGATTACCGTCCAGCTGCACTGTACTGAAATCCAGAATATGAGATGGATCCCCGACATACTTTCGGAGCATGGATACATGGAACACTGGATGAACACCTGATAGACTAGGTGGAAAAGCAAGTTCATAAGCCACCTCTCCAATTTTCTTAAGTATCTCAAAAGGCCCAATATACTGAGGTCTCAACTTGCCCTTCCTTTCGAACCTCAACACACCCTTCATGGGTGAAATCTTGAGTAGAACCTTCTCCCCAACCATATAAATAACATCACGAACCTTCCTGTCGTCATAACTCTTCTTTCTAGACTGTGTCGTGCGAAGCCGTTCCTGAATCACTTTGACCTTCTCTAAAGCATCCTGAACCAAGTCAGTACCCAATAGCCTAGCCTCACCTGGCTCAAACTAACCAGCAGGAGACCGACACCGTCTCCCATATAATGCCTCATACGGAGACATCTGAAAACTCGACTGGTAGCTGTTATTGTAAACAAACTCCGCGAGTTGCAAAAATTGATCCCAAGAACCCCCAAAATCAATGACACAAGCACGTATAATATCCTCCAATATCTGAATAGTGCTCTCGGACTATCCATCCATCTGAGGGTGAAATGTTGTACTCAACTGAACCTGTGTGCCCAATTCTCGCTGCGCTGCTTTCCAAAAATTTGATGTAAATGCGTGCCCCGATCTGACATGATAGACACTGATACACCGTATAGGCAAACAATCTCGCGAATATAAATCCCAACCAACCGCTCCGAATAATAATTTGTACTAACAGGAATAAAATGCTTAGATTTAATCAACCGATCTACTATCACCCAAACAACATAAAACTTTCTAAAAGTCTGTGGGAGCCCAACTACGAAGTCCATGGTAATATGCTCCCATTTCCACTCCGGAATTTCAAGTCTATGTAGTAATCCGCCCAGAATTTGATGCCCGTACTTTACCTGTTGACAGTTTAGACACCGAGCTACAAACCCAACTATATCTTTCTTCATTCGCCTCCATCAATAGTGCTGCCTCAAATCCTGATACATCATTGCGGCACCTGGATGAATGGAGTACCGCGAACTGTGAGCTTCCTGTAGAATCATCTCACGCAAACCATCTACATTAGGCACACATAGCCTGCCCTGCATCCATAATACAACGTCATCCCCAATAGTGACCTCCTTGGCATCACCGTGCTGAACCGTGTCCTTATGGACAAGCAGATGATGATCATCATAGTGGCGCTCCCTAATGCGATCATATAAAGAAGACCAAGAAACCACACAAGCCAAAACTCGATTCAGCTCGGAAACATCCATTCTAACAAACTGGTTGGCCAAGGCCTGAACATCCAAGGCTTAAGGCCTCTCTGCTACCGGTAAATATGCTAAGCTGCCCAAACTCTCTGCCTTACCACTCAAGGCATCGGCCACCACATTGGCCTTTCCAGGATGATAGAGAATTATGATATCATAATCCTTAAGCAACTCCAACCACCTTCGTTGCTGCAAGTTAAGATCCTTATGTTTAAACAAATATTGTAGACTCCGATGATCGGTATATACCTCACACTGGACACCGTACAAGTAATGTCGCCAAATGTTTAAGGCATGAACAATAGCTGCTAACTCAAGATCATGGACTGGATAATTCTTCTCATGTACCTTTAACTATCTGGATGCATAGGCAATCACTCTACCGTCTTGCATTAGCACTGCGCCGAGACCAATACGCGACGCGTCACAATACACAGTATAAGACTCTGAACCTGTAGGCAACAACAATACCGGAGCTATAGTCAACGCTGTCTTGAGCTTCTGAAAGATATCTTCACATTCATCCGACCACCTGAACGGAGCACCTTTCTGGGTCCATTTAGACATAGGCGAGACAATAGATGAGAAACCCTCCACGAAGCGACAATAATAACCGGCCAAGCTGAGAAACCTCCAAATCTCAGTAACTGAAGATGGCCTCAGCCATTTTTGAACTGCCTCTATTTTCTTCGGATCCACCTTAATTCCTTCACTGGACACTATATGTCCCAACAATGCCACCGAATAAGCCACAATTCACACTTAGAAAATTTGGCATAAAGTCTCTCCTCTCTCAGCCTCTGTAATACAATACTCAAGTGTTGTGCATGCTCCTCCTGGCTACGTGAATACACCATAATATCATCAATAAATACCACTACAAATAAATCAAGATATGGCTTGAATACACTATTCATCAAATGCATAAATGCTGCTGGGGCATTGGTTAGCCCAAAAGACATCACAAGAAATTCATAGTGGCTATAACGACTTTTGAATGCCGTCTTTAGAATATACGAATCCCGAATTTTTAACTGGTGATACCCAGATCTCAAATCAATCTTGGAGAACACCCTCGCTCCCTGAAGCTGGTCAAATAAGTCATCGATACGCGGTAAAAGATATTTATTCTTGATTGTAACTTTGTTCAACTGCCTATAATCAATGCACATCCACATAGTACCATCTTTCTTTTTCACAAACAGAACCGGTGCACCCCAAGGTGACACACTAGGCCTAATAAACCCCTTTTCAAGGAGTTCCTGAAGTTGCTCTTTCAATCTTTTAACTCAGCCGGTGCCATACGATACAGAGGAATAGAAATGGGTTGAGTGCCATGCACCAAGTCAATACCGAAATTAATATCCCTGTCGGGTGGCATACCCGGTAGGTCTACAGGAAATACATCCAGAAAGTCTTGCACAACCGGTACTAAATCAATAATAGGAGTATTTGCATCAACATCTATCGCAAAGGCCAAATATGACAAACATCCATTTCCAACAATATGTTGGGCCTTCAAATAAGAAATTACCCTGCTAGGCACAAAATCTAGAGAACCTCTCCATTCAACTTTGGCAACCCCGACATCGTCAATGTCACAGTTTTTGCGTGACAGTCCACAATAGAATGACATGGAGCCAACAAATCCATACCCAGGATTACATCAAAATCAACCATACTGAGTAATAAGAGATCAACTCTAGTATCCAGTTCCCCAATGGTTACCACACACGACTGATACACACAGTCCACAATAATAATATCTCCCACCAGTGTAGATACAAAAACAGGTGAAATTAAAGACTCACGGGGCATATCCAGATAATGATTAAAATACGAAAACACATATGAATAAGTGGAACCAGGGTCAAATAATATAGAAGCCTCCATGTGGCACACTAAAATAATACATGTGATCACTGCATCTGAAGCAACAACATCTGGCCTGGCAGGAAAAGCATAGAATCGGGCCTGACCGCAACTGATCGCCCCCCCTCCTGGGCGACCCCTAGTTGATTGACCCCCACCCCGAGCTGGCTGGGCGGGTGGTGAAGTAACTGGTGCTGAAGTCGTAGTCTGACTCCTCTTTTGCACTGGACCTCCCTAGCAATGAGGACACTGTCTCCACATATTACCAAATTACCCTCACTCAAAGCAGCTCCCCGGTACTAATGGTGGTGCAGACAGAATTGGGCCCCGAGAACCAGGATCACTGCTAGAAGCACCCAGTGCAAATGAACCCTGAACTGAAGGGGCACGGGACGAACTCTGGGCTAGAAGGGCGCCGAGGGATGGTTGGCCCTGATGAGAATTGTATAAACCATGGCTAGATGATGCACCACGGTGAACTGGACGGCCCGTCTGAGCGTGTCTATAAAGACGACCCCTTCCGCGGTAAAACTGACCCCCTGAAGGAACACTGCTGAAATCACCTGGTCCACGAGGCCTCTTGGCTTCCCTCTCTCCATGTTCCTGACTATGTACAATCTCTATCTGCTGAGAAATGTCAACTACCTCATCAAACATATCACTCGATACTCTCTCCCGAGTCATAAGTAACTGCAGCTGATATGTGAGGCCATCAATGAACCTCCTAATCCTCTCCCTATCAGTGGGAAACAACCAAACTGTGTGACGAGCCAACTCAGAAAATCTCATCTCGTACTGCGTCACAGACATGCCATCCTGACGTAACTCCTCTCTACGAGACTGCGGCACGAACTTCTCCAAAAAGAGAACAGAGAATTCTAGCTATATAAGTGGTACTGCACCAACTGACATGCGCCTCTCATAAGCCTCACACCATCTGAAGGCAGCCCCAGAAAACTGAAAAGTAGTGAACGAGACCCCACTAGTCTCCAAAATACCCGTTGTTCGCAGCATCCACTGGCACTTATCCAAAAATCCCTGAGCATCCTCTGACTCAGCACCGCTAAATGATGTAGGTCGAAACCTCCAAAACCTCTCAAATCTCCTCTGCTCATCTTCTGCCATAACAGGAAATACCTGGGCCTGAATAGCTGTAGTCGGCTGGGCTAGTAGTGCCCCCAGTATCTTATGTCCCTATACAATCTAGTACGGAGTACGAGCAACCGGGGTATGAGTACCTCCCACGGCCTGAGAAGTGGCAGGTGCGGCCTGAGCTGAAACCACTTGAGCAAGCCATGCAAGTTGTCAATATATGGGCCAAAGTCTCCTGAAGGCCTGGAGTCACAATAGGCACAGCTGGTGCCTGAGCTGGAGCAATTGGCGGTACTACAGGTGCTGCTCCAACCGCTGCATGAGCCATACCTCGACCTCTACCTCGGCCCTGGCCTCTACCACATCCCCGACCTCTCGCGGCCCTAACTGGTGGCACTTGTGGCTGACCGACTGATCCGGTAGTACGTGTCCTCGCCATCTGTGAGACAATAGATTAACAGAAAATTAGTTTCCAGAATCAACAAATTCGCACGACAGAATACAATAATGTGAAATTTTTCTAAGGGTTAGGCAGCCTCCCGAAGATAAGTACAGACGTCTCCGTACCGATCCGCTAGACTCTACTAAACCTGCTCATGCCTCGTGAGACCTATGTAACCTAGGGCTCTGATACCAACTTGTCACGACCCAAAATCTCACCGGTCATGATGGCGCCTATCTCAATACTAGGCAATCTGACAATCTCAATAAACCACCATATCTTTTATGTTTGAAAACATAATATCTAAATATAGCAGAATAAAACTCACAAATACATATATAAACACACCCAAAACCCGGTGTCACTGAGTACCTAAGCATCTAGTATGAATAAAAGTCTGGAAAATACGGTCTACAACAATCTAAGACCAAATACATTAAACAAGGAGATAGGTAAAGAGAGACAAGGTCTGCGAAAAATGGCAGCTACCTCTGAATCTCCAAAAAATCAATCGTGCGAGAGAATCAACACCTGCTATGCCCGGGAAAACCTGGATCTGCACACGAAATGCAAGTTGTAGTATGAGTACAACCAACTCAGTAAGTAACAATAATAAATAAAGAACTGAAAGCAGTGACAACCTTCTCAGCTAAGTCCAAATACAATACTTTCTAATATAAAAGAGTAGGCATGCTCTCAAGTTCAACATTTAAGATTTCACTGAAATTTCATATCAAGTTTGACCGAAACATAAAATAATATTCTTTCGAAATTCCCAAAATAGTGATATATGACAGCTGAAATGCGGAAAATAATGAAATCAATGCATCCTCTCAGAGTAACAGACACTCAGTCCTCCCTTTCACTCCAACCTCACAATCACTCATTCCTCACAGTCACTCATCACTCGCCACTCGCCACTCGCCACTCGCCACTCGCCACTCGCCACTTGCCACTTGTACTGGGCATTTGTACTCAGTAGGTACATGCGCTCATTGGGGGTGTGCACAGACTCCGGATGGGCTCCTTCTGCCCAAGCACTATTTCAAGCCAATTATGGCATAATTAAATAAACGTGTTGCGGCGTGCAGCCCGATCCATAAATATCCTCACAATTAGGCCCTCAGCATCACTTAGTCATCAACCTCTCGAGTCTCTCGGGCTCTCAGAAATCACGATAAGCAACCCAAAAATATTAATATGATGCATCAATAATAATAAGAGAGACTGAGGTATGATATAAAATGAACAAACATGACTAAGTGAAAAAATAAAATTTGAACATATTATTCAACCACAGAAATGACCCCAGTGGGTACCAATAATAACAACATATGTCTAAACATGATTTTTAATACGAGTCTCATCTCAATTTTTCCCTATCAAGTAGAGAATTTACGGATATCAACAGATAACTCAATTTCGCAGTTCCAAGGAATTTGACCAAGTCACAATTCCTACAGTGCGCTCTCACACGTCGGTCACCTAGCATGTGCATCACCTCAAAACTACTCACAAAACACATAATCCGGGGTTTCATACCCTCAGGACCAAATTTAAGACACCTCAAACCGTGAAATTCTTATTCCGCTAAGCCTTTGCCTCATGAATTGGCCTCCAAACACCTCGAATCTAGCCATAAATAATTCATTTTAATCACTAAAATTTATTGGAATTAATTCCGTGAGAAAATACTAATTTTCCATTAAAATCCAAAATTTAGCTCAAAAATGTCTTGGAACCCGACAACAAAATCCGAAAGTCCATTCAACCACGAGCCATACCAATTTTACTAAAATCCGACCTCATCTCGACCCTCAAATCTACAATTTAAACCAAGAGGGTTTTCTAAATTTTTCCAACTTAATTCACCCATTAACTGATAAAAACAACAATAGATTCGCGTAATTTAACCAATATTGAGTTAAGAATACTTACCCCATTGTCTCCCAAATATCGCCTCTTCCCGAGATCAAATCCGTCGAAAATGGAGTCCCATTTTCAGACCTTAAACTCTCTGCCCAGACATTAGCTCTACGCGATCGCGAACATTCCCACGCGATCGCGAAGAACAGTTTGCCACAGCCCAAATTTAACTCTACGCGATCGCGGACTTTCCCATGCGATCTCAATGCACAACATCAAAGACCTACGCGATCGCGGTCCTAACCACGCGATCGCGAAGCACAAATGAATGATTTCCATTTCTGCTCATTTCATCTACGCGAATGCGACCTTCTTCACGCATTCCCGAATAACAAACTCACATAGCTACGCGATCGCGTCCCACCTCACGCGACCACGAAGCACAAAATATCACTACCTCAAATTAACCCTACGCGATCGCGTAGAACAAAAACCTCCACTGACCAACTAAGCCTACATGATCGCACACGCATTCACGCAATCGCATATAAGGAAATCAGATATAGATATCAGAAAATTCAAGCAGTTTTTTAAGTCCAAATTTTGATCCGTTAACCATCCGAAACTCACCCGATCCCCTTGGAACCTCAACTAAATATACCAACAAGTTCTAAAACGTCATACGAACTTAGTCGAACCCTCAAATCATCTCAAACAATGCTAAAATCATGAATTACACCGTAATTCAAGCCTAATGAACTTTAAAAATTCCAATTTCTACAAACGACCCTGAAACCTATCAAATCACATCCGATTGATCTCAAATTGTGCATGCAAGTCATAAATGACATAACTGACCTATTCAAATTTTCAGAATCGGATTTTGACCCCGATATCAAAAAGTCAACCCCCCGGTCAAACTCCCCAAAAATTTGATTTTCGCCATTTCAAGTTTAATTCCACTACGGACCTCCAAATAATATTCTGGACACGCTCCTAAGTCCAAAATCACTATACAGAGCTATTGGAAATATTAGAATTTGAATCCGAGACCATTTATACATAAGTCCCCATCCGGTCTGTTCTAACTTAAATTTCCAATTATGAGACTAAGTGTCTCATTTCACTCCGAATTCCTTCCGGACCTGAACTAACTAACCCGATAAGTTATAAATCAACTGTAAACCATAAATTGAGAAGTAAATGGGGAAACAAGGTTATAATATTTAAAACGACCGGCCGGGTCATTACATGGTGTACTTCCGGACTCATGAGGATCATGAGCAGCACCGGAGGACTGTACTTCATACCTTGAGAGAAAAGAAGTTATATACAAAATTTTCAAAGTGTGAGTTTTGGCTAGACTCAATGGTATTATTGGGTCATATAGTATCGTGTGATGGGATCCAGGTAGATCCGAAGAAGATTGAAGCAGTGAAGAGTTGGCCCAGACCGTCCTCACCTACAGAGATCCGGAGTTTTATTGGTTTGGAGGGGTATTACCATCTATTTGTAGAGGGTTTCTTATCTATTGCAACAGATATGACCAGGCTGACCCAGAAGGGTACTCCGTTCAGGTGGACAGTGGAATGTGAGGAGAGCTTTTAGAAGCTTAAGACAGCTTTGACTACATCCCCAGTATTGGTATCGCCTACAGGTTCGAGGTCTTATACTGTATATTATGATGCATCGAGGATTGGTCTCAGCTCGGTGTTGATGCAAGACGGTAGGGTGATTGCCTATGTGTTTAGACAGCTGAAGGTGCATGAAAAATATTATATGGTCCACGACCTTGAGTTAGCAGCTATTGTTCATGCCTTGAAGATTTGGCGGCATTATTTGTACGGTGTTCCTTGTGAGATTTACACCGATCATCGGAGTTTGCAGCATCTGTTCAAGCAAAAGGATCTTAACTTGCGTCAGTGGCGGTAGTTGGAGCTACTTAAGGACTATGATATCACTATTTTGTACCATCCGGGGAAAGCCAATGTGGTCGTCAATACTTTGAGTCGCCGAGCAAAGAGTTTGGGGAGTTTAGCATATCTACCAGTAGCAAAGAGGCCATTGACGTTGGATGTTCAGGACTTGGTCATCCAGTTTGTGAGATTGGATATTTCTGAGCCAGGTCGAGTATTGGCTCGTGTGGTCTCTCAGTCATCTCTTTATGATCGTATCAGGGAGCGTCAGTATGATGACCCCCATTTGTTTGTCCTTAAGGACACGGTCCAGCACGGTGATGCTAAGGACGTCAATATTAGGGATGATGGTGCATTGAGGGTGCAGGGTAGGCTATGTGTGCCTAATATGGATGGTTTGCGTGAGTTGATTCTCTAGGAGGCTCACAGTTCGCGGTACTCTATTCATCCAGGTGCTGCAAAGATGTATCAGGACTTGAGACAGCATTTCTGGTGGAGGAGAATGAAGAAGGACATAGTAGAATATGTAGCTCGGTGTCTGAATTGCCAGCAGGTAAAGTATGAGCATCAGCAGTCCAGTGGATTGCTTCAGAAGTTAGAGATTCCGGAGTGGAAATGGGAGCGGATCACTATGGATTTCATTGTTGTACTCCCACGGACTCAGTAGATGTTTGATGCAGTTTGGGTGATTATAGATATGCTGACCAAGTCAACTCATTTCATTCCTATGATGACTACCTATTCTTCCGAGCAGTTGGCTCGAATTTATATCCGCGAGATTGTCAGGCTTCATGAAGTACCGGTATCTATCATCTCTGACTGAGGTACACAGTTTACATCACAGTTTTGGAAGGATGTACAGCAGGAGTTGGGTACTCGGGATGAGTTGAGCACAACATTCCACCCTTAGACGGACGGACAGTCTGAGTGCACTATTCATATATTGGAAGATATGCTCCACGCATGTGTGATATATTTTGTGGGTGCTTGGGACCAGTTTTTGCCACTTACGGAGTTTGCTTACAACAACAGTTATCAGTCCAGCATTCAGATGGCACCATATGAGGCTCTGTATGGCAGGCAGTATCGTTCCCCAGTGGGTTGGTTCTAGCCAGGCGAGGCCAGATTATTGGATACGGACTTGGTTCAGGATGCCTTAGAGAAGGTTAAGGTGATTCAGGATAGATTTCGCACAGTCCAGTCTAGACAGAAGAGTTACGCGGATCGAAAGGTTTGCGATGTTGCATTCATGGTTGGAGAGCAGTTCTTGCTCCGAGGTTTCGCATATGAAGGGCGTTATGAGGTTCGGAAAGAAGGGCAAGCTAAGCCCAAGGTTTATTGGTCCCTTTGAGGTGTTTTGATGAGTTGGAGAGGTTGCTTATGAGCTTGCTTTACCTCCCAGCCTAGCATAAGTTCATCCGATATTTCATGTTTCGATGCTCCGAAAGTATCACGGAGATCCGTCTCATGTGTTGGATTTTAGCTCAGTCCAATTGGACAAGGATCTATCTTATGTTGAGGAGCCAGTGGCTATTTTAGATAGGTAGGTCAGAAAGCTAAGGTAAAAGAATATTGCTTTCGTGAAGGTTCAGTAGAGGGGACAGCGCCGAGGAGGCGACTTGGGAGACCTAGCAGGATATGCGCAGCCGTTATCCTCATCTTTTTACCACTTCTGGTATGTCTTTATACTCGCTCGAGGATGAACGATTGTTTTAAGAGGGGGAGGATGTAACGACCCGGCTGGTCATTTTGAGAGTAATAAGTGACTTGCCGGGAGGGTTTGTTTTGGTTTCGAGTATTTTGGGACACTTAGTCCTTAAAATGAAAGCTTAAGTCTTATAATTTTGACTGTAGTAGGAACTATGTGAAGATGACTCCGGAATGGAGTTTCATCCGTTCCGTTAGCTCCGTTGGGTGATTTTGGGCTTAGGAGCATGTCCGGATTTCGTTTTGGAGGTCTGTAGCTCATTTAGGCTTGAAATGGCAAAAGTCAATTTTTTTTGAGATTTTGACCGGTAGTGAAATTTCTGATATCGGAGTCGGATTCTGATTTCAGAAGTTGGAGTAGGTCTGTAATGTTAAATATGACTTGTGTGAAATATTTGGGGTTAATCAAACGTGGTTTGATAGGTTTCGGCATCGGTTGTCAAATTTGGAAAATTCTAAGTTCTTTAAGTTTGATTCAGAGGATGATTCGTGATTTTAGCGTTGTTTTGGGTCGTTTGAGGGCTTGATTAAGTTCGTATTGTGTTTTAGGATTGGTTGGTATATTTTGTCGAAGTCCCTGGGGCCTCGGGTGAGTTTCGGGTGCTTAACGGATGGAAAATATGACTTGTACATATTCTGATGTTGCTGGTTCTGGTATTTTCGAACCTGCGGTGGGAAGTCCGCAGGTGCGGT
The DNA here is from genome assembly GCF_000715075.1 of Nicotiana tabacum. NCBI lineage: Eukaryota > Viridiplantae > Streptophyta > Magnoliopsida > Solanales > Solanaceae > Nicotiana > Nicotiana tabacum. The sequence goes on from NC_134093.1 coordinate 109,825,013, forward strand.
CCCGCAGAAGTGAGAGAAAGGTTGTAGATGTGCTTTAAATCGTGAGGGACAGTGGTCGCTGGGGCGACGAGTAAGCCGCATCTGCGGAAGAGAGATCGCTGAAGGGGATTTGGGGAGGAAGCCAAGTTCTGCAGAAGCGGACGATTGAGCGCAGAAGCGCATCCGCAGATGCGGATATATGTGCGCAGGTGCGGAGCCAGGGAAATTAATTAAATTCCGCATGTGCGGAGCATTAGCCGCAGGTGCGGAGCTTTAGCCGCAGAAGCGGTTAATGGACCGCATGTGCGGTTTAACTGGCAGAAAAAGGGGCCAAATCGAGGGTTTGATTCATTTCTTCATTTTTGGACTTGGGAACTTGGGAATTGGTGATTTTTCGAAGGATTTTCAGAGAGAGCTTTGGGGTAATGATTCCTAACTCGTTTTCAGTTGTATTTCATTAATCTATAGTTGTTTCCTCCATTTAATTTCGGATTTGGATTGAAAAGTTGGGAAAATGGGGGAAGAGTTCCCTAACCGAATATCTGAGTTTTGATTGGGATTTAGACATCAGGTTTGGATAGTTTTGGTACGAGTGAAGTTGTGAGTGAATGGGTGTTCGTATTTTGTGACTTTTACCCGATTCCGAGACGTGGGCCCGGGTCGACTTTCGGAATTTTTGTTAAAGTATTGATTTCATTAATTAGATGAGTCTATTGTGATTGTATTTATGATATTTAATTTCTTTTGGCTTGCTTTGGGCCATTCGGGGCCGGATATTCGTGGGAAAGGAATTGTGGCCGATTGATTGAGCTTGGTTCAAAGTAAATGGCTTGCCTAACCTTGTGTGGGGGAAATTCCCTTAGGATTTGGTACTGTTTTGATATGTGAGTGTCATACACGCAAGGTGACGAGTACGTACACGGGCTAATTGCTGTAAAAACCCGATTTCTGCTAAGTAATAACTTGTTTCCTTCTTATTTGAGTTACACCAGCATGTGTAGTATCATATTAGCTTATCTGAACTTTGTGCAGCATGTTTAGTGAATTTCATGTTTTTCCTTGACTTGTACTTTCTCTAAATTGTATGATTTCGTGTTGTAGCTGTTAATTCTATTATTTGAGTTGCATATTTACTTTTGGGACTACGGAACGGTATTCCGGGAGATCCCCCTGTATTGCATATTTACTTTGGGACTACAGAATGTTATTCTGGGAGATCCCCCTGTCTTGCATATTTACTTTGGGACTACGGAACTGTATTCCGGGAGATCCCCCCTGTCTTGAATATTTACTTTGGGACTACGGAACGGTATTTCAGGAGATCCCCATGTACTGCATATTTACTTTGGGACTACGGAACGGTAATCTGGGAGATCCCCCTGTACTGCATATTTACTTTGGGACTACGGAACGGTATTCCGGGAGATCCCCCTGTACTGCATATTAACTTTGGGACTACGGAACGGTATTCCAGAAGATTCCCCTGTACATTTATGTTTGGGACTACGAGACGGTATCTCGGGAGATCCTCTGTTGTTATCTTTGTGTACAAAGTTGTTGTCTTCTATGATTTCATTCCTATTAAATTTCAGTCTTTATTTTACTACCGTATTTCATTCTACCTTTTTTTATTATATATATATATATATATATATAGTAGTAGGGCCCTGATGTGACCACGTCACTGCTCGACCGAGGTTAGGCTTGGCACTTACTGGGTACCGATTGTGATGTACTCATGCTACTCTTATGCATATGTTTTTCGTGTGCAGATCCAAGTGCTCCTTATTAGCCGAACTATCAGTGAGCCGGGACAGCTTTGGAGACTTCAAGGTATATCTTCCGCGTCCGCAGACCTCGGAGTCCCCTTCTACTCTTCCCCATGTCCATTATCTTCTGTATTTTCGTTTTATTAGACTCTGATGTATAGAGACACTAGATTTTCCTTCTGTAGTTTATGATTCACGATGTTTCGGGTTTGGGAATATTCGGTGTATTTTTGAATAGTTGGTTATTGTACATGCCAAGCGGTGTGGTACCCAGTTAGCTGTTAAATTTATATTTTCATTTGATTATTCCGCAAAATATTAGGCTTACCTAGTCGACTAGGCGCCATCACGACGTCATACGGAGGGGAAATTGGGTCGCGACAGGTCGTTTATCAACACCCCACACTTAAACTCTTGCTCGTCCTCGAGAAATGTTCTACACTTTACAACAACACGACCTTTTAAAACCACTCTCATAACGCATCATACCAAGAATATCTAAAATAAACTAAGCACAATACAGTAACATCCTCACCTTAAAATTTGACTCACAAGCACAACGCATTTTTCACAACCTGCTCACTTACTCTAATATAGAGGTCAACGACATTACCTTTCCTTCATGAATCAAGTGCACTCACACAACAAAAGAGAGTAGTTCCACACACATAAAATTCAATAACAATTAGGAACTCAATCTAGAAATAATTCACTCACTCTCAGAAACAACATTCATATGCCACAAAAGATGAACCATAGGCTTTCCCGTAGTGTACTACTCTACTAATCGAACTCATTCAGTCAAGGATCAATTAAGACTTTATTTGATTGTAATGTAGGCTGCGGGACGGGTAGGATACATTTAGATATACGAGTGATTACTCCTCCCTAAGAACTTTAATACATACACTTTAACATTTAACACCCCATAATTATGTCAAACCATAACTCCACTTTCACATCAATGCATATTAACTCCTTACTTCTTTAAGCACAATTACATCACGAGTCACCACTATCAAGGAATTTGTTTTACACAATACAACTACCTTTTTTTTTTCAATTCAAGTGGCTCTTACTTTTTTAAAATAGTGCACCTTTCTCCTTATTTTATTGGTTCCACTCAAAAGCCAAACCAGCACCCCACACTTCAACTTTTACAAAGTTCATTACAATTCAAGTACTTATGAGAGGTGAAAAGGTTCAAATAGATGGTTAATTCAAACAAATGGATAAGGCTTGTAATCATTTTGCCAAAGAAATAAGATTACAGGCTCAAAGGGTTTACTATGATACATAACACTTAGGCGGGGAAAATATATATATATATATATATATATATATATATATATATATATATATATATATATATATATATGGATCAATAAAGAAATGACTATATTACTTCCAAAACTGAACAAAACTACTATTTCACTTTGCAAACACAGGGGAAAAGTTCTAGACATCAAATGCAATGCACAGAATCACACACATGTCACATAACTCACTCAGGATTGGACTCATCAAGACACTCTAGTCAAAGCAGTTAAGCAAATTTAAAATCATACAATTTAAGGTTCTTACCCAAGAGTCAAAAACTGGGCCTAAGAGTCACAACCAAAGTACTCACTATTCTCAAGGCATAACAAAGTCAAGAGATATTGCTTCAATTCCAATCACAGCACAATGGCTCCTACTCCTAAAAATAATACAACTAACTACACTCGGTTCAAACAAACCCTTGGAAAAGAACTGCGACAAAAAGAAAAACCAAAGGGGAATTATTACATTGCCTAACAAAATAATATCTTTTTGTCTTTTTTCTTTCGACTTAAATCACTCAAGAAACCTATTGAATGAGATCCATCGTCGGGAAAAGTCACATTTTTCTACTTTTTTCGTTCTTTTTTCTTTTTTCTTCGATTTTTCTAAGAAGTTAACATTTTTCTAACACACTACTACTAATTATCTAGAGCAATTCTTCCACCCCACACTTAAAAGAGTGTAGTGTCCCCAATGCACAAATAAAGCAAAACACAAATGTGGGTGGACAAGAGACTCCCTGAAAGGCCAAAGCCCGAAGCAATAGCAGTTCACGGGATACTTAGACTTCCCCCAGGCATGGTCCTTTCTGTGGGCACCCCACACTTAGTTCTCACCATCTAGCTCGCTTTTGCACTCTTCCAATGGCTTTCTTCCTATGCTTATAATCTGACAAAATAAAAACAAACACTATAAAAATAATATAATAAAAATAAAAATAAAAGAAAGCAGTAAAGATGGGTTGCCTCCCAACAAGCGCCTGATTTAACGCCGCAGCATGACTTGAACCACTTTTTTTTCTCTATCTTAAACTTATGAATTGAGCCCCCAATTTGGCTTCAAGCTTTCTGCTATGCTCTCGGGGTGGTGGGACAAATATAATTGGACCAAGTAACCAATTTCGCATTCTACACTTCTTTTCAGATGAGGTCTGTAATTCTTTTTCTCTGGTACAATAAATTCCAGAATGTAAGCACATTTTTCCTCATCTGTTGGCTCCTCCAAAGGCTTGAATGACTCAATTTCATATCATCATCCAAACACAATGTCAAAAAATGCATGGAATGAGGACTAGTATACCCCAACTCTAGAATTGCGTCACTATTTACATCCTCATATATATAAACACACTAGAGTCTTCAAATATAATATTATCTACTTTCTCACATGACTCTAGAACACTCTTCTCAACCATGGTATCCTCAAGAAAAGTATGGTCGAATGATTGACTCTCCACTTTTAGCTACTCCATTTGGCGTATAAGCTCATTTTCAGTTTCACACAACTCAGAATAATTTTGTTGGGCGTTAGACGATACAACCCTTGCATTCAATTGAGATTCCAAGTCCTGATAGCAGTGCCAAAATTTTCCATCTCTTGCCCCAGTTTGGCTCTTTCTTCTATTAAGTCTTTCATCCCATCTGTAATTTTCTCATGTTGAGCCTCAAAATCTCCTCTTCTTTAAAAGTTTTGTCTTGCTGGAACTCACTCTCTTGTCCAATTTTAGGATCTTCTGGACTATCAACTAAGTCTGCAACTTGTTGATCATTAAATGTTTCAGCCCATTCTTCTACTTTGGCCTACATTCTCTTCATTGTTGCCTTGAGATTTTCAAAGTCTTTTCAGCGTTAAATAGTCTATTCCAACAATTGCCTAAACAGGTCCATGGTCTGAGCATTATATTCCACATTCTCCACCTTGTTTCTATCAAACTCATAAAAAATATCAGAAACATCATAATAAGGCCTCGAAGAAGAATAAAAAGAATTAGTACAGTCATTCCAATGGCCACCTTGACCACCACACATATTACAAATATTCCACTAAGGATTGAGATTGTGCACCGAACTCGCTCCCGGGAATATGTTGACAATGTTTCTACCAGTGGGGTCCTCCACAATATAGACAAGGATCATCAAAGTAAGAATAACCATCATTCAAACAATTTTCATTCCAAGAATCCATGTAAAAAAAATTATAATACTAACTAAATAAAAAATTTAAAAACTTGAATAGAAATCAATTAAAGCTTTACTTAGATAAACAATCAATAACTAAGTCCCCGGCAATGGTGAAAAAGCTTGTTGGTTCCCCAAGCACACGTAAGTATATGCGGTCTTCAAGTAATAAAGTGACTAAAAGTCGGATGCCAAATCCACGAGGACTTGTTATCAACTATTAGCTAGATCAAACTATCCTAATTATCTAAACAAGGATTAAACCTAGAAGTATTTGATTCTAAACTAATTAAAATAAAAATAAAATAAATAATGAACTCTGAACAAAGGAAGAATATATTTTTTATGTATCAATGTAATGAAAACGATCTAGGGTTATGGGCTATCTAACATTCCTATTGTATTCTTCAATTAAATTGACTAACTAATTTATCTAGCTTATTGGTTGACAGGGTTAATATTGCTCATAAGAATCTGTCGAGTTCTTACTCGCCTATTCAAGCTAATCTAACGTTAATATGTCTATGAAATTAAAACTAACAAGAACGCATTTATAATTCTTGTACATTAACCAAGCAAGGCAATTAGGTATATGTCTATCCTAACCGCAAATCAGTTCCCCGATGCCCAGGTTCAAGAACTTGGTCTACTCAATCCTATATACAATCTAGAATTCCCACTTTCGAGTTCAATTCTAGATTTGTAGATAGTATTCAATTGGTAATCAAGCAATCAAATAATTAAGCGCAAGATTGAATTAATAAACCAATATGATAAATCAAGAAAGCAAAATCAATATCCGAATAACAATAGTCGTAAAATAACCACAACCCTAGAATGTGAAGTTTAGCTCCATATAGACATGGTAGCCAAACAACAAATCATACAAAGAAACATAAAAATTATAAAGTTTGGTGGAAGAAAAGATGAAACCCGGCCTCCACAACGGCTCTGTGCTCTCCCATTGTCAAAAGTCACGTTCCTCCTTCACAAGTCACGTCCCACCCTCCCCCGCAAAAGTGAGTTTAAAGACTATTAATATGGGATAGGGTTAGCATGGGGTGAAATAATATAATCCCACTTCGAAACAACCTTTTTAGGTTAGCTCGTTCACTCTCTCGTGCGCACGCGAGAATAAACGAGCAAAGTTTTTTTCTTTTTCTTTTTCTTCTAGGTCTCTCGTGCACTTCCATGACTTTTTCTATACTTCGCTATTTTATTTTTCAAGCATTTCCTCAATAGCTCGTCCACTCTCCCGTGTGCACGCGAGAGTGAACGCGCAAAGTCCTTTTGTCTTTTGGTCACAAAATCAACTTCTTTTGCTCACTTTTTATCCAACTTACTCCTACACATAAGAATACACGTAATGAGCATAATTCACTACAAAAACTCATGTAATCTACCGTAGCCACACAAGTTATGAGATGAAAGTACACCGAAAAATATGCATTTTTGGTTGTTTATCAAGTTCCCCATGATTTTGTAAATCACGTGATGTTTGACATATTTTCATATGTTTTAATGTTAATTTATCGCCATTATTATTGTATTTGATGAGTCTTATGTGCTAAATATGCCAAATTGATGCTTTAGGAACAAAACAATGCAGTTGAAAATAACGCGAGTCATGTTGGAGGCACAAATCTAAGCGAGCAAAACATATATAGCTTGTGTGGCTGCCTAATCACCAGTTAACTTTTATGTATGGATCTTGAATTGAACTTAAAAAAGAGAATTCTTGATTGCAACAAGTTTGAATAGGGCAAGTTATTTAACATAGGCATTAGGAAATAAATTCGTGATTAAAATAGAATTATACTTAATCTTCTAGCTTAATTATTTTATAGATACTATTAATGTAGGGAAAATGCCTAAGTACCCCATAACCTAGAGCTAGATTTTCAACTAGACACTTTATCTTTGCAGGGATCCTACTACCCCTGAACTATTTTTAATTAAAATTATATACCCTTAATGCTGGCGTGGCATAAGAGAGTGTATGTCACCCTCCTTGGGAGAGTGAGAAAGAGAGATAATGCTGAAATTTTATTTTTATAAATATATTATTTTTCTATTTTTTCATTCTCTTGTTTTTCTTTTTCTTTTCCTTTTCTTTCCTCCAGTTTTGTTACTTACAGATTGGCCGAAAATTAGCTCCGGCATTCTCCATATTTTCCAGCAAGATCGAGTTGAAGATTATTCTTTCCTCTCCATACTTCACTACACTTTATAGAAGATTACTGCTATTTCTAATCTCTTCATTCACCACTTTTAAACTTTCAATTGCAATTGCTTCTCACAAAAAGGAATGAAAAAATCTCGTCCCAAGATTAATTTCTGATTAAACCCAGAAGAAGACCATAAAAGACTCAACAAGAATAAGGGTTTTGATTGTTAGTTGCAAAACTTATTCTCGTCATGCTTGTCATTTTTCTATTGGATCCTATTTTTAACTAATCAAATTTACATAAAAGAGAGAACAAAGAACAAGAATTTGGTTGTTGATTGTTGATTGTTGATTGCCAGAAAGTTTTCTAGGAGCTTTCAACCAAAACAATTTTGTTGCTTCACTTGTGGGTTGGGGGATGAAAGAAGGTGGTATGTGTGAAAAAGGAAAACGAATTTTAAAAAATACAAAAAGTGAGTTGGGAAAAGAAGTAGATGGGAAAAACCAAGAAAAAATAATTTTAGTGGGAAATACATATGTTAAACACGTGTAGATTTCACCACCAAACACATATGTGGTAGTGGCATTTTAGGGTGATACTATAATTCTATTTAAAAATAGTTCAGTGGGGTAATAGGACTCCCGCAAAGATAAAGTATGTAGTTAGAAATCTTGTTCAGGTGCTGGACCCATGCAGATGTCGTGGGCTTATCACATAAAAATCGTGGAATCGGACGGAATTCCAGTATTATGGCCCTAAAATACCAAAAAATGAGGAACAATCATGGCGAAGCTATGATTAATGTTCCTTAGGTTATTTTTGATGGGCTGGAAAAATTTTAGGCGATTCGTATCCGGGCGCCCGGGCCCATGCAGATGGAGTGGGCTATATAGCACACGAAAATCTGAAAATCAAGCAGAGTTCCCATTTTATGGCCTTAAAATACAAAAAAGAAGGAATGGTCATGGAGAGGCGATGAATAATGTTCCTTAGGTCGTTTGTGATAGGCCGGCAAAATTTTAGATGATTCGGGTCCGCGCATCCAGACCCATGTAGCTGGCGCGAGCTATAGCACATGAAAATTTGGGAATCGGACGGAATTCCAGTTTTATGGCCCTAAAATACCAAAAGAAAGAGGAACGGTCATGGCTAGGCGATGACTAATGTTCCTTAGGACCTTTTTGATGGGCCGGCAAAATTTTAGGCGATTCGGGTCCGGGCGCCCGGGTATATGCGGATGGCGTGTGCTATAGCACACAAAAATTAGGAATAGGGAGGAATTCGATTTTATGACAATAAAATACCAAAATATGAGGAACGATCATGGCGAGGCGATGACTAATGTTCCTTATGTAGTTTTTTATGGGCCGGCAAAATTTTAGGCTATTCGTGTCGGTGGTCCCGAACCCATACAGATGGCGTGGGCTATAACATATGAAAATCTGAGAATCGGGCGGAAATCTAATTTTATGGCCCTAAAACGCCAAAAACCGTGGAGCGGTAATAGCGAGGCAATGGCTAATGTTCCTTAGGTTATTTTTGGTGGGTCTGTAGAATGTTAAGCTATTCGTGTCCGGACACCCAGACTCATTCAGATAGTGTGGGCAAGCACACAAAAATCATGGAATCGTGCGAAGTTCTAGTTTTATAGCCCTAAAACGCCAGAAAAAGAGGCACGGTCATGGAGAGGCGAATAGTAATGTTTTTAGGTCAATTTTGATGGGCCAACCAAATTTTAGGCGATTCGGGTCTAGATGCACAGACCCATGCAGATGGTGTGGGCTATAGCACATGAAAATCTGAGAATCGGGCGGAAATCCAGTTATATGGAACTAAAATGCCAAAAAAGCATGAACGGTCATGGAGAGGCAGTGACTAATATTCCATAGGTCATTTTATATGGGCCGAAAAAATATTAGGCCATTCGAATCCGGATGCCCGGACACATGCAGATGGTATGGGCTATAGCACACGAAAATCTGAAAATTCGCAGAATTCCATTTTTAAAATCCTAAAATGCAAAAAAGCAAGGAATAATCATGGCAAGGTGACAGATAATATTCCTTAGGGAATTTTTTATGGCCCCGTAAAATTATAGGTAATTCGGGACCGAGCACCCAGACCCATGCAGATGGCGTAGGCTATAACACACAAAAATTTGGGAATCGGGCGGAATTGAAGTTTTACGGACCTAAAACGCCACAAAATAAGCAACGGTCATGGCTAGACGATGACTAATGTTCCTTAGGTCATTTTATATAGGCCAACAAAATTTTAGGCAACTCGGGTCCAAGGTTTCGGACCCATGCAGATGGTGGGGGCTATATCATACAAAAATTTGGGAATCGGGAGGAATTACAATTTTATGGCCCTAAAATGTCAAAGAAGTAGGAACAAACATGGTGAGGCGGTGATTAATTTTTCGTTAGTCATTTTTGATGGGCCAACAAAATTTTATGCAATTTCGGTCCGGACGCCCTGACCCATGCAAATATCATGGGCTATAGCCCATGAAAATCTGAGAGCCTAGTGAAAATTTTACTTTATGGCCCTAAAACAAAACACGAGGAACGATCATGGAGAGGTTATGACTAATGTTCCTTAGGTTATTTTTGATGGGCCGGAAAAATATTAGGCAATTTGGGTCAAGGCGCCCGAATCCAAAAAGATGGCGTGGGCTATAGCACACAAAAATCTAGAAATCTGGCGGAATTCCAGTTTTATGGCCCTAACCGCACGATGACTATTATTCATTAGGTCGTTTTTTTATGGGCTGGAAAATTTTTAGATGATTCGGGTCCGGACACCCGAACCCATACAAATGGCAATGGCACACACGAAAATCTCAAAATCAGAGGAAATTCTAGTTTTATCGCCCAAAACACCAAAAAAGGACGAACAGTCATGGAGAGGCGATAACTAATGTTGCTTAGGTCATTTTTAATGGGTCGACAATATTTTAGGCGATTCAGGTCCGGATGCCCGGAATCACGTAGATGGCATGGGCTATAGCACTCGAAAATCTGGGAATCAAGCAAAATTCTAGTTTTATGTCCCTAAACGCCACAAAACGAGGATCGATCATGGCGAGACAATGACTAATGTTCCTTAGGTCATTATTTATGGGCCGAAAAAGTTTTAGGCGCTTAGGGTTTGTGCGCCCTAACCCATGCAGATGGCGTGGGCTATAGCACAAGAAAATTGGAGAATCAGGTTGAATTCTAGGTTTATGGCCTAAAACGCCAAACCCAAGGAACGACAATGGCAAGGACATGACTAATGTTTCTTAGGTCATTTTTAAGGGGCCAAAAATATTTTAGGTTGTTCGGGTCTCAGCGCATATGGCGTGGGCTATAGCACACAAAAATTTAAGAATCGGGCGGAATTTCAGTTTAATGTCCCTAAAACAACAAAAAATGAGAAATGGACCCATGCAGACGACGTGGGCTATCGCACACGAAAATCTAGGAATCGGGTGGAATTCAAGTTATATGGCCCTAATACGCAAATATACGAGGAACAATCATAGCGAGGCGATGAAAAATATTCCTTAGGTTATTTTTGATGGGACAAAAAAATATTAGGCGATTCGAATCCGAGCGCCCGGACCCATGCAAATGGTGTGGGCTATAGCACACAAAAATCTTGGAATCGGGAGGAATTCCATTTTTGTGGCCCTAAAATGCCAAAAAGGAGGAACGATCATGGAGAGGCGATGACTAATGTTCCTTAGGTCCTTTTTGATGGGCTGGGAAAATTATAGGTGATTCGGGTTCGGGCCTGGACCCATGTAGACGGCATGGGCTATAATATACGAAAATCTATGAATTAGGAGTAATTCCAGTTTTATGGCCATAAAATGCAAAAATATGAGGAACAGTCATGGAGAGGTGCTGACGAATGTTCCTTATGTCATTTTTGATGGGCCGGAAAATTTTTAGGAGATTCGGGTCTGGGCGCTCGGTCCCATGCAGATGGTGTGGGCTATAGAACACGAAAATCTTGGAATTGGACGAAATTCTAATTTTATGACCGTAAAATGCCATAAAAGAGGAGCGATAATGGCGAGGCGATAAATAATATTTCTTAGGTCATTTTTTATCCGCCAAAAAACTTTTAGGCGATTCGGCTCCGAACGCTCGGACCCATGCATACGGCGTGGGCTATAGCACGAAAATCTGTGAATCGGGCAGGTGATGAAAAATGTTCCTAAGGTCATTTTTGCGGGGCCAGCAAAATTTTAGGCAATTAGGGTCCAGACGCCCTGACCCATACAGATGGCGTGGGCTTAACACACGAAAATCTTGGAACCGTGCGAAATTCAAATTTTATGGCCCTAAAATGACAAAAAGGAGGAACGGTCATGGCGAGGTGAAGACTAATGTTCCTTAAATCCTTTTTGATGGGCCAGACATTTTTTAGGTAATTCGGGTATGGTCTCCCGGACCCATGCAGATGACATGGGCTATAGAGCACGAAAATATGGTAATCAGAGATAATTCCAGTTATATTGCCCAAAACTGAAAAATATGAGGAGCGGTCATGGCGAGGTAGTGACTATTGTTCCTTAAGTCATTTTTGATTGTCTGGCAAAAAGTTAGGTTATCGGGGTTTGGGCGCCAGGGCATATGCAGAAGGCGTTGGCTATAGCACACAAAAACTTGGGAATCCGGCGTAATTTCAGTTTTATGGCCCTGACATGCCAAAAAATGAGTAACGGTCATGGGGAGGCAATGACTATTTTTACTTAGGTCAGTTTTGATGGTCTAGAAAACTTTTAGGCGATTGCGATCCATGCCCCCGGGCCCATGCAGAAGGTGTGGGTTATAACATACGAAAATCTGGGAATTGAGCAGAATTCCAGTTTTATGGCCCTAAAACGCCACAAAACGAGTAACGCTCTTGGAGAAGCGGTGATTATTGTTCCTTATGTCAGTTTTTATGGTCCGGAAAAATTTCGGTGATCAGGGTCTAGAAGCCCAGATCCATGCAGAAGGCGTGGCCTATAACACATGAAAATTTCGGAATCAGGCCGAGTTCCAATTTTATGGCCCCAAAACGCTAAAAAATGACTAACGGTAATGGCGAGACGGTGACAATTGTTCCTTAGGTTGTTTTTACTGGTCCGACATAATTTTTGGAGATTTAGGTCCGCCGGAGCCCATGTAGAAGGTGTGGGCTATAGTACACAAAAACCAGAGAATTAGGTGGAATTCCAAATTTATGCCCCTAAAACGGAAAAATTGAGTAAAAGTCATGGGGAGGCGGTAACTATTGTTCCCTGGTCGTTTTTGATGGTCCGGTAAGATTTGGTCCAAGCGCCCGGGCCCATGTCCAAGGCGTGGGCTATAGCACATAAATATTTTGGGAATCAGGCGGAGTTCTAGTTATATAGCCCTAAAGCGCCAAACAATAAGTAATGGTCATGGAGCGACGGTGACTATTGTCCCCCAGGACATTTTACATGGTCTTGAAAATTTTAGGCAATCAGGGTCCGAGCGACCGGGCCCATGTAGAAAGCGTGGACTATAGCACACAAAAATCTTGTAATCGGGCAAAATTCATGTTTTATGACCCTAAAATGCCAAAAAACAAGTAACTGTCATGGCGAGGCGGTGACTATTGTTCCTTAGGTCGTTGTTTATGATCTAGAAATACTTTAGGCTATCGGGGTTCGGGCGCCCGACACAAAAATTTGTGAATCGGACGGACTTCTAATTTTATTGCCCTAAAACGCTAAAAACGAGTAGCGATCATGGCGAGGCGGTGACTATTGTTCCTTAGGTCACTTTTTATGATCCGAAAAATTTTTAGACGATCGGGATTCGGGCCCATGCAGAAGGCGTAGGATATATATAGCACACGAATCTCGGGGAATCAGGCGGATTTCCAGATTTGTGGTCCTAAAATGTAAAAACAATAAGTAACGGTCATGGAGAAGAAGTGACTATTATTCCATAGGTTGTTTTTATGGTCTAACCAAATTTTAGGTGATCGGAGTTCGGGCGCCTGGGCCCATGCCAAAGGCGTGGGCTATAGCACAAGAACATTTGGGAATCAGGCAGAATTCAAGTTTTATGGCCCTAAAATGCCAAAAAATGAGTAACGGTCATGGCGAGGCGGTGATTATTTTTTTTTAGGTTCTTTTTTATGGTCCGAAAAATTTTAAACAATCGGGGTCTGGGAACCCCGGGCCCATGCAGAAGGCGTGGGCTATAGCACATAAATATTTGAGAATCAGGCAAAATTCCAATTTTATGGTCTTAAAATGCCAAAAAACGAGTAAAGGTCATGGCAGGCCGGTGACTATTGTTAATGAGGTCATTTTTGTTATTCCGGTATAAACTTTAGGTGATCGGGGTCCCGGCGCCTGGACCCATGCAGATGTCGTTGGCTAGCACACGAAAATCTTGGAATCGAGCGAAATTCCAGTGTTATGGCCCTAAAATGCCAAACAAAGAGTAACGGTCATGTTGAGGCGGTGACTATTGTTCCTTCGGTTGTTTCTTATGGTCCAGAAAAATTTTAGGTGATCGGGGTCCGAGCGTTGGTGCCTAGGCAGAAGGCGTGGGCTATTGCACATAAAAATATGGGAATCGTGCGGAATTCTAGTTTTATGGCCCTAAAATGTGACTTGAGTAACGGACATGGCAACGCAGTGACTATTGTTCCTTAGGTCAGTTGTTATGGTCTGACAAAATTTTTGGTGATCTGGGCCAGGTCGCCCGGGCCCATGCAGAAGGTGAGGGCTATTAAAAACAAAAATCTGGGAATTAGGCGCAATTCCAATTTTATGGCCAGAAAATGCCAAATAATGATTAAAGGCCATGGAGAGGGGGTGACTATTGTTTCTTAGGCTCTTTCGGATGGTCCGGCAAAATTTTGGGTAATTGGGCCCACACAGAAGGCGCGTGTTATAGCATACACAAATCTGGGAATCGAGCGAAATTCCAGTTTTATGGACCTAAAACGCTAAAAGACGAGTAACGGTCATGACGAAGTGGTAACTATTGTTCCTTATGTCGTTTCGGATGGTTCAACAAAATTTTAGAAGATTGGGGTCCGTGCGCCCGGGCCCATACAGAAGGCATGGGCTATATAGCACATGAAAATTTGGGAATCGTGCGGAATTCCAATTTTATTACCCTAAACCACCAAAAAATGAGTTATGGTCATGGAGAGGTGATGACTATTGTTCCTTGGGTCGTTATTATTGGTCAGGAAAAATTTTGGCGATTAGGGTCCGGGTGCCCGGGCCGATGCAGAAGGCGTGGGTATAGCACACGAAAATCAAGGAATCAAGCGGAATTCCAGTTTTATGTCTCTAAAATACCATAAAACGAGTAACGGTCATGGCAAGGCAGTGAATATTTATCCTTAGGTTATTTCTTATGGTCCGGAAATATTTTAGGCGATCTAGGTCCTGGCGCACAGGCCCATACAAAATGTGTGGTCTATAGCACATGAAAATCTGGGAATCGGGCTTAAATCTAGTTTTATGGCCCTAAAACAACAATAAATGGGTAACGGTCATGGAGAGGCAGTGACTATTGTTCCTTGGGTCATTTTTTATGGTCCGGCATAATTTTAGGCAATCGGAGTCTAGGCGCCCTGATCCATGCAGAAGGAATGGGCTATATAGCATACGAAAATTTGGGAATCGAGCGGAATTCCAGTTTTAATGGCCCTAAAACGACAAAAACGAGTAACAGTCATTGTGAGGCGGTGAATATTGTTACATAGGTCGTTTTATATGGTCCAAAAAATTTTTAGACAATCGGGGTCCGGGCGGCCGGGCCCATACAGAAGGCGTGGGCTATAGAAAACTAAAATCTGGGAATCGGGCAGGATTCTAGTTTTATGCTCCTAAAATACCAAAAAGGGGTAACGGTCATAGTGAGGTAGTAACTATTATTACTTAGGTCAGATTTGATGGTCTGACAAAATGTTAGGTGATTGGACTCTGGGCCCCCGGGCCCATGCAGAAAGCGTAGGCTATAGCACACGAAAATTCGGGAATCAGGCAGAATTCCAGTTTTATTGCCCTAAAATTCCAAAAAATGAGTAACGGTCATGGAGAGGTGGTGACTATTATTCCTTAGGTTGTTTATCATGGTCCAAAAAGTTTTTACGCGATCGGAGTAAGGGGTTTAGACCTATGCAGAAGGTGTGCGCTACAAAAAACAAAAATATGCGAATCGGTCATTGCGAGGCAGTGACTATTGATTCTTAGGTTATTTTTTATGGTCCGGCAAAATTTTAGGCGATACGCGTCCGGGCGCCAAGGCCTATTTAAAAGGTGTGGGATATAACATACGAAAATCTGGGAATCGGGCGGAATTCAATTTGTATAGCCCTAAATGCTAAAAAATAGGTAACGTTCAAGTCGAGGCGATGACTATTGATCATTAAGTTGTTTTGACATCCTGCCAAAATTTAAGGTGATCCTGGTTAGGGCGCACGGGCATCACGACCCAATTTTTCCTCTGTTGGGTATCGTGATGGCACCTAGTCTTAGGGACTAGGTAAGCCTGACAATAATTAAAACAATAACATTATTTAAATAGAATCTCTTAAAATTTCCAAAACCAGTAGTACAAGCCATAAGCTCTACAGAGTGTTTGCTAGAAAACTTCTAAATACAACTGTCCAGAAATAAGTATAAACAGTGTAAAACGAAAACTGGAAGGTGACTCCGAAGCCTGCGAATGCAGCAGTAGGTTTACCTTGAGTCTCCACAGCAACAGTCCACACAGCT
This sequence comes from Nicotiana tabacum, assembly GCF_000715075.1. Classification (NCBI taxonomy): domain Eukaryota; kingdom Viridiplantae; phylum Streptophyta; class Magnoliopsida; order Solanales; family Solanaceae; genus Nicotiana; species Nicotiana tabacum. The sequence goes on from NC_134093.1 coordinate 109,841,187, forward strand.
AGCTAACGAACAAGTACTTGGATCTGCACAAAAATGTGCAGAAGAGTAGCATGAGCACACCACAACGTTGCCCAGTAAGTATCAAGACTAACCTCGGTGGAGTAGTGACGAGGAACAGTCAAGACACCCATTGGTTTAATAAACCGAACAGATATAAGTACATGAATAACAAAAGTATGATGTCTACATAAAGACTATGCAATATGGCTCACAATACAGTGATGGAATTAAAGCAAGAAACAACAAGTATAAGTGGAATATCATGAAAATGACGGAGACAAAGTGAATGGAGCACAACCTAAATCCGGAATCACGAATACAGCAAGGACAAGTAATAACTCAGTAATTACAACCGCTTTTATATCAGGTTTTAGTCAACAACTCCACGAGTTACCGAACCTCGGACAATTTACAATCTCACAGGTCTCAATACCTAAACCCTAACACTTGGCATCATGTGCCCTCATAACACCTCATAACCACACTGACGACTCACGTACCAATAGAGCCATTCTCACATAGAAGGCAAGTAAACAAGGGTGAGCATCTATGCTCAAAAATATCAAGAACACCTCTTATCCGATAAGAGTGCTTAACTACATGTATGCTTGTGCAAGTGTCCTAACATAGTCCATACCAGTAAATAGGCATAAGGAAGAAGAAGAACGGACAACACGTAAAATATTTTCTCACAACTTTCACAAGATAAAGCTCACATAGGTACGTATACCACTACACAAATATCAACAACAAGAATGCCCCAGGCCATAAATCATCACAAATCAATCCCTGACACAACCCACCTTGTCTCGCCACACGTGCAATAGTAATATAATTGCCCACCTTGTCTCGCCACATGCGCAACCCATTAACAGCCGCACGGCAGAAACCTCGTGCATCACCACAACAAATACAACAACAACAATGGAAATAATACAAAGTACGAAAAGTAAATCAACTCAAGAACTTTTAAAATCACAGGAAAATGTGGGACCAAATCACAAAGAATAACCACAGTAAATAATGCTAGGCGTAAAGAGAACAACTCAACAAAAGGGAAACTAATATGTATCAACGATCCCACAATATACATTTCAACAACAGGGAAACTAACACGAGTCAAATAATTCCAAATAAAATAAGTCGACTAAGATACAGGATATATAAAACTTCTTTTAAGGTTGAGAAATTACTAAGTATTTTCAACAATTTAATTACGGATAAGCAGCGAAAAGATAATCATAACCTCAATTAAGACTAAACAAATTAGAAGATGATATAATAATAATTTCAAATAAAGATAAGCAGTTATGAAAAGATAGCATAACAATAGAGGAGGTAACAAAAATCTTAAATTAAGTCAAATAAGAGTCCAATAGTCAATAAGAGTGAATCCTGAAAGCAATTAATTCTAATTAAAGCATGTAGATGTGAAACTAGTAAATAGAAACTTAATCATATCAAGAACAACTTCATACTCGGTGAATATAAGGACCTAAGAATCCTAAAAGGCCAACTTTTCACAAATAAGTCCGAGCACGTACTCGTCACCTCACCTGCATGGACTACAATCAACATAGAAGACTCAAATCCTAAGGGGAAAATCCCTCACACAAGGTTAGGCCAGATACTTACCTCGAACAAAGCTCAAACAGTCCGTAAGAATGTCCTTTCCTCAATTATCCGACTCCGAATGGACCAAATCTAGCCAAACACAATTGCATAACATGAATACAACAATAATAAACTTATCTAATCAATGAAATCAATATTTAATAAAAATTTCGAAATTCGCCCTAAAACGTCTACCCGGGCCCACGTCTCGGAATCGGGTAAAAGTCACAAAATACGAACACTCATTCACTCGCGAGTTCACTCGTACCAAAATTATCCAAATCCGATGACTAAATCCCAATCAAAACTCAAAAATTAAAACTCTTAGTTGAAGAACTTCTTCCCATTTTTCCTAAATTTTCAATCCAAACCCGAAACTAAATGGAGAAAAGAACTATGGATTAATGGAAAACAACCAAAAACGAGTTAGGAATCATTACCCCAAAGTATCCTCTAAAAAAACCTTGAAAAATCGCCAAATTTCGAGCTCTCAAGTCCAAAAACGAAGAATGAAACCAAACCCTCGGATTTCTCTTTTTTGCCCAGGCGTGACCGCACCTGCGCATAAATAGCCGCATCTGCGCGACCGCAGGTGCGCATGTCCAACCGCACCTACGCTTCCTCTCGCTTCTGCGTGCCAAAAATCTGCTTCTGCGGAGCCGCTGATGCGCACAATTTCTTCGCACCTGCGAAGACTGTCAAGTCCAGCTCTTCTCGCACCTGCGCCTCAATCTTCGCATCTGCGCCTCAATCTTCGCATCTGCGGGCATCGCAGATGCGGAATTTTCCTCGCACCTGCGTCCCCTGGCCCTCCTCCATTTTTTCCGCTTTTACACTTGCCTCTCCGCACATACGCTCTTGCACCTGCGGTCTCTTCTTCGTAGGTGCAAAAATACCAGAAGCTTGAAGACTTAGCAGTAACACAAATCAAACTTTTAATCCGTTAAGCACCCGAAACTCACCTGAGGCCCCTGGGACCTCAACCAAACATACCAACCAATCCTGATATACCATACGAACTTAGTCGAGCCTTAAAGTCACATCAAATAACGTCGAAACCACGAATTGCACCATGAAACGAACTTATAAATTTCAAATCTTTCAACTTCTAAAACTCGTGCCGAAACCTATCAAATCAACCCGGAATGACGTAAAATTTTGCATGCAAGTCCCAAATAACATAACGGAGCTGTTCCAACTCTCGGAATCGCATTCCGACCCCGATATCAAAAAGTCCACTTATAGTCTAAATCTCCAAAAATTTGGCTTTCGCCATTTGAAGCCTAAATCAGCTCTCGGGGCCTTATGCCGCCTGACGGGACTAAAATTCTCGAAACGACCAGACGGGTTGTTACAACGGGCTCATGCAGAAGGTGAGAGCTATAGCACACGAAAATCTGAGAATCTAGCGGAATTCTAGTTTTATGGACCTGAAACGCCAAAATACAAGTGACGGACTTGGCGAGGCGGTGACTATCGTTCCTTAGATCGTTTTTGATTGTCTAGAAATATTTTAGGCTATCGAGGTTCAGGCGCCCAGCACGAAAATTTGTGAATCGGACGGACTTCAAGTTTTATTGCCCTAAAATGCTAAAAGCGAGTAACGATCATGGCGAGGCGGTGACTATTGTTCCTTAGGTCACTTTTTATGATCCGAAAAAATTTTAGGCGATTGGGGTTCGGGCCCATGCAAAAGGCGTGGGCTATATATACCACACGAATCTCGGGGAATCTGGCGGATTTCTAGTTTTGTGGTCCTAAAACGTAAAGACAATAAGTAACGGTCATGGAGAAGAAGTGACTATTATTACATAGGTTGTTTTTATGGTCTAACCAAATTTTAGGCGATCGGAGTTCGTGCGTCAGGGCACTCATTGTTACATAGGTCATTATCTATGGTCCGAAAAATTTTTAGACAATCCGGGCGGCCGAGCCCATACAAAATGCGTGAGCTATAGAAAACTAAAATCTGGGAATCAGGCAGGATTCTTGTTTTATGCTCCTAAAATACAAAAAAAGGGTAACGGTCATAGTGAGGTAGTAACTATTATTACTTAGGTCAGTTTTGATGGTCTGACAAAATGTTAGGTGATTGGACTCCGGGCCCCCGGGCCCATGCAGAAAGCGTAGGCTATAGCACACAAAAATCCAGGAATCAGGCAGAATTCCAGTTTTATGGCCCTAAAATTCCACAAAATGAGTGACGGTCATGGAGAGGTGGTAACTATTGTTCCTTAGGTTGTTTAGCATGGTCAAAAAAGGTTTTACGCGATCGGGGTAAGGGGTTTAGGCCCATGCAGAAGGCGTGGGCTATGAAAAATGAAAATCTGCGAATCGGTCATTGCGGGGCAGTGACTATTGATCTTTAGATTAGTTTTGATGGTCCGGAAAAATTTGAGGCGATATGCTTCCGGGCGCCAAGGCCTATTTAAAAGGCATGGGATATAACACATGTAAATCTGGGAATCAGGCGAAATTCAATTATTATGGCCCTAAAATTCTAAACAACAAGTAACGGTCAAGTCGAGGTGATGACTATTGATCATTAAGTAGTTTTGACATACTGTCAATATTTAAAGCGATCCTGGTTCGGGCGCACGGGCTCGTGCAGAAGGAGAGAGCTATAACACACGAAAATATGAGAATCTGGCGGAACTCTAGTTTTATGGCCCTAAAACGCCATAAAACAAGTAACGGTCTTGGTGAGATGGTGACTATTGTTCCGTTGTTCATTTTTTATGGTCCGGAAATATTTTAGGCGATCGAGGTCCGCGCTCCCGGGCCCATGCAGAAGGCGTGGGCTATTACACACGAAAATCTGGTAATCGGGCAAAATTCATGTTCTATGGCCCTAAAACGACAAAAAACAAGTAATGTCATGGTGAGGTGGTGACTATTGTTCCTTAGGACATTTTTTATGGTCTAGAAATATTTTAGGCTATCGAGGTTCAGGCGCCCAGCACGAAAATTTGTGAATCGGATGGACTTCATGTTTTATTGCCCTAAAATGCTAAAAGCGAGTAACGATCATGGCGAGGCGGTGACTATTGTTCCTTAGGTCACTTTTTATGATCCGAAAAAATTTTAGGCAATTGGGGTTCGGGCCCATGCAAAAGGCGTGGGCTATATATACCACACGAATCTCGGGGAATCTGGCGGATTTCTAGTTTTGTGGTCCTAAAATGTAAAGACAATAAGTAACGGTTATGGAGAAGAAGTGACTATTATTACATAGGTTGTTTTTATGGTCTAAACAAATTTTAGGTGATCGGAGTTCGGGCGTCAGGGCACAGGCAAAAGGTGTGGGCTATAGCACAAGAACATCTGGAAATCAGGCATAATTCAAGTTTTATGGCCCTAAAACGCCAAACAACGAGTAACGGTCATGGTGAGGCAGTAATTAATTTTTCTTAGGTTCTTGGTTGTGGTCCGGTAAATTTTAAACGATCTGGATAAGGGCACCCCGGGCCTATGCAGAAGGCGTGGGCTATAGCACATAAACATTTGAGAATCTGGCAAAATTCCAGTTTTATGGCCCTAAAATGTCAAAACACGAGTAAAGGTCATGGAAATGCAGTGACTATTGTTCATGAGGTCATATTTGATAGTCCGGTATAAATTTTAGATGATCGGGGTACGGGCGCCTGGACCCATGCAGAAGTCGTGGGCTAGAACATGGAAATCTGGGAATTGAGTAAAAGTACAGTGTTATGGCTCTAAAGGCCAAACAAAGAGTAACGGTCATGTTGAGGTGGTGAATATTGTTCCTTGGGTTGTTTTTTATGGTCCGGAAAAATTTTAGGTGATCGGGGTCCGAGCGCTGGCTGCTAGGCAGAAGGCGAAGGCTATAGTACATAAAAATCTAGGAATCGGGCGGAATTCTAGTTTTAGGACCCTAAAATGCCAAAGCTTGAGTAAAAGACATGGCGACGCAATGACTATGCTTACTTAGGTCATTGGTTATGGTCCGACAAAATTTTCGGTGATCTGGGCCAGGTCGCCCGGGCCCATGCAGAAGGTGAGGGCTATAACACATAACAATTTGGGAATGGAGCGAATCCCAGTTTTAATGGCCCAAAAATGACAAAAAATGAGTAACAGTCATTGTGAGGCGGTGACTATTGTTACATATGTCATTATCTATGGTCCGGAAAATTTTTAGACAATCGGGGTCCGGGCGGCCGAGCCCATACAGAATGCGTGAGCTATAGAAAACTAAAATCTGGGAATCGGGCAGGATTCTTGTTTTATGCTCCTAAAATACCAAAAAGGGGTAACGGTCATAGTGAGGTAGTAACTATTATTACTTAGGTCAGTTTTGATGGTCTGACAAAATGTTAGGTGATTGGACTCCGGGCCCCCGGGCCCATGCAGAAAGCGTAGGCTATAGCACACGAAAATCCGGGAATCAGGCAGAATTCCAGTTTTATGGCCCTAAAATTCCACAAAATGAGTGACGGTCATTGAGAGGTGGTAACTATTGTTCCTTAGGTTGTTTAGCATGGTCAAAAAAGGTTTTACGCGATCGGGTTAAGGGGTTTAGGCCCATGCAGAAGGCGTGGGATATGGAAAACGAAAATCTGCGAATCGGTCATTGCGGGACAGTGACTATTGATCTTTAGATTAGTTTTGATGGTCCGGAAAAATTTGAGGCGATATGCGTCCGGGCGCCAGGGCTATTTAAAAGGCATGGGATATAACACACGTAAATCTGGGGATCAGGCGAAATTCGATTATTATGGCCCTAAAATTCTAAACAACAAGTAACGGTCAAGTCGAGGTGATGACTATTGATCATTAAGTAGTTTTGACATACTGTCAATATTTAAGGCGATCCTGGTTCGGGCGCACGGGCTCGTGCAGAAGGAGAGAGCTATAACACACGAAAATATGAGAATCTGGCGGAATTCTAGTTTTATGGCCCTAAAACGCCAAAAAATAAGTAACGGTCTTGGCGAGACGGTGACTATTGTTCCGTCGTTCATTTTTTATGGTCCGAAAAAATTTTAGGCAATCGAGGTCCGCGCTCCCGGGCCCATGCAGTAGGCGTGGGCTATTACACACGAAAATCTGGTAATCGGGCAAAATTCATGTTTTATGGCCCTAAAACGACAAAAAAACAAGTAATGTCATGGTGAGGTGGTGACTATTGTTCCTTATGTCATTTTTTATGGTCTAGAAATATTTTAGGCTATCAAGGTTCAGGCGCCCGGCACGAAAATTTTTGAATCGGACGGACTTCCAGTTTTATTGCCCTAAAATGCAAAAAACGAGTAACAATCATGGCGAGGCGGTGACTATTGTTCCTTAGGTCACTTTTTATGATCCGAAATATTTTTAGGAAATCGGGGTTCGGGCCCATGCAGAAGGCGTGGGCTATATATAGCACACGAATCTCGGGGAATCTGGCAAATTTCTAATTTTTTGGTCCTAAAACATAAACACAATAAGTAACAGTCATGGAGAAGAAGTGACTATTATTACATAGGTTGTTTTTATGGTCTAAAAAAATTTTAGGTAATCGGAGTTCGGGCGTCTGGGCACATGCAGAAGGCGTGGGCTATAGCACAAGAACATTTGGGAATCAGGCAGAATTCAAGTTTTATGGCCCTAAAACGCCAAACAACGAGTAACGGTCATGGTGAGGCGGTGATTATTTTTTCTTAGGTTCTTTTTTGTTGTCCGGTAAATTTTAAACGATCTGGATCAGGGCACCCCGGGCCTATGCAGAAGGCGTGGGCTATAGCACATAAACATTTGAGAATCGGGCAAAATTCCAGTTTTATGGCCCTAAAATGTCAGAACACGAGTAAAGGTCATGGAAATGCAGTGACTATTGTTCATGAGGTCATTTTTGATAGTCCGGTATAAATTTTAGGTGATCGGGGTACGGGCGCCTGGAACCATGCAGAAGTCGTGGGCTAGAACATGGAAATCTGGGAATTGAGTAAAAGTACAGTGTTATGGCTCTAAAGGCCAAACAAAGAGTAACGGTCATGTTGAGGTGGTGAATATTGTTCCTTGGGTTGTTTTTTATGGTCTGGAAAAATTTTAGGTGATCGGGGTCCGAGCGCTGGCTGCTAGGCAGAAGGCATGGGCTATAGCACATAAAAATTTGGGAATCGGGCGAAATTCTAGTTTTAGGGCCCTAAAATGCCAAAGCTTGAGTAACAGACATGGCGACGCAATGACTATGATTCTTTAGGTCATTGGTTATGGTCCGACAAAATTTTCGGTGATCTGCGCCAGGTCGCCCGGGCCCATGCAGAAGGTGAGGGCTATAACATATAACAATTTGGGAATGGAGCGAATCCCAGTTTTAATGGCCCAAAAATGACAAAAAATGAGTAACAGTCATTGTGAGGCGGTGACTATTGTTACATAGGTCATTATCTATGGTCAGGAAAATTTTTAGAAATTCGGGGTCCGGGCGGCCGAGCCCATACAGAATGCGTGAGCTATAGAAAACTGAAATCTGGGAATCGGGCAGGATTCTTGTTTTATGCTCCTAAAATGCCAAAAAGGGGTAACGGTCATAGTGAGGTAGTAACTATTATTACTTAGGTCAGTTTTGATGGTCTGACAAAATGTTAGGTGATTGGACTCCGGGCCCCCGGGCCCATGCAGAAAGCGTAGGCTATAGCACACGAAAATCCGGAAATCAGGCAGAATTCCAGTTTTATGGCCCTAAAATTCCACAAAATGAGTGACGGTCATGGAGAGGTGGTAACTATTGTTCCTTAGGTTGTTTAGCATGGTCAAAAAAGGTTTTACGCGATCGGGGTAAGGGGTTTAGGCCCATGCAGAAGGCGTGGGCTATGGAAAACGAAAATCTGCGAATCGGTCATTGCGGGGCAGTGACTATTGATCTTTAGATTAGTTTTGATGGTCCGGAAAAATTTGAGGCGATATGCGTCTGGGCGCCAAGGCCTATTTAAAAGGCATAGGATATAACACACGTAAATCTGGGAATCAGGCGAAATTCAATTATTATGGCCCTAAAATTCTAAACAACAAGTAACGGTCAAGTCGAGGTGATGACTATTGATTATTAAGTAGTTTTGACATACTGTCAATATTTAAGGCGATCCTGGTTCGGGCGCACGGGCTCGTGCAGAAGGAGAGAGCTATAACACACGAAAATATAAGAATCTGGCGGAATTCTAGTTTTATGGCCCTAAAACGCCAAAAAACAAGTAACGGTCTTGGCGAGACGGTGACTATTGTTCCGTCGTTCATTTTTTATGGTCCGAAAAAATTTTAGGCGATCGAGGTCCGCGCTCCTGGGCCGATACAGAAGGCGTGGGCTATTACACACGAAAATCTGGTAATCGGGCAAAATTCATATTTTATGGCCCTAAAATGACATAAAAACAAGTAATGTCATGGTGAGGTGGTGACTATTGTTCCTTAGGTCATTTTTTATGGTCTAGAAATATTTTAGGCTATCAAGGTTCAGGCGCCCGGCACGAAAATTTGTGAATCGGATGGACTTCCAGTTTTATTGCCCTAAAACGCTAAAAACGAGTAACGATCATGGCGAGGCGGTGACTATTGTTCCTTAGGTCACTTTTAATGATCCGAAATTTTTTTAGGCAATCGAGGTTCGGGCCCATGCAGAAGGCGCGGGCTAAATATAGCACACGAATCTCGGGGAATCTGGCAAATTTCCAATTTTTTGGTCCTAAAACGTAAACACAATAAGTAACGGTCATGGAGAAGAAGTGACTATTATTACATAGGTTGTTTTTATGGTCTGAAAAAATTTTAGGTAATCGGAGTTCGGGCGTCTGGGCACATGCAGAAGGCGTGGGCTATAGCACAAGAACATCTGGGAATCAGGCAGAATTCAAGTTTTATGGCCCTAAAACGCCAAACAACGAGTAACGGTCATGGTGAGGCGGTGATTATTTTTTCTTAGGTTCTTTTTTGTGGTCCGGTAAATTTTAAACGATCTGGATCAGGGCACCCCGGGCCTATGCAGAAGGCGTGGGCTATAGCACATAAACATTTGAGAATCGGGCAAAATTCCAGTTTTATGGCCCTAAAATGTCAAAACACGAGTAAAGGTCATGGAAATGCAGTGACTATTGTTCATGAGGTCATTTTTGATAGTCCGGTATAAATTTTAGGTGATCGGGGTACGGGCGCCTGGACCCATGCAGAAGTCGTGGGCTAGAACATGGAAATCTGGGAATTGAGTAAAAGTACATTGTTATGGCTCTAAAGGCCAAACAAAGAGTAACGGTCATGTTGAGGTGGTGAATATTGTTCCTTGGGTTATTTTTTATGGTCCGGAAAAATTTTAGGTGATCGGGGTCCGAGCGCTGGCTTCTAGGCAGAAGGCGTGGGCTATAGCGCATAAAAATCTAGGAATCGGGCGGAATTCTAGTTTTAGGGCCCTAAAATACCAAAGCTTGAGTAACAGACATGGCAACGCAATGACTATGCTTCCTTAGGTCATTGGTTATGGTCCGACAAAATTTTCGGTGATCTGGGCCTGGTCGCCCGGGCCCATGCAGAAGGTGAGGGCTATAACACATAACAATTTGGGAATGGAGCGAATCCCAGTTTTAATGGCCCAAAAATGACAAAAAATGAGTAACAGTCATTGTGAGGCGGTGACTATTGTTACATAGGTCATTATCTATGGTCCGGAAAATTTTTAGACAATCGGGGTCTGGCCGGCCGAGCCCATACAAAATGCGTGAGCTATAGAAAACTAAAATCTGGGAATCATGCAGGATTCTTGTTTTATGCTCCTGAAATACCAAAAAGGGGTAACGGTCATAGTGAGGTAGTAACTATTATTACTTAGGTCAGTTTTGATGGTCTGACAAAATGTTAGGTGATTGGACTCCGGGCCCCCGGGCCCATGCACAAAGCGTAGGCTATAGCACACGAAAATCCGGGAATCAGGCAGAATTCCAGTTTTATGGCCCTAAAATTCCACAAAATGAGGGACGGTCATGGAGAGGTGGTAACTATTGTTCCTTAGGTTGTTTAGCATGGTCAAAAAAGGTTTTACGCGATCGGGGTAAGGGGTTTAGGCCCATGCAGAAGGCGTGGGCTATGGAAAACGAAAATCTGTGAATCGGTCATTACGGGGCAGTGACTATTGATCTTTAGATTAGTTTTGATGGTCCAGAAAAATTTGAGGCGATATATGTCCGGGCGCCAAGGCCTATTTAAAAAGCATGGGATATAACACACGTAAATCTGGAAATCTGGCGAAATTCAATTATTATGGCCCTAAAATTCTAAACAACAAGTAACGGTCAAGTCGAGGTGATGACTATTGATCATTAAATAGTTTTGATATACTGTCAATATTTAAGGCGATCCTGGTTCGGGCGCACAGGCTCGTGCAGAAGGAGATAGCAATAACACACGAAAATATGAGAATCTGGCGGAATTCTAGTTTTATGGCCCTAAAACGCCAAAACAACAAGTGACGGTCTTGGCGAGACGGTGACTATTGTTCCGTCGTTCATTTTTTATGGTCCGGAAAAATTTTAGGCGATCGAGGTCCGCGCTCCTGGGCCCATGAAGAAGGCGTGGGCTATTACACACGAAAATCTGATAATCGGGCAAAATTCATGTTTTATGGCCCTAAAACGACAAAAAAATAAGTAATGTCATGGTGAGGTGGTGACTATTGTTCCTTAGGTCATTTTTTTATGGTCTAGAAATATTTTAGGCTATCAAGGTTCAGGCGCCCGGCACGAAAATTTGTGAATCGGACGGACTTCCAGTTTTATGGCCCTAAAACGCTAAAAACGAGTAACGATCATGGCGAAGCGGTGACTATTGTTCCTTAGGTCACTTTTTATGATCCGATATTTTTTTAGGCAATCGAGGTTCGGGCCCATGCAGAAGGCACGGGCTAAATATAGCACACGAATCTCGGGGAATCTGGCAAATTTCCAATTGTTTGGTCCTAAAACGTAAACACAATAAGTAACGATCATGGAGAAGAAGTGACTATTATTACATAGGTTGTTTTTATGGTCTGAAAAAATTTTAGGTAATCGGAGTTCGGGCATCTGGGCACATGCAGAAGGCATGGGCTATAGCACAAGAACATCTGGGAATCAGGCAGAATTCAAGTTTTATGGCCCTAAAACGCCAAACAACGAGTAACGGTCATGGTGAGGCGGTAATTATTTTTTCTTAGGTTCTTTTTTGTGTTCCGGTAAATTTTAAACGATCGGGATCAGGGCACCCCGGGCCTATGCAGAATGCGTGGGCTATAGCACATAAACATTTGAGAATCGGGCAAAATTCCAGTTTTATGGTCCTAAAATGTCAAAACACGAGTAAAGGTCATGGAAATGCAGTGACTATTGTTCATGAGGTCATTTTTGATAGTCCGTTATAAAATTTAGGTGATCGGGGTCCGGGCACCTGGACCCATGCAGAAGTCGTGGGCTAGAACATGGAAATCTGGGAATCGAGTAAAAGTACAGTGTTATGGCTCTAAAAGGCCAAACAAAGAGTAACGGTCATGTTGAGGTGGTGAATATTGTTCCTTGGGTTGTTTTTTATGGTCCGAAAAAATTTTAGGAGATCGAGGTCCGAGCGCTAGCTCCTAGGCAGAAGGCGTGGGCTATAGCACATAAAAATCTAGGAATCAGGCAGAATTCTAGTTTTAGGGCCCTAAAACGCCAAAGCTTGAGTAACTGACATGGAGATGCAATGACTATGCTTCCTTAGGTCATTGTTTATGGTCCGACAAAATTTTCGGTGATCTGGGCCAGGTCGCCTGGGCCCATACAGAAGGTGAGGGCTATAACACATAACAATTTGGGAAACGAGCGGAATCCAAGTTTTAATGGCTCAAAAATGACAAAAAATAAGTAACAGTCATTGTGAGGCGGTGAATATTGTTGCATAGGTCATTATCTATGGTCCGGAAAATTTTTAGACAATCGGGGTCCGGCCGGCCGAGCCCATACAGAATGCGTGAGCTATAGAAAACTAAAATCTGGGAATCGGGCAGGATTCTTGTTTTATGCTCCTAAAATACCAAAAAGGGGTAACGGTCATAGTGAGGTAGTAACTATTATTACTTAGGTCAGTTTTGATGGTCTGACAAAATGTTAGGTGATTGGACTCCGGGCCCCCGGGCCCATGCAGAAAGCGTAGGCTATAGCACACGAAAATCCGGAAATCGGGCAGAATTCCAGTTTTATGGCCCTAAAATTCCACAAAATGAGTGACGGTCATGGAGAGGTGGTGACTATTTTTCCTTAGGTTGTTTAGCATGGTCAAAAAAGGTTTTACGCGATCGGGGTAAGGGGTTTAGGCCCATGCAGAAGGCGTGGGCTATGGAAAACGAAAATCTGTAAATCGGTCATTGCGGGGCAGTGACTATTGATCTTTAGATTAGTTTTGATGGTCCAGAAAAATTTGAGGCGATATGCGTCCGGACGCCAAGGCCTATTTAAAAAGCATGGGATATAACACACGTAAATCTAGAAATCAGGCGAAATTCAATTATTATGGCCCTAAAATTCTAAACAACAAGTAACGGTCAAGTCGAGGTGATGACTCTTGATCATTAAGTAGTTTTGACATACTGCCAATATTTAAGGCGATCCTGGTTCGGGCGCACGGGCTTGTGCAGAAGGAGAGAGCTATAACACATGAAAATATGAGAATCTGGCGGGAATTCTAGTTTTATGGCCCTAAAACGCCAAAAAATAAGTGACTGTCTTGGCGAGACGGTGACTATTGTTCCGTCGTTCATTTTTTATGGTCCGGCAAAATTTTAGGTGATCGAGGTCCGCGCTCCTGGGCCCATGCAGAAGGCGTGGGCTATTGCACACGAAAATCTGGTAATCTGGCAAAATTCATGTTTTATGGCCCTAAAATGACAAAAAACAAGTAATGTCATGGCGAGGTGGTGACTATTGTTCCTTAGGTCATTTTTTATGGAATAGAAATATTTTAGGCTATCAAGGTTCAGGCGCCCGGCACGAAAATTTGTGAATCGGACGGACTTCCAGTTTTATTGCCCTAAAACGCTAAAAACGAGTAGCGATCATGGCGAGACGGTGACTATTGTTCCTTAGGCCATGGCAAGGCAGTGAATATTGTTCATGAGGTCATTTTTGATAGTCCGGTATAAATTTTATATGATCGGGGTCCGGGCGCCAGGACCCATGCAAAAGTCGTGGGCTAGCACACCGAAATCTGGGAATCAAGCACAATTCCAGTGTTATGGCCCTAAAAGGCCAAACAAAGATTAACTGTCATGTTGAGGGTGTGACTATTATTCCTTGTGTTGTTTTTTATGGTCCGGAAAATGTTTAGGTGATCGGGGTCCGAGCGCTGGCGCCTACACAGAAGGTGTGGTCTATAGCACATAAACATCCGGGAATCGGGCAGAATTCTAGTTTTATGGCCCTAAAATGCCAAACTTGAGTAACGGAAATGGAGACGTAGTGACTATTGTTCCTTAGGTCATTTGTTATGGTCCGACAAAATTTTCAGTGATCTGGGCCAGGTCGTCCGAGCCCATGCAGAAGGCATGGGCAATATAGCATACAAAAATTTGAGAATCGAGCGGAATTCCAGTTATAATGGCCCTAAAACGACAAAAAACGAGTAACAGTCATTGTGAGGCGGTGAATATTGTTACATAGGTTGTTTTCTATGGTCCAGAAAATTTTTAGACAATCGGGGTCCGAGCGGCCGGGCCCATATAGAAGGCGTGGGCTATAAAAAACTAAAATCTAGGAATCATGCGGAATTCTAGTTTTATGGTCTTAAAACACCAAAAATGGGTAATGGCCATAGTGAGGTAGTGACTATTATTACTTATGTAATTTTTGATGGTCCGACAAAATTTTAGGTGATTGGAGTCCGGGCCCCCGGGCCCATGCAGAAAGTGTAGGCTATAGCACACAAAAATCCGGGAATCAGGCAGAATTCCAGTTTTACATCCCTAAAATTCCAAAAAATGAGTAATAGTCATGGAGAGGTAGTGACTATTGTTCCTTAGGTTGTTTATCATGGTCCAAAAAGTTTTTACGCGATCGGGGTAAGGGGTTTAGTCCCATTTAAAAGGCATGGGCTATTGAAAATGAAAATCTGCGAATCGGTCATTGTGAGGCAGTGACTATTGATCGTTAGGTTATTTTTGATGGTCCGGTAAAATTTTACCCGATACGCATCCGGGCGCAAAGGCATATTAAAAAGGCGTGGGATATAACACACGAAAATCTAGGAATCGGGCGTAATTCAATTTTTATGGCCCTAAAATGCTAAAAACAAAGTAACAGTCAAGTCGAGGCGATGACTATTGATCGTTAAGTTGTTTGGACATCCTACCAAAATTTAAGGCGATCCTGGTTCGGGCGCACGTGCTCGTGCAGAAGGCGAGAGCAATAGCACACCAAAATCTGAGAATCTGGTAGAATTCTAGCTTTATGGCCCTAAAACGCCAAAAACCAAGTGACGGTCTTGGCGAGGCGGTGAATATTATTCCTTCGGTCATTTTTATGGTCCGGCAAAATTTTAGGCGATCGGGGTCCGCGCGTCCGGGCCCACACAGAAGGCATGGGCTATTGCACACAAAACTCTAGGAATGACTAACAGTCACGACTAGGTGGAGACTATTGTTACTTAGGTTGTTTTTATGGTCCTACAAAATTTTAGAAGATCGGGGTCTGGGAACCCAAGCCCATGTAAAAGGCGTGGGCTATATCACATTACAATATAGGAATCCGGCGAAATTCCAGTTCTATGGCCCTAAAATACCAATAAATAAGTAACGGTCATGGCATGGAGGAGACTATTGTTCCTTAGGTTATTTTTGATGGTCCGACAAAGATTATAGGCGATCAGAGTCACGGCTCAGGGGCCCATTAGAAGGCATGGGCTATAGTACACAAAAATCCTAGAATCGGGCGGAATTCCAATTTTATGGCCCTAAAATATCAAAAAGGAGTAACGGTCATGGCAAGGCGGTGATATTATTCCTTATGTCATTTTTGATTGTCTGGAAAAATTTAGGCGATCGAAGTCTGGGCATCCGGGCCCATGCAGAAGGGATGGGCTATAGAAAAGGAAAACATGGGAATCAGGCAAAATTCATGTTTTATGGCCCTAAAACGCCAAACAACAAGTAACTGTCATGCCGAGACGATGACTATTGTTCCTTAGGTCATTTTTGATGGTATAGAAATAGTTTAGGCTAAGGGAGTTCAGGCGCCCGGCACGAAAAATTTTGAATCGAACGGACTTCCAGTTTTATTTCCTTAAAACGCTAAAAACGAGTAACGATTATGGCGAGGCGGTGACTATTGTTCCTTAGGTCACTTTTTATGATCCGGCAAAATTTTAGGAGATCAGGGTTCGGGCCCATGCAGAAGGCGTGGGCTATATATAACACACGAATCTCGGGGAATCTGGCAGATTTCCAGTTTTGTAGTCCTAAAACGTAAAACCAATAAGTAACGGTCATGGAGAAGAAGTGACTATTATTCCATAGGTTGTTTTTATGGTCTAACCAAATTTTAGGTGATCGGAGTTCGGGCGCCTGGGCACATGCATAAGGCATGGCTATAGCACAAGAACATCTGGGAATCAGGTAGAATTCAAGTTTTATGGCCCTAAAATGCGAAAAAACGAGTAACGGTCATGGCGAGGCGGTGATTATTTTTTCTTAGGTTCTTTTTATGGTCCGGCAAATTTTAAAGGATCGGGGTCTGGGCACCCCGGGCCTATGCAGAAGGCGTGGGCTATAGCACATAAAAATTTGAGAATGGGGCGAAATTCCAGTTTTATGGCCCTAAAATGCCAAAAAAAAGTAAAGGCCATGGCAAGGTGGTGACTATTGTTCATGAGGTCATTTTTGATAGTCCAGTATAAATTTTAGGTGATCGGGGTCCGTGCACCTGGACCCATGCAGAAGTCATGGGCTAGCACATGAAAATCTGGGAATCGAGCAAAATTCCAGTGTTATGGCTCTATAAGGCCAAACAAAGAGTAACGGTCATGTTGAGGTGCCTAGGCAGAAGGCGTGGGCTATAGCACATAAACATTCGGGAATCGGGCAGAATTCTAGTTTTATGGCCCTAAAATGCCACAACTTGAGTAACAGACATGGCGACGCAGTGACTATTGTTCCTTAGGTCATTTGTTATGGTTCGACAAAATATTTGGTAATCTGGGCCAGGTCGTCTGGGCCCATGCAGAAGGTGAGGGCTATAGCACATAAACATTTGGGAATCGAGCGGAATTCCAATTTTAATGGCCCTAAAACAACAATAAAACGAGTAACAGTCATTGTGAGGTGGTGAATATTGTTACATAGGTCATTTATTATGGTTCAGAAAATTTTTAGACAATCGGGGTTCGGACGGCCAGGCCCATGCAGAAGGCGTGGGCTATAGAAAACTAAAATATGGGAATCGGGCGGAATTCTAGTTTTATGGTCCTAAAACACCAAAAAGGGGTAATGGTCATAGTGAGGTAGTGACTATTATTACTTAGGTCATTTTTTTATGTTCCGACAAAATTTTAGGTGATTGGACTCCGGGCCCCCAGGCCCATGCAAAAAGCGTAGGCTATAGCACACGAAAATCTGGGAATTAGGCAGAATTCTAGTTTTATGGCCCTAAAATTCCAAAACATGAGTAACGGTCATGGAGAGGTGGTGACTATTGTTCCTTAGGTTGTATATCATGGTCCAAAAAGTTTAGACGCGATCGGGGTGAGGGGTTTAGGCCCATGCAGATGGCGGGGATTATAGAAAATGAAAATCTGTGAATCGGTCATTGTGAGGTAGTGACTAAAAAACAAATAATGGTCAAGTCGAGGCGATGACTATTGATTGTTAAGTGGTTTTGAAATCCTACCAAAATTTAAGGCGATCCTGGTTTGGGCGCACGGGCTTGTGCAGAAGGCGAGAGCAATAGCACACGAAAATCTGAGAATCTGGCGGAATTCTAGTTTTATGGCCCTAAAACGCCAAAACACAAGTGACGGTCTTGGCGAGGCGGTGAGTATTGTTCCTTCGGTCATTTTTTATGATCCGGCAAAATTTAAGGCGATCGGGGTCCGCGCGCCCGAGCCCATGCAGAAGGCGTGGGCTATTGCACACAAAAATCTAGGAATGAGTAACAGTCACGACTAGGTGGAGACTATTGTTACTAAGGTTTTTTTTTATGGTCCGACTAAATTTTAGAAGATCAGGGTATGGGCGCCCGTGCCCATGCAAAAGGCGTGGGCTATATCACATTACAATATAGGAATCCGGCGGAATTCCAGTTTTATGGCCCTAAAATGCCAATAAACAAGTAACAGTCATGGCGTGGTTGAGACTATTGTTCCTTATGTTATTTTTGATGGTCCGACAAAATTATAGGCGATCAGAGTCATGGCACCGGGGCCCATGAAAAAGGCATGGGCTATAACACACAAAAATCCTAGAATCGGGCGGAATTCCAATTTGATGGCCCTAAAATAACAAAAAGCAAGTAACGGTCATGGCGAGGCGGTGATATTATTCCTTATGTCATTTTTTATTGTACGGAAAAATTTAGGCGATTGAAGTCTGGGCACCCGGGCCCATGCAGAAGGGATGGGCTATAGAAAATAAAAACCTGGGAATCGGGCAAAATTCCAATTTTATGGCCCAAAAGTGCTAAAAGACTAGTAACAGTTATCGCGAGGCACTGACTATTGTTCCTTAGGTCATTTTTGATAGTCCGACCAAATTTTAGGCGATCAGGGTCTGGGCGCCCGGGCCCATGGAGAAGGTGTGGGCTATAGCACGCAAAAATCTAAGAATCGGTCGAAATTCTAGTTTTATGGCCCGAAAAGACCAAAAAAGGAGTAATGGTCATGGTGAGGCGGTGAATATTGTTCTTAAGCTTTTGTTCGATGGTCCGATGATATTTTAAGCGATCAAGGTGTGGGCGCCCAGGCCTATGCGGAAGGAGTGGGCTATAGCATATGAAAATCTGGGAATCGGGCGGAGGCTGTGACTATTGTTCCTTAGGTCGTTATTGATGGTCCAGCAAAATTTTAGAAGATCAGGGTCTGGGCGTCTTGGCCCATGTAGAAGGTGTGGGCATGAAAATATGGGAATCGGGCTAAATTCCAGTTTTATGGCCCTAAAATGCCAAAAATGAGTAACAGTCATGGAGAGGTGGTGACTATTGTTCTATGGGTTGTTTGTTATGGTACGACAAAACTTTAGGCTATTAGGATCCAGGTCCCCTAGCCCATGCAGATAGCGTGGGCTATAGCACACGAAAATCAGGGAATCGGGCAGAATTCTAATTGGCCCTAAAAGGCAAAAATAGAATAACGGTCATGGCGAGGTGGTGACTAATTTTCCTTAAGTCGTTTTTTATGGTCCGGCAAAATTTTAGGCACTCTAGATCCGAGCACACAGGCCCATGCAGTAGGCATGGGTTATAGTACACAAAAATCAAGGAATTGGGCGGTCTTCCAGTTTATGGCCCTAAAACGCCAAAAAGCGAGTAACGGTCAAGGAGAGGCGGTGACTATTGATCCTTAGATCATTTGTGATGGTCCGGAACAATTTTAGGAGGTCACGGTCTGGGCGCCCGGGCCCATCAGAAGGCGTGGGCTATTGCATACGAAAATCTAGGAATCGGGCAACATTCTAGTTTTGTGGTTCTAAAAATCAAAACAATGAGTAACGGACACGACAAGGCGGTGGCTATTTTTCCTTACGTCATTTTTTATTTTTTGACAAACTTTTTAGTGATCAAGATCTGGGCGCCCGTGCCCATGCAAAAGGCATGGACCATGTAGCACACCAAATCTGGGAACCAGCTGGCGGAATTCCAATTTTATGGCCCTAAATGCCAAAACATAAGTAACGGTCATGGCGAAGCGGTGACTATTATTCCTTAGGTCATTTATGATGGTCCAGTAAAATTTTAGTGGATCAGGATACCGGCACCCGCGCACATGCAGAACGTGTGGGCCATAGCACATGAAAATCAGGTAATCAGGCAGAATTCCTATTTTATGTATCTAAAACGCCATAAATGAGTAACGGTCATGGCGAGACGATGACTATTGTTCCTTAGGTCATTTTTTATGGTCCGAAAAAATTTTAGGCGATTCGCGTCCGGGCGCCCAAGCCCATCTATCCTATAAAAAATTTAGGTGATCCTGGTCTAGGAGTACGGGCTCATGTAGTAAGTGTGGGCTATAGCACATAAAAATCTTAGAATCGAGCGAAATTTCAATTTTATGGCCCTAAAATGCCAAAACACAAATAACGGTCATGGAGAGGAGGTGACTGTTGTTCCTTAGGTCATTTTTTATTATTTGGAAAAATTTTAGGCGATCGGGGTCCGGGCACCCCGGCCCATGCAGAAGGCGTTCGCTATTGCACACGAAAATCTAGGTATCAGGCGAAATTCAATTTTATGGCCCTAAAATGGTAAAAATCAAGTAACGGTCATGTTGAGGCGATGACTATTATTTCTTAAGTTGTTTTGATATCCTGGAAAAATTTTAGGCGATCCTAGTCCGGGTACATGGGCTCATGCAGAAGGCATGTGCTATAGCACACAAAAATCTGAGAATCGAGCGGAATTCAAGGTTTTTGGACCTAAAACGCCAAAAAACAAGTAACGGTCTTGGCGAGGCGGTGTCTATTGTTTCTTAGGTCATTTATTATGGTCCGAAAAAATATTAGGCGATCGAGGTCCGGGTACTAAGGCTCATGCAGAAGGTGTGGGCTATAGCATACGAAAATTTGAAAATCGGGTGGAATTCCAGTTTTATGACCCTAAAAAGCCAAAAACACGAGTCACAGTCATGGCGAGGCGATGGCTATTGCTCCTCTGATCGTTATTGATGGTCTAGGAAAATTTTAGAAGATCAGGGTCCAGGCGCCCGGGCCCAAGCAGAAGGCGCTATAGCACATTAAAATATGGGAACCGGGCTTCGCCCTAAAATGCCAAAACACAAGTAACGGTCTTCGCGAGGCGGTGACTATTGTTCCTTAGGTTATTTTTTATGGTCAGAAAAATATTAGGAGATCGAGGTCCGGGCGCTAGGGCCCATGCAGAAGGCGTGGGCTATAGCATATGAAAATCTAGAAATGGGGTGGAATTCCAATTTTATGGCCCTAAAAAGCCAAAACAATGAGTAACAGTCATGACGAGGCGATGAATATTGTTCCTTTGGTCGTTATTGATGGTCCGGAAAAATTTTAGAAGATCAGGGTCCAGGCGCCCGGGTTCATGCAGAAGGTGTGGGCTATAGCACATTAAAATATGAGAATCGGGCAAAATTCCAGCTTTATGGCCCTAAAATGCCAAAAATCGAGTAACGGTCATGGAGAGGTGGTGACTTATGTTTTATGGGTTATTTTTTATGGTCTGATAAAATTTTAGGCGATCAAGATCCAGGTGCCCTAGCCCATGCAGATGGCGTGGGCTATAGCACACGAAAATTAGAGAATTGGGTAGAATTCCAGTTGGCCCTAAAACGCCAAAAAAGAGTATCGGTCATGGAGAGGTGGTAACTAATTTTACTTAAGTTGTTTGTGATTGTCCTGCTAAATTTTAGGCGATCCGGGGCCCGAGCGCGGGCCTATGCAGCAGGCATGGCTATAGCACACGAAAATTAGGGAATTGGGCCGAATTCAAGTTTATGGCCCTAAAACGCCAAAACATGAGTAACGGACACGGCGAGGCGGTGACTATTTTTCCTTAGGTCATTTTTGATGGTCCGGAAAAATTTTAGGTGATCTAGATCTGGGCGCCCGTGCCCATGTAATAGGAATCGGGCGGAATTTCAATTTTATGGCCCTAAATGCCAAAAATTAAGTAACGGTCATGGCGAGGCAGTGAATATTGTTACTTAGGTCATTTATTATGGTCCGTCAACATTTTAGGGGATCGGGGTCCCGGAGCCCGTGCCCATGAAGAACGCGTGGACTATCGCACACAAAAATTAGGGAATCGGGCGAAATTCCTGTTTTATGGCTCTAAAATGCCAAAATTTGAGTAACGGTCATGGAGTGGCAGTGAGTATTGTTCCTTAGGTAGGTTTTGATGGTCAGACAAAATTTTAGGCGATCGTGGACGGGCGCCTAGGCCCATGCAGAAGGCGCGGTCTATAACATAGGAATATATGGGAATGAGGTGGAATTCCAGTTTTATGGCCATAAAATGTCAAAACACGAGTAACGGTCATGGCGAGGTAGTGACTATTGTTCCTTAGGTTGTTTTTTATGGTCCGGAAAAATTTTAGGCGATCCGCGTCCGGGCGCCCAGACCCATTTAAAAGGCGTGGGGTATATCACACACATATCTGGGAATCGGGCAGAATTCAATTTTTATGGCCCTAAAATGCTTAAAATCAAGTAACGGTCATGTCTAGGTGGTGAATATTATTCCTTAAGTTGTTTTGATATCCTATCAAAATTTTAGGTAATCCTGGCACGACCGCACGCGCTCATGAAGAAGGCATGGGCTATAGCACATGAAAATTTGAGAATCAAGCGGAATTCCAAATTTATGGCCTTAAACGTCAAAACACAAGTAACGGTCTTGGCGAGGAGGTGACTATTGTTCCTTAGGTCAATTTTTATGGTCCGGAAAAATTTTAGGCGAACGGGGTCCGGGCGCCCTGGCCCATGCAGAAGGCGTGGGCTATTGCACACGAAAATATTGGAATCTGGCGGAATTCAATTTATTTCCCTAAAAAGCTAAAACCAACAAGTAACAGTTATGTCGAGGTGGTGACTATTGTTCCTTAAGTTGTTTAGATATCCTAAAAAAGTTTTAGGCGATCCTGGTCCAGGCACACGGACTCATGCAGAAGGCATGGGCTGTAGGACACGAAAATCTAAGAACCAGGCGGAATTCTAGTTTTATGGCCCTAAAATGCCGAAACACAAGTAACGGTCTTGGCGAGGCGGTGGCTATTGTTCCTTAGGTCGTTTTTTATGGTCCGAAAAAATTTTAGGCGATCTAGGTCCAGGCGTTAGGGCCCATGTACAAGGTGTGGGCTATAGCATACAAAAATCTGGAAATCGGGTGGAATTCCAGTTTTCTATCCCTAAAAAGCCTAAAGAAAATGAGTAACAATCATGACGAGGCGATGACTATTATTCCTTTGATCTTTATTGATGGTCCGGAAAAATTTTAGAAGATCAAGGTCCAGGCGCCCGGGCCCATACAGAAGGCGTGGGCTATTGCACATTAAAATATGGGAATAGGGTGAAATTCCAGTTTTATGGCCCTCAAATGCCAAACAACGAGTAACGGACATGGAGAGGTGGTGACTATTAGTCTATGGGTTATTTTTGATGGTCCGACATAAATTTAGGCGATCAAAATCCAAGTTCCCTAGCCCATACAGATGGCGTGGGCTATAGCACACGAAAATTAGAGAATCGGGCGGAATTCCAGTTGGCCCTAAAATGCCAAAAATGAGTAACGGTCATGGCGAGGCAATGACTAATTTTACTGAAGTTGTTTGTGATTATCCAACAAAATTTTAGGTTATCTGGGGCCCGAGCGCACGGGCCTATGCAAACAGCAGGCATGGGCTATAGCACACGAAAGTCAGGGAATTGGATGGAATTTCACTTTATGGCCCTAAAACGCCAAAAAATGAGTAACGGTCATGGCGAGGCGGTGACTATTGTTCCTAAGGTATTTTTGATGGTCCGGAAAAATTTTAGGTGATTAGGGTTTGGGTGCCCGAGCATTTGCAGAAGGCGTGGGATATTATTACACACGAAAAGCTAGGAATCACGCAGCAGGGCCCATGCAGAAGGCGAGGGCAATAGCATACGAAAATGAGGGAATCGGGTAGAATTCCAGTTTTATGGCCATAAAACGCTAAAAAATGAGTAACGGTCATGGAGAGATGGTGACTATTGTTCCTTAGGTCTTTTTTTATGGTCCAGAAAATTGTTAGGCGATCGAGATACCGGCGCCCAGGCCCATGCAGAAGGCGTGGGCTATCCCTAAAACACCAAAAAACGAGTAACGATCATGGCAATGCAGTAACTATTGTTCCTTATGTCATTTTTATGGTCCGGCAAAATTTTAGGCGATCGGGGTCTAGGTGCCCGGGCCCATGTAGAAGGTGTGTCTATAGCATAGAAAAATCTTAGAATCGGACGAAATTCCTATTTTATGGCCCTAAAACATCAAAAAAAGAGCTATGGTCATGGCGAGGCGATGACTATTTTTCCTAAAGGTGTTCTATAACTCGCAAAAATCTACAAATCGGGTGAAATTCCAGTTTTACGGCCCATAAACGCTAAATAACAAATAATGGTCATGGAGATGCGATGACTAATGTTCACTAGCCCGTTTTTTATGGGACAACAAAATTTTAGGCGATTCGGGTCTGGGCGCCCTGACCCATGCAGATGGAGTGGGTTATAGTACACAAAAATCTGGGAATTGGGCAGAATTCCAATTTGATGGCCCTAAAACGCCAATAAATGAGGAACGGTCATGGCGAACCAATGACTAATGTTCCTTAGGTCATTTATTATGGGAGGAAAAAAAATTGGGCGATTCGAGGTTCGGGCGCCCAGACCCATACAGTTGGCGTGGGCTATAGCACATGAAAATCTAGGAATCATGTAGAATATCAGTTTTATGGCCTGAAAACAACAAAAAATGAGTAACGGTCATGGCAAGGTGGTGACTGTTGTTTTTTTGTTCATTATTAATGGTCCAACAAAAGTTTAGGTGATTGGGGTATGGACGTTGGGGCCCATGCAGATGGTGTGGGCTATAGCACATGAAAATCTATGAATCAGGCGAAATACAAGTTTTATGGCTCTAAAACGCTAAAAACAAAGAACGGTCATGGAAAGGAAATGATTAAAGTTCCTTAATTCGTCTTTGATGGATCGGAAAAGTTTTAGGTGATTCACGTCCAGACGCCCCGACCCATGCAGGTGGCGTGGGCATATGAAAATCTAGGAATCGGGCGGATTCAAGTTTTACGGTCCTAGAACGCCAAAAGTGGAGGAACAGCCATGGCGAAGCGATGAATAATTCTCCTTACGTCGGTTTTTATAGTCTGGCAAAAGTTTAGGGGATTCGGGTCCGGGCGCCTGCACCTATGCAGATGGCGTCCGTTATAAGCACATGAAATTCTAGGAATCCAGTAGAATTCCAATTTTATGGCCATAAAACCTAAAAATTGAGGAACGGTCATGGGACAGTGATGACTAATATTCCTTAGGTCATTTGTGATAGACCAACAAAAGTTTAGGCGATTCTAGGTTCGGACGCCCTAACCCATGCCTATAGCGTGGGCAATAACACAAAACAATCTAGGAATCTGGCAGAATTTCAGCTTTATGGCCCTAAAACGCTAATAAACGAGGAACGGTCAAGGCAAGACCATTACAAATGTTCCTTAGGTCATTTTTATGGGCCTACAAACTTTTAGGCAATTCAAGGTCCAGATGCCTGGACCCATGCAGATTGCGTGGGCTATAGCACATGAAAATCTAAGAATCGGGCGAAATTCTAATTTTATGGCCTAAAATGCCAAACAACGAGGAGCAGTCATGGTGTGGCGATGACTAATGTTCCATAGGTAATTTCGTATTGGCCAACAAAAGTTTAGGCGATTCAAGGTCCAGACACCTGGACCCATGCAGATGGCGTGGGCAATTGCACACGAAAATCTAGGAATCGAGCAGAATTCTAATTTTATGGCCTAAAACGCAAACAACGAGGAACAGTCATGGCGTGGCGATGACTAATGTTCCTTGGATCGTTTCTTATTGTCCAACAAAAGTTTAGGTGATACCGTTCCGGACCCTCAGACCCATGCAGATTGCACACGAAACGTTGGGAATCGGGCCAAATTCTAGTTTTATGGCACTGAAACGCCAAAAAGGGAAGACCGATCATGGCGAGGTAATGACTAATGTTCCATAGGTCATTTATAATGGGACAGAAAAATATTAGGCGATTCAGGTCCGGGAGCCCCATGCAGATGGCGGAGGTTATAGCACACGAAAATCTAGGAATCGAGTAGAATTCCAGTTTTATGGCCCTCAAATGCCGATAAACGAGTAACGGTCATGGAGAGGTAGTGACTATTGTTCCTTACGTCACTTTTTATGGTCCAGCTCAATTTTAGGCAATCGGGGTCCGGGCACCCGAGCCCCTGCAGAATGCATGGGCATAGCACACGAAAATCTGTGAATCGGGCGAAATTCCTATTTTATGGCTCTAAATTGCCAAACAATGAGTAACGGTCATGGCGAGGAGGTGACTATTGTTCTTTATGTTATTTTTTATGGTCCAGCAAAATTTTAGGTGATCCGGGTCCGGGCGACCGCGCCCATGCAGAAGACATGGGCTATAGCACACAAACAAGCTGGGAATCGGGCGGAATTCCAGTTTTATGGCCCGAAAAAGCCAAAAGACGAGTAACGGTCATGGCGAGGCAGTAACTATTGTACCTTAGGTCATTTTTGTTGGTCCGAAAATTTTTAAGTGATCGGGGTCCGGCCGTCCGGGACCATGTAGAAGACGTGGGCTATAACGCACAACAATTTGAGAATCGAGCGTAATTCCAGTTTTATGGCCCTGAAACGCCAAACAATGAGTAACGGTCATGGAAAGGCAGTGACTGTTGTTTCTTAGGTCATTTCTTATGGTCCGGCAAAATTTTAGCCGATTCTGGTCCTCGAGCCCTGGCCCATACAGAAGGCGTGGGCTATAGCACACGAAAATTAAGGAATCGGGCGGAATTCCAATTTTGTTGCCCTAAAAGGCCAAATAATGAGTAATGATCATAACGAGTCGGAGACTATTGTTATTTAGGTTATTTTTTATGATCCGTCAAAAGTTTAGGCGATCGGGGTCCAGGCGCCCCGGTCCACAAAGAAGGCATGGGCAATAGCACACAAATATTAGGGAATCGGGCGGAATTTCAATTTTATGGCCCTAAAACGCCAAATAATGAGTAACGGTCATGGAGAGGCGGTGACTATTTTTCCTTAGGTCATTTTTTATGGTCCGAAAAATTTTTAGGCGATCGAGATCCGGGCGGCCGGACCCATGCAGATGGCGTGCATTATAAGCACATAAAACCCAAAATTTGAGGAACGGTCATGGGAAAGTGATGACTTATGTTCCTTAGGTCATTTCTGATAGACCGACAATGTTTTAGGCGATTCTAGGTAGGGCCCTAACCTATGGTCCTGGGGCCGGGGCTCATATAGATAGCGTGGGCAATAGCACACAAAAATTAGGGAATTAGGCGGAATTCCAGTTTTATGGCCCTAAAACGCCAAAAAATGAGTAACGGTCATGGAGAGTCGGTGACTATTTTTCCTTAGGTCATTTTTTATGGTCCGAAAAAATTTTAGACGATCGGGATCCGGGCGTCGTGGCCCATGCAGAAGGCATGGTCTATATCACACAAATATCTGGAAATCGGGCGAAATTCCAATTGTATGGCCCTAAAACGTCAAAAAAGAGTAACGGTCATTGCAAGGCAGTGATTTTATTCCTTAGGTCGTTTTTATGGTCTGGCAAAATTTTAGGCGATCGAGGTCTGGGCGCCCGGACCCATATAGAAGGCATGGGTTGTAGCACACAAACAACTGGGAATCGGGCAGAATTCAAGTTTTATGGCCTTAAAATGCCAAAAGATGAGTAACAGTCACTGCGAGGCAGTGACTATTTTTCCTAAAGGCGTGATCTATAACACATGAAAATCTAGGAATCGGGCGGAATTCCAGTTTTGCGGCCCTAAAATGCTAAAAGCAAATGAGTAACGATCATGGAGATGCGATGACTAATGTTCCTTAGGTCATTTTCGATGGGATGACAAAATTTTAGGCGATTCCGCCCAGGCCCATGAAGAGGGCGTGGGCTATAGCATACCAATATCTAGGAATCGGGCGGAATTCCAGTTTTACAGTCCTAAAACGCCAAAAATTAAGGAATAGTCATGGCAAGGCGATGACTAATGTTCCTTAGGTAATATTTTGTGGCCGATAAAATTTTAGGCGATTCGAGGTCTAGGAGCCCAGACCCATGCAAATGGCGTGGGCTATACCACACGCAAATCTTAGAATCGGCAAAACTCCAGTTTTATGTACTTAAAATGCCAAAAAAGGAGGAACGGTCTTGGTGAGGCAGTGATTAATGTTCCGTGGGACATTTTTTATGAGCCGGCAAATTTTAAGCAATTCGAGTCAAGGTGCCCGGACCTATGCAGATGGTGTGAGCTATAGCACACGAAAATCATGGAATCAGGCAGAATTCAAGTTTTATGGCCCTAAAACGCTAAAATACGAGGAACTGTCTTGGCAAGGTGATGTCTAATGTTCCTTAAGTCATCTTGGATGGCCCGGAAAATTTTTAGGTGATTCAGGTCCGGACGCCCGGACCCGTGCAGATGGAGTGTGTATATACAAATCTAGGAATCGGGTAGAATTCCAGTTTTAGGATCCTAAAATGCCAAAATCCGAGGAATTGCCATGGCGAGGTAATGACTAATTCTCCTTAGGTAATTTTTGATAGGCCGGCAAAATTTTAAGCGATTCGGGTCTGGGCACTGGACCCATGCAGATGGTGTGGGTTATAGCACATGAAATTCTAGGAATCGAGCGGAATTCCAATTTTATATTCTAAAATCCAAACAACGAGGAACAATTATGACAACGTGATGAATAATGTTCCTTAAGTCATTTGTGGTAGGCCGATAAAATTTTAGGCGATTTGAGGTTCGGGCACCCGGATCTATGCAGATGGTGTGGACTATAGCACGTGAAAATATGAGAATTGGGCAGAATTTTTGTTTCATGGACCTACAACGCCAAAAAATGAGGAACGGCCATGGCGAGGTGATGACTAGTGTTCCTTAGGTTGTTTTTTAGTGTCGCTACAAAATATTAGGCGATTAAGGTCCGTCCACCTGGACCCAGGCAAATGGCATGAGTATAGCATATGAAAATCTGGAAATCTGACGGAAATCCAGTTTAATGGCCTTAAAATGCGAAAAAAGGTGGAACGGTCATGGCGAGGCGATGACTAATGTTTCTTAGGTTATTTTTTATGGGCCAACAAAATTTTAGGCAATTCGGGTCCGGCCGTTCGGACCCATGCAGATGGCGTGGGCTATAAGCACACAAAAATTTGGAAATCGGGAGAAATTCCACTTTTATGACCCTAAAATGCCAAAAATTGAGGAATGGTCATGGAGTGGCGATGACTAATGTTGTTAGGTTATTTTTGATGGGCCGGAAAAATGTTTGGCAATTCGGGTCTGGACGTCAAGACCCATGAAGATGCCATCTGCTATATAGCATATGAAAATCTGGGATTCGGGCGGAGATCCAGTTTTATGGCCCTAAAATTCCAAACAATGAGAAACGGTCATGGCGAGGTGATGACTAATGTTCCATAGGTCGTCTTTGATGAGCCGACAAAATTTTAGGTGATTCGGGTCCAGGCGCCCAGAACCATACAGATGACGTGGGCTATGCACACAAAATTTAGAAATCAGGCAGAATTTTAGTTTTATGGCCCGCGCCCGGACCTATGCAGATGGCGTGGGCTATATCATACAACAATCTGGAAATGAGGCAGAATTCCAGTTGTATGATGCTCAGACGCCAAAAAATAAGGAACGATCATGGCGAGGCGATGACAAATATTTCTTTGGTTGTTTTGGATGGGTCGGCAAATTTTAGGCGATTTGGGTCCGGGCGCCCGGTCCCATGTAGATGGTGTGGGCTATAGCACACGAAAATTTGGGAATCGGGCGGAATTCAAATTTTATGGTCCTAAAACGCCCAAAAGAAAGGAACGGTCATGCTGAGACGATGACTAATGTTTCTTAGGTCGGTTTTTATGGGCCAACAAAATTTCAGGCGATTCGGGTCCGAGTGACCGGGCCCATGCAGATGGCGTGGGCTATAGCACATGAAATTCTGAGAACCAGGAGGAAAACCAGTTTGATGGCCTTAAAATGCCAAAAACTATGAACGGTCATGGCGAGGCGATGACTAATGTTCCTTAGGTGATCTTTGAAGGGACGACAAAATTTTAGGTGATTCAGGTTCGGGCGCCCGGACCAATGTAGATGTTGTCGATAATAGCACATGAAATCTAGGAATCGGAAAAAATTCTAGTTTTATGGCCCGAAGACGCCAAAAATAAGGAACGGTCATGGCGAGGCGATGAGTGATGTTCCTTAGTTCATTTTAAATGGGCCGGCCAAATTTTAGGCGATTCGGGTCCGGCCACCTGGACCCATGCAGATAGCGTGAGCTTATAGCACACGAATATCTAGGATCGGGCAAAATTCTAGTTTTATGGCTCTAAAACGCCAAAATGAGGAATGGTCATGGTGAGGCGACGACTAATGTTACTTAGGTCATTTTTTATGGGCCATCTAAATTTTAGGTGATTCAGGTCCGGGCACCCGGACTCTTACAGATGGCGTGGGCCATAGCACGCGAAAATCTTTGAATAGGGCAGAATTCTTGTTTTATGGCCCTAAAATACCAAAAAAGGAGGAATGGTCATGGCGAGCCGATGACTAATGTTCCTTACACTTTCTTATCGGCCAACAAAATTTTAGGCGATTCGGGTCCGGACACATGCGTGACATGGACTATAGCACACAAAATCTGAGAATCGGACGGAATTCAAGTTTTAAGGCCCTAAAGCTTCAAAAAAGGATGAGCGGTCATTGAGAGGCGGTGATTAATGTTCCTTAGGTCATTTTTTATGGGCCAGCATTAAGCGATTCAGGTCCGGCTACCTGGATCTATGCAGATGGCATGGTCTATAGCACACGAAAATCTAGGAATCGGGAAGAATTCTAGTTTTATTACCCTAAAATGTCAAAACATGAGGAACGGTCATGAAGAGACGATAACTAATATTCCTTAGGTCGTTTATAGAGGTCGGACCCATACATATGGCGTAGGCTATAGCACACAAAAATCTGGGAATCCGGCGAATTACCAGTTTAAGGCCCTAAAACGACAAAAAATGAGGAACGGTAATTGCGAGGCAATGACTAATATTCCTTAGTTCGTCTTTTATGGGCAGGCAAAATTTTAGGCGATTCGGGTCCGAGCGCCCTGACCCATACAGATGGTGTGGGCTATAGCACACGAATATTTGGGAATCAGGCAGAATTTCATTTCTATGGCCTTCGGATGCCAAAAAATAAGAATCGGTCATGGATAGGCAATGACTAATGTTACTTAAGTCGTTACTTATGGGTCGGTAAAATTTTAGGCGATTCGGGTCCAGAGCTCCGAATCACCTAAAAATTTATTTGACCCATTAGAAACGACCTAATGAACAATAGTCATTGCATCTCCATGAATGTTCCTCAATTTTTGAGCATTTTAGTGCCATAAAACATGAATTTAAGATGATTTCAAAGTTTTCGTGTGCTAATATCCATGTCATCCTCATGAATTCCGGCAACGGGGTCCAAATCGCAAAATATTTTGTGGGTTCATCATAAACGATCTAATGAATAATAGACATTGCTTCGCAATGAACATTTCTCATTCTTTGTGTGCTAATATCCACGCCATTTTCATGAATTTGGGTGACGGAATTTGAATCGCCTAAAATATTATGGATCCATCCGAAATGACCTAAAGAATAATAGTTATCGCGTTGCCATGACTGTTCCTTATTTTTTGGCATTTTAGGGCCATAAAATAGGAATTCAGAATAATTTCCAATTTTTCGTATGGTAATGTCCATGACATCTTCATGAATTCGGGCGACGAATTCCAAATTGCCTAAAATTTTGTGGGCCCATAAGAAACGACCTAATGAACAATAGTCATAGCTTTTCCATGATTGTTCCTCACTTTTAGCATTTAAGGGTATAAAACAGGAATTCAGGACGATTTCCGATTATTCGAGTGCTAATGTCCACATCATCTTCATAAATTCGTGTGAAAGGGCTCCGGATCACCTAAAATTTTGTGGGCCAATCAGAAACAACCTAATGAACAATATTCATTGTTTTGCCATAATTGTTCCTTGTTTTTAGTCGTTTTAGGGCCATAAAACAAGAATTCGTGTGCTAATGTACACGCCATCTTTATGAATTCGGGCGACAGACTCTGAATCGCACAAAATTTTGTAGACTCATAAAAAACGATCTAATGAACAACAATACTCATTGCTTCTCCAAAACGTTCCTTGTTTTTTGATGTTTTAGGGCTATAAAACCATAATTGAGGATAATTTTCAATTTTTCATACGCTAATGTCCATGCCATCTTCATGAATTCAAGCGACGGGCTCCGAATCGCCTATAAATTTATGGGTCCATCAAAAATGACGTACTGAACAATAGTCATCGCCTAGCCATGACCGCCTTGTTTTTGGCATTTTTGGGCTATAAAATAGGAATTTAGGATGATTACTAAATTTTTGTGTGCTAATATCCACGCAATCTACATGAATTCGGGTGAAGGGCTCTGAATCGCTTAAAATTTTATGGGTCCATCAGAAACGACCTAACAAATAATAGTTACACTTTTCCTTGACCGTTCCTCATTTTTTGATGTTTTAGGGCCATAAAACAGGAATTCAAGATGATTTTCAATTTTTCGCGTGCTAATCTTCATGCCATCTATATGAATATGGGCGATGGGCTCCGAATCACTTAAGATTTTATAGGCCCATCAGAAACTACCTAATGAATAATAGTCATAGCTTCGACAAGACTGCTCCTGATATTTTAGCATTTTAGGCCTATAAATCAAATTCTGGATGATTTTTGATTTTTCGTGTGCTAATGTCCACGCCATCTTCATGAATTCAGGCGACGGGCTCTAAATCGCCTAATATTTTGTGGGCCCATCAGAAACGACTTAGTGAACCATAGTCATGACTGTTTCTCGTTTTTTGGCGTTTTAGGGCCATAAAATAGGACGATTTCCAATTTTTCGTGTGCTAATATTCACGCCATCTTGGACGGAGCCGGGGACGTGATCCAAATCCCTTAAACTTTGTGAACCCATCAGAAACGACCTAACGAAGAATAGTCATAACTTCGCCAGAGTGTTCCTCGTTTTTTTAAAATTTTAGGGTCATAAAACATGAATTCTGAAGAATTTTTGATTTTTCGTGGGTAATGTCCATGCCATCACGATGAATCGCCTAAAATTTTGTGAGCCCATCTGGAATGATCTAATGAACAATATTAAATTTATTCCAATATAATTGTATGTTTTAATTTCATTTATCTGTTATTTGTGTCATGGCCATATCTCATATACAATGATTATGTTTGTGTATATTTCTCCTTGTTTCTTCTTAATATACTTAAATATTTTGCTCTATCTGTATATTTCTTTATGAATATCTGTACTATCCGTGTATTTCTGCTTATCTGTTCTTTAGATACAATGACTATTTTTTTCTATTTATGTATCTATTCTTGTTTCTTCTTCTTCTTCTTTATTTCTTTCCTCTATCTATTTCACGTTGGATCTCGTGTTTGAATCTAAAACTACAGTTATTCAAAGTGAAGTTTCTTACAAAATTGACCAGAAAAATAAGAGTCCAAAGAATGTTAGTTATATTATGCAAGATCAGATTATAATACTTTAACCAAAATAATGTAGTAAAATTTGACTTGGAAAAATGATCCAGAAAACTGTTATATATATATATATAAAACAAGTCCCTACAATGGATGAGATCCCTTCAGTAGGCACTCCCAAAATATTCCCCAACACACCCTCGTCCATCACAAAATCTACTCCGTTGACCTTCAAGAAGATGTTATCATCTTCCACTATGAACATGTCTACGCAGAAGCTATGCACCTCTTCCTCTTGGGGCTCCCATTGGTGAACAAGTGTGTCCACTTTTGAAACTCACAAATATCAACCATTTGACACATTCCTATCATGTCAAGAATGTCAGGTGCGAAGGTTCTGCCCCATAGCACTCTCTGTTTCCTAAGGTTTTCTCTGCCTCCACCTTTTTGACACGGTCACTTTGACCTTCTTGGAGAAACCAGGTTCCTCATTGTCACTAGCCTTCCTCTTCACAGACTTCCTCACAGTTTCCTCCTTCTTTTCAGACTTCTCAGAAGATTTTTCACTAGACTTCTCACCCTTAACACTTTTCTCCTCCATAGCTTTCACAGATAACCCTCTCTTGGGCCTTGGAATCACAGGTTTCTTAGAGGATTTACGAATTAAGGAAGCAGGTTCCTCATTCACCTCTTCATCATTAACATGAACAACATGTGCTGGAGGCACATCCTTCTTATTGACTAGCTTTCCCCCTTTTACCAACCTTCTTCTTCTCTTTTCCTCTTTTTTTGCTTCAGAACAGACTTATAAGCTTCTTTCTTTTGCAGCCTAGTGGTGGGTCTTTTAAGAATGGGCTTTTGGGGAATTTCCTCACCACTTCTGGCAGTAATGAATCTTGCCACAATCACATTGTCATAGTCTTCCTCACTAATTCCATTTTTTCCTCTTGAGCTAGAGATCTCATCTCAGGAATGACAAAGTTCAACGGCTCGTCATCGAATGAGGAGAAGGAGCAGGATCAGTACTGATCTGAGGCTCTTTTGAGGAGTAAGGGGTTTCATCCCAAGTAGGAGCAAAATGCTCTCCTTGGGCAGGGGGATCGGGTCCCTTTTTTGTTTCCCCAGTAGTACTGACTGGTGCCAAGTGTTCAAAGGGCACCAGTTCCCCACATTCAACCACCAGTTCCCCACCTTCAACTTTGTGACTTTCACCTTCCCCCTAAGATCCAAAGGTCTCATTATCACCCTCATAACCACCAACAAAACCCCCTTCTGCAGCAATTAGTAACATGTTCTCAATGGGTTCTTGTTCTTTTACTCCCAAAGTAGAATTAGAGGATACATGAGAAATATTACCTGTAGGATTGGCAATATTCAGATCAAAGCTTGGAATGGGCATTGTTGAGCCTTCACTACTACGAGCCATATCTTGTTGGGCTTCAAAATGTTCCCCAACTTTCTGACTAGAAACTTCGTGTCCTTCGTCTCTATTTATTATTTTGTCTTCTGCCATTTTTTTCTGGTGAGGCATAAGGAGTGGTCGCATCAACAAACCTTTTGGGGTTCTGAGTTTTACGACTGCGGTGAGAACCAGGACTCGATTGGGTTGTAGAGGAATTAGTAGGTGGTTGTAGGTCTGGTATAGTGTTTTGACTGGGCAACTGTTGGGACTCAGATTCTCGCTCTAGTGCTTCATGAGATGAAGACACAGAGGGGACGACACTAGAGGTGTTTGAAATTTCTAGATTCTGAGACATAGTGGAGATTTGAAGTAAAGACAAGAGAAGAAGAGAATTTTTCTTTGAGAGAGAAAGGGAATTTTTGTCTTTGATATGGATAGTGAGGAAAGAGACAGCGTTTGGGGTTATTTAGAGGAAGTGAGGGACTGGTTACAAATGGGTATGAATTACTAGGTAGACGGGTCATTTAGTAATGGGTGTGACATTTGAGTTCTAAAGAGATGAGAGAGAGAGAGACTAAAAATTTTAATGACGTGGCACTTTTATAGCCATTAAAAATGTGCACGAGAGTACAAAGGAACTACTAACCTGAGTCAAGGGAACTAGGTTCCCTGACTTAGTTTTGTAAATGTGAGCCTCATCCTTTTACCAAGATGCAAATTCATTAGCTGCTTGTTTTCTCTGTAGTTGCCATGCGTGTCTACCTGTAACAGTATAGAGATGAGTTAGAACTTATCAGAAAAATAGTTTTTAGCTATTTTACCTGTTCATTCTTTCATAGCCAATCATTGAGGGACCCGGTGCTCAGTTTAATTTTATCAACCCCAATGCCAATAGATTCTTTTCAAAGTGCTCTCTACTTAGTACTTTGGTGAAGATATCTGCTACATGGTCTTCTGTTTTGCAGAACTTCATGCAGATAAGACCATTTTCAACATTGTCTCTGAGAAAATGATGTCGCACATCAATGTGCTTCATTCTCTTATGTTGAATCGGGTTCTTTGCCATGTTGAAAGTACTGGTATTATCACACAGTAATGGCACACAATCAGAAAATACACCAATGTCCTCCAGTTGCTTCTTGATCCACAGCAGCTGAGCACAGCAAGAGGCAGCTGCCACATACTTAGCTTCTGCAGTTGAAAGAGCCACATAGTTTTGTTTCTTTGTACCCCATGAAATCAAACACGATCCCAGAAAATGTGCCATGCCAGATGTGCTCTTTCTATCCACCAGATAACCAGCATCAACATACCCAATTAAGTCAAAATTGTCCCCTGAAGGATAGTAGAGAACCAAGTCCTGCGTTCCTTTAAGATACCTTAGAATCCTCTTGGCAGCTTTAAGATGAGATTTCTTTGGACTGGATTGAAATCTAGCACATAATCCCACACTGAATATAATATCAGGTCTACTAGCTGTGAGATACAAGAGTGAACTAATGATGCCTCTGTACATAGTTTTGTTCACAGGAGAACCAAGTTCATCCAAGTTCAGACGGGGGGTGGAAGTGGCAATAAGAGTATCAATGGTTTTTGAACTTTCCATCTCAAATCTCTTTAGGAGCTCTTTAATGTACTTCTGATGCTTATCATCGTTCCCTTAGGGGTTTGCCTAACTTGCAACCCTAAAAAAAATTCAATTCCCCCATCATGCTCATTTCAAACTCGCTTTC
This sequence comes from Nicotiana tabacum, assembly GCF_000715075.1. NCBI lineage: Eukaryota > Viridiplantae > Streptophyta > Magnoliopsida > Solanales > Solanaceae > Nicotiana > Nicotiana tabacum. The sequence goes on from NC_134093.1 coordinate 109,877,489, forward strand.
CATAAGCTTTGAAAACTCCTCACACAAGGAGTCATTTGTTGCACCAAAGATGATGACGTCAACATAAACTTGCACAATAAGCAGGTTCCTTCCCCATTTCTTCAGAAATAGGGTGTTGTCAATTTTTCCTCTTATAAAGCCATTTCAAGAAGAAACTTAGACAACCTTTCATACCATGCACGAGGGGCCTGCTTCAGTCTATATAATGCCTTGTCAAGTTTGAATATATGTTAAGGATGCTCATGATACTCAAACCCAGGTGGTTGTTTGACGACGACTTCTTCCTTTAAAATTCCATTCAGAAATGTACTTTTGACATCCATTTGGAACAATTTGAATTCCATATGAGATGCAAAGGCAATGAGGATCTTGATGGCTTCCGTTAGAGAAACTGGAGCAAAAGTTTCATCATAGTCGATACCTTCTTCTTGATTGTAGCCTTGCACTACTAACCTGGCTTTGTTCCTTGTTGTATTTCCAAATTCATCAAGCTTGTTTCTGAACACCCACCTGGTTTCTATGACCGTTCTATCTTAGGGTCGAAGAACCAGGTGCCATACATGGTTCCTCTCAAATTGATGAAGTTCATCTTGCATAGCAGTAATCCAGTCAGCATCTTTCAATGCCTCATTGATATTTTTAGTCTCAATTTAAGAAAGGAAATCTGAGAAGGCAAACGAGCTTCTTGTCTTTGATATGGTTTGAATTCCTAAATCAAGAGGAGTGATCACATTTTGGAGAGGATATGAACTTTTGTGCTTCCAGTTAGACACCTGAATCTAATTGTGTGAAGATCCAGGGTCTCTCAGAATGGGATCCATTGTTGCATTTATGGATGTGTGAGTACCACTTCTTTGCTCAGCATCAAGAGTTCTTTGCACGACATCAGCAACTCTATCCTCTCCTTCAGTTGTTGTGATGGGGGTTCTATTGTAATTTCTTTGTTGAATTCCTTGACTTGGCTCATCAATTCCGCCTTTTCATTTGCCATATCAATGACTTCTCCAGGAACCTCCGACTGTTATATGTCTTGATCAATCTTATCATGTGAATTTTTCCCACATACGTGGTGTGATTCATCAAAGATTACATGTATGATTTCTTCAACACATTTAGTCCTTTTGTTGTAGACCTTGTATGCTTTACTTTGTGAGGATTATCCAAGAAATATTCCTTCATCACTTTTGGCATCAAATTTTCCCAGCGCTTCCTTACCATTATTGAGAACGAAGCATTTGCATCCAAATGTTCTTAGGTGAGTTAGCATGGGCTTCCTCCCGTTCAGCAATTCATATGGAGTTTTGTTCAGGAGGGACCTGATCATACACCTGTTCACCAAGTAGCAAGCAGTGTTGATTGCCTCTACCCAAAAGCCTTTTGCTATGCCACTGTCAATTAGCATAGTTCTTGCCATATATTCAAGAGTCCTATTTTTCCTCTTCACAACACCATTTTGTTGGGGGTGTTCTGGGAGCTGATAAATTGTGACTTATACTATTTTCAGCATAGAATTCGTCAAATTTTGCATTGTCGAACTATATGTCATGATCAGACCTTATACTTACAACATTATGGCTCATCTTCACTTGAATCTGCTTCACAAATGCAACAAAGACTGGAAAGGTTTCATCCTTGGTTCTGAGAAACAAGGTCCATGTGAATTCTGAGTAGTCGTCAACTATGACAAACATATACTTCTTTCCTCCTCTACTTGGCACCCTCATAGGTCCACATAGATCCATACGGAGAAGATCAAGTGGTCTTGAGGTGCTTACTTCATTCTTGGGCTTGAAAGAGGACCTGGCTTGCTTTCCTCTTACACAAGCATCACACACCTTGTGATCTTTGAACCTTGACTTAGGCAGCCCATGGACCATGTCGTTCTTGACCAACTTGTTCAGCAATAAAAAGCTTGCATGTCCCAATCTTCTGTGCCACAACTCAGCATCATCATCAACATCACTCAGACTTGTAAGATCCCCATTGTGCAAGGATTCAAAATCAGCAACATAGATGTTTTTGAATCTTTTTGCCAACAGAACCACCTCACCAGTCACAAGATTTGTGAATGTGCAGGTTTTTTATAAAAATTCCACTTTGTTTCCTTTGTCGCATATTTTAGAGACACTCAGTAGGCTATATTTTAATCCATTCACACAGTACACATTCTCAATTGAATGAGTGAGCATCTTCCCAATTATTCCTACTCCCAGAATGTATCCCTTTTTGCCATTGCCAAAGGACACACTCCCTCCTTGCAGGGCTTTGAATGAAAGAAAATTATCAATGCTTCCAGTCATATGCTTAGAGCAGCCACTATCCATATACCTATTTTGGTTTCTTCCTTTCACTGCTCCCTGCACAAGAAAATCAAGGATTAGACTTAGGAACCCAAACACAAGTTTGGGTCCCTTGTAGTGAGTAAAATGGCGAAATAAACTTTTTTTGTCCAAGCAATCAATACACGTTTTTAAAGGAGGAATCAGGTTCCTTAGCAGTAGTTACCTTTTCAAAAAAAACCTTATTTTTCTATTGGGACTGAATTCTAGCCTTACGTTTTTTTTAAAGTTTCCAGTGTTACCACAATGAGTGCAAAGCCAGTTATCAGGGATAATAACATACTTGCTATGTGAATTGTAAGGAGTCCTTTCCTTTTGGAACCTGACTCCCTACCTGTTCCTACCATTGCTTGTATACATGGCAGTGATTGTATCAGAGGACCAGGTCCACTTTAAAGATTTTTCTAGGTCATTTTTAACCCTGCTTAGATCTTCTTGAAGTTGTCTATTTCTTTCAACTTCAACACATAGACTAGATTTCACCAATTTGAGTTCATTTTCAAGCTTAATGTGTGCCTCACTTGTAACTTCCTTTCCCTTTTGGATGTTCCCAGAACTGTTTCCCTTTTTTAGTTCCTCAATTGTTTCTTTTAGATCCACAACTACTACCAACATGTCATCTCTCTCATGCTATACATTTTTAATTCTTTCAATTAGAACGTCTTTTTCTTTCTTTAGAACCTCAATGGTTTCTTTTAGGTCAACCACTACGACTACCAGACTATCTCTCTCATGTTCTACCTCTCCCAGTTCCATAGTTAACACATTTTTATCATTTATAAGATTATGATAAGCATCAATTAAAATATTGGCCAAAGATATAAACTTCTAAGAGTAAGACTTCAAATTTCTTTGAACGTCTAGAAATTTCACCTCATCATCATCGTCATCATCGTCAGATTTTGCCGTCAAGGCAAAGATGGAGTCATATTCAGCTGCTTCACTTTCAACTGCCATCATGGAGGTGTCACCTTGTTCATCATCTTCTCCAGATTCACGGGAAGAATCTCCTCATGCAGTAAGAGCTTGTTTCACAATATTGTCAGCGACATCTTTTTTCTTGAATCTTTTGTCAGGAACTGGGTTCCTCTTGACTGTTTTGTCTGTGTTGTGCTTGTACTAGTCTTGCTTGAGGAGAGGACAGTCCTTGATAAGTGTCCTGGCTTACCACATTTATGACACAAGTCATAACCTCTTGGTTTGCTGGAGCTGCCTCTTTTTGGAATACCTCAATTCATGTGAACCATTTTCTGAAATCGCTTCGTCAGGTAGGCCATGTCAGCATCCTCATCACTTGAGTCATTGTTGCCTGCCTTGAGGACCAGGTTCTTCTCCTTTTTGTGCTCTCTTCTTTTATGGTCCTTCTTCTTCTTCATTTCATAAGTCTTCAGATTACCAATGAGTTCATCAATGGTCAGCTTTTGAAGATCTTTTGCCTCTATGATGGCATTACCTTTGCTTTCCCAAGATCCAGGTAATATGCTAAGTATCTTCCTGACAAGTTTGTTTCTTGGAATGATTTCTCCTGGAGAGTGAAGCTTATTGCTGATGGAGGTGAATCAAGTATGCATGTCCTGAATGGACTCATCATCCTGAATAGTTCATACTCAATAGTGAGCATGTCGATCTTTGACTGCTTAACTTGAGTTGTCCCTTCATGTGCTGTTTGGAGAGCCTCTCAGATCTCCTTGGCGGATTGACAGGCAGAGATTCTGTTATATTCATCTGGACCAATACCACAAACGAGTATCTGTTTTGCTCGGAAGTTTTTCTCTATAGCTTTGCGGTCAACATCATTGTACTCCTTCCTTGTTTTTGGAAATGTCACTGCTGGCTCCGCAATGGTCTTCATGGGAACGAAGGGTCCATTGCAGATGACATCCCAGAGCTTAGAATCTTCAATCATGATAAAATCATGCATCCTTGTCTTCCACCATCCGTAATACTATCCATTGAATCCTGGTGGTCTGTACATTGATTGACCTTCTTCAAAGTTTAGTGGAGCAGTCGTGAGGATCCTTTTTAGGTGTTAGCCTTGTAGAAAGAACCTGCTCTAATACCAATTGATGAAAACTTAGTGTCCACCAAACTGTATAGAGAACCTGGTTCTCTATCAGTTCCCACAGAACACACACAATAAGAGATAAGTAAATGACACATCAGAGTTTTATGTGGAAAACTCCCAGCTCACATGATTAAAAATTACGACCTACACTCGTAGGATTTCAACTTCACTACTGAGCAAACTTCAGATTACAAACTATTGTAACCTAGAAATTAAACTTTTAGTCCCTCACTCACTTGTAATAACTCTATTACAAGCCTCTTTGTAATAACTCTATTACAAAGCTCACAACTCGACTAACTCTAGCCAAGACACAAATACAAGATTTATGGTTTTACAAATGATTTCCTACATAATGCTTCTAGCTAAGCTAAGTAGGAATTACAAGTAGATCACTCTAATAAAGGTACAACATAACTAAGGACATATGGTAATACAATGCTGGAAATTGGTCCTTTGTTATGTTGTCCTTTGTTCTTGAAGCCTTGAAGTCACTTGCAAAGATGACAACACACTTGAGAGAAAACTTGATCAATTTTTGGATGTTCAATTCTATATTTTTTCTTTGCTTCATGTTGATAATATACAAGTGATGTCACTTGGATGATGCAAGCAATTATCCGGTACAAGGCATTCCCCATAAAGTGACTGTTGCATTGTTTGCACTGTTGTATGTGTGCAGAGGAACAATTGCAGCGACTTTATAGCCGTGGGGAGTTGTCTGATACAGTCAGCAAGGGAACTAATGTCGTCTCTTTGACTCTAGTTGTTGGAATTTGTGCCCGGCTTGAGACTTGTTGTTTTTTAGCACTTTGAGGATGTGTAACAGGTTCCCGATCTGATTCTTATTATAAAGTTTGTTAGATCATCAAAATATAAAAAAACACGTAACTTATCATAGATTAAGGACACAAATTTTAGTAAACTGAATGTTAAATGCGCTTAGCCAAATATTACAAGAACCAAAATAAGAATTCATCAATAACTAAGGGACAAAAAATGTAATTATCCCATATTTTCTGAACAAGGCGATAAAAAACACGCATATTTTAGTTAATTGAAAGTTAAATACGCTTAGTTAAATATTATTATAAGTATCAAAATCGAAATTTACCAGTAACATAGGGACTAAAAGTTCAATTATCTGTTTAAGATAAAATTTGATAAATTAATAACAAATTGGTAATTACCTAAAACTCCAGGGGCCTAAACAGATATCCAGAAACCAGAAAGCAAGATAGACAGAGAGGAAGGAGAAAAACCACAAGAGGAAGAGCTGTATTCACATGGGATGCTGTTTTAGCTGACGGGTCCCACCTCTCTCTCTCTTAATTCAACCGACAATTATTAGCTTTGAATCATAAAGTTAAAGTGTGGACTGAAGAAAATAATTCTCTTTCTTCTTCATCTTCTTCTTCTTCCTCCTCATTTCTTCTTTCCCTTTTTTTTTTTTCATTTGGAGCTGGAAAATTATGGCTGATGATAAGGTAGCCATTTTGCTTTCTGGGTTTTTTTTCTATGTACAAAAAGTTCAGTACTTTACTTGTCAAGATAATTTTAGTGGGTATAATTTTTTTTTGTTGCTGTGGTTCTTGATTGCAAATCTTGGTGTAGTGTTAGCTGAGTTAATATTTGAGCATTTTAAAGGAGGTAATATATTTGCTTGTTTGTGTATTTTTTAGATTTTCTTGAATCTTAAATTAAAAATGAAATCTTTATCTTGTTATGAGCTTGTTGACCACTTTTTCTGTGTCTCAAAATAGCAATTTTGTGCACTCATAATTTTGCATTTTCTGATCTGGTAGTGTTTTAGATATTTAACTTATGATAGTTGACCTGATCTTATTTAAGCCTTATGGGGATGCCTATTGCTTTCAAGAATGTGTACCTATTAAATGTTTGACTTGATCCAAAATAACTGTAAGCTTGTCTAAATCATTTCTTGTTGAGGTTCTTTAATATGGTTTATATAAATATATATAGTCACCCAGCCCCCTAAGGCTTTGGTCTAATGGTAAGAGCATAGCTTGTGATGTGTGGATTAGGCGCACATCACGAGTTAAATCCTGCCGCACACAAAAGCATGGTATTTAAGTAGGGAAGAGTAGAGGGACGAACCCATTATTGACCGAGTTTCGATCCGTGCGCCACTTACCCTCGAGGATTTTTCGATTATTAAAAAAAGGTATATCTAGTCACCCATTGGTTTCTAATAGCAATTACCAGATTTGTCCATATCCCATGCTTCATATTTAGGATTGTTAAGTTTGTGTGGCTTATGCTTCCCCAATGATACCTTTGGTGGGTTGTGATCTTTCTTGTTTTTGGTTGGATAATGTTGTATCGGTTTTAGAAGTCGCTTGTCTGAGATATATATTTGATGTGGACTGTAGGAGATGTCTGCTCCTGTTATGGATGTGAATGGTGCAGTCACTGGTCATATAATTTCCACTACCATCGGAGGGAAGAATGGCGAGCCAAAGCAGGTAAAAATGATGTCTTTGTGGATTCATGAATATTTATTGGTTAGAAATAGTTATGCTTCTTCATTAAAACCTGAAATTGAAGATGTGTTTGGCTTGCTGAATAATTTGTTGCAGACAGTCAGTTACATGGCTGAACGTGTCGTGGGGACTGGATCATTTGGAGTTGTTTTTCAGGCAAGTGAGCACACATCTTATTTATTTCACTAATTGCTGCAACATTTCTTGACTTGTGTGGTTGACTAAAACCCTGTCTTTTGTAGGCAAAATGCCTGGAAAACGGGGAGACTGTGGCGATAAAGAAGGTTTTACAAGATCGTAGATACAAGAATCGTGAACTGCAGTTAATGCGCACAATGGAGCACTCGAATGTTGTTTGTTTAAAGCATTGCTTCTATTCAACTACTAGTAAAAACGAGCTTTTTCTCAATTTAGTCATGGAATATGTTCCGGAAACCATGTACCGCATGTTGAAGCATTACAGCAATGCGAACCAAAGAATGCCACTCATCTATGTTAAGCTTTATACTTATCAAGTAAGTGACGTACTTTCTTGAGCAGGACTTTTCTTCGTAATCATGAGCTATATTAAGAGAGATGCGTTCAGGTATTTAGGGGGCTGGCATACATGCACACAGTGGCTGGCGTTTGCCACAGAGATTTGAAACCTCAGAATATTTTGGTAATGCGTCTTCCACGTCACTATTTCAGCTAGACATTGTGGTCCTTCATCTTTTGATATCATTATTTTGTTTCCACAGGTAGACCCTGTTACTCACCAAGTTAAAATTTGTGATTTTGGAAGTGCAAAAGTGCTGGTAAGTCTTAATCATAAGAGTGCATCTCCGTGGCTATTCATATGTACCTTCCGTGGAATCTTTCTATGTTGTGCGGACTCTCCAAAACATTGTTGCACTCTTGTCGGATTCTCCAAAAGTACACTACTTTTGGAGGATCTGACATGCACCCAGAGACATTTTTCGGAGAGTCCGAACAACATAGGAATCCTTTTCCCCTTTTCCTTATTTATCCTTGCCTCGTAAGGAGGAGGAGGACTGCTGACTGTTGTTCATGTTTTTTATATGTAACTCTAACCTATTGAGTTCTATTTTTAACATACGTGAATGAATGGTTTGAGCCTGGATATTTTCCCTTACATGAACATTGTTACTCCAAATTTTTGTCAAAATGTTTTTTGTGTTAATTTAGAAAAGCGATCCTTGTTTAATATTTTTACTTTCTAAATATCATTGAAATATACCATATGGAGTTCGCATACTTCTTGTTTGAACTTTCGCCCAACATGCTATCTCTCTTGGGGGAAGATCCTGTTTACCAAACTGTTGTCTGTGAGAATGAAGTTCTCTACATGCACGTCTTGGTTGGTTTGTTGCTGTTTTCAGCCATTGCATCTTCAAGTTTACTCACTCCAGGAATGAGTTAATTGAAGTCTGTTTCCATTCTCCAAATAAAAAAAAAAAAGTTAATTGTAGTTTGCTATTGAATCAAGCTGGCAAGCTGCTATTCAATTTGTTCTAAACAAACAATGGTGCGGATGCCACACTTTCATGAACATTACAATCGCCTGGTTTGGCATCTCTCATTATCTGACAACGTCCTATTGTTGATTGAGGGAAATGATTCAAGGGAATTTTATGTGCCTGCCAAAACTCTCTACGATAATGTGCCACTTGTCAATTGGCTTGGAAAGAACCTTTAGATTTAAGCGTTTTCTGCATGATACCATTTTGAAACCAATGTTTAGTTGACTTGATTCCTGCTTACTATATAATGTAATAGCTTTCTTCAACTTTTTCGGGCATATGGTCATGGAGAAACTTGCATCTTCTAAGAGAACACCTCTATGGTTTCTTAAAAACTGCTACATTTACAAATTGAGGTTTATGTACTTGTGACCGTATTGAGTAAAACATTCATCAGGTTAAAGGTGAAGCAAACATCTCATACATCTGTTCGAGGTTTTATCGGGCTCCTGAACTCATATTTGGCGCAACAGAGTATACTACCTCTATTGATATCTGGTCGGCTGGCTGTGTCCTTGCCGAACTTCTCCTCGGCCAGGTTTGTAATGATCTATTTTCTTTTTTCCTTGCTCAAGTATAATATATGAGGTTTTTCATATTCCATAGTTCTACATTAGCCTGACTTTTAACTAATTATGCTTTACTTTTTATAGCCATTATTTCCTGGAGAAAACGCTGTTGATCAGCTTGTTGAGATAATCAAGGTACAGCTTGAATAATTGTAAATCCGATGTAAATATTTGTGTACGATTGTTGTTCACTTGCTTCAATTTCCAGGTACTTGGAACACCAACGAGGGAGGAAATTCGCTGTATGAATCCAAATTACACCGACTTTAGGTTTCCACAAATCAAAGCACACCCTTGGCATAAGGTATATTTTCACTTGATTTCAGGGTGGAAGAAGCGGTTTTTATAGGTTCTTATAGTTAGTTGAGTCTATGTTTTTAGTGGACTCCACAACAATATACCCAGTGTTACGCCACATTGTGGGGTCTGGGGAGGCTAAGGCCTCATTTGTTTGCACTTAATGGAGGTATGAATCTTAATCATTCACATCTCGGACATTAAGTTCGTTTGTTTTTAAAGTCTGAATCTTAATTATTCAGATCTTAATCGTTAAGTGTGTTTTGTTTTTTTACTTCACAATCACTTAATGGGTCTGAATAGGTCTGTATCATTAAGATTTATAACAGAGACTTAATTTCATTAAGATGTTATCATTCATATTCATTATTAACTGCCGCCACCGCCTACCATTATCAACTACCACCATGCCACCCACCACCACCATACTTAACCACCACCACCATACTCAACCACCACCACCATCATCCTCAATCATAGCCGCCACCATTGTCGACTACCACCACCCACCATCCCCACCACTATCATTCTCAACGATAACCAAAACTCATCCACCTCAACAACCACAACTAACCACCCCATCACCATCAACAGCCCTAGCTGGCACTGCCCATCATTATAAACTACCATCACCCACCACCATCTTCCTCAATCACAACTACCACCACCACCACCCGCCATTATTAACTATCACCACCCACTACCACCACCCGCCATTATTAACTATCACCACCAACTACCACCATCCTCAATCATAATAGCTACCACTTCCAATCACCACTAGCTACTATCCTAAACTACCACCATCAACCAAATCTATCACCAACCACCGCTTTTAGTCGGCATTCAAAAGTACTACCGTTAGCCATCACTACCAGCAACTATCATATTTTAAAAAGCTATATATTTTAGTGATGGAATATTAGATTAATTAGTATTTTATTTGAATTTTATGTTTATTAATTTTCAAATAAACGTAAATTTTATACATTCAAATGTTAAAAATCAAACAGTCTTAATCATTTAGTATTCAGATCTTAATACACATCTTAACATTCAGATGTGTATTCAGATTCAGATATCTTAATCTTAATACACATCTTGATATTCAGACGTGTATTAAGATTCAGACGTCTTAATCTTAAAAAAAATAAATGAGGCCTAAGTGTACGCAGACTTTACCCCTACCTTGTGGAGGTAGAGAGGCTGTTTCCGAAAGACCCTCGGCTGGACTCCTACCTTTAATAATTAACCTAGAATAAATTCTATTGTTGTTTGTGAGCTTGTGCATGTAATTTCGCTGCTGCTGACTCACTATGTTGCCGTTGCCATGGTCAGGTATTCCACAAGCGGATGCCACCTGAAGCAATTGACCTTGCTTCACGGCTATTGCAATACTCACCAAGTCTTCGATGCACTGCAGTAAGTTTTATATAGTTATCTTTTATCTGATGTGAATTTTATTCATTACGCAAATATCTTAATTATCACAGGTCTTTTATATTCCACGATCCGTTTTTGTTGATCTTACTGGCGTGATACCACGTTCCTGCTCGCGGGATGGTTTCCCTCTCTTTATTGGATGTTGAACACCCGAATCTAACTACTTGGTGCTCTACTTTTCTTTATGCAGCTTGAAGCATGTGCACACCCTTTCTTTGATGAGCTTCGGGAACCCAATGCACGCCTTCCTAATGGCCGGCCATTGCCGCCTCTTTTCAATTTTAAGCAGGAGGTATGGCTACAGCGTGCAGTCTTTTATACAATAAATCACATAGCTAACTTATGTGCTGTAGTTACTATGGTTGGCAGCACTCTTGTAACGCCGCTGCTAATCCCGTGTTACCATTGCTCAATTGCAAACTATACTTTACTAAACTGTTCGAAGTAATTAAGTAAAACTATTATGCTAATCCGACTGTATTTTATGGTTTCAGTTGTCTGGTGCCTCTTCAGACCTCATTAATCGGTTGATACCAGAACATATAAAAAGGCAAATGGGCATGCAATTTTTCTCGTCCAACAATGACATGGACATGACGTGAAGTGAAGTATACGTTTAGTAAACTATGCTAGTTGATGATCAATGAATGAAGCGATCTGAGTTGCATCCTTTCCATCCGAATCCACCTTGGCAAGCTGCATCTCCTCGTTGACGAGGACAAGAGGCTGCTGTGTATTTTAGTTCTTGGTATTTTCTTTCTCGTTCTAATCTTTGAAGTCTTTCTCTCGCCTCTTGTAGCAGCCGATTAGCGAAAGGAGAGTTCTTTTTGTACATGTTTGGTAGTAGTAAATTGACGCCAAAGCTCTCAGGAGATGACAAATGAAATGTATGAACATGTTGTGAATGGCCCCAAAAAGAGAATAGCAAGTTATTAAGGGGCTGTTTTCTTGTGAATTTGCTGTGTTCTGTTTGTATTTAGTTTCTGTTATTTTCAGCTGACATTTGTGCATTAAGAAAAGAGTTACAAGCAAGTGATGGTTACTGTATGTTCTTATTAGTAAATGAATATCTATTTTGTTGCCTCTCTTAATTTGCTCTTTTCGTCTTTCCCTTCTTTTTTTGCTGTTCCATTTTCATCTCATCCGTTGTAATATGTACTCTTTGTTTTTTGTCTTGCAACAACATATCCAGTATAATCTCACGAGTCGGGTTTGGGAAGGATAGTGTGTACGCAGACCTTACCCCTACCTGGTGAAGGTAGAGATGCTGTTTTCGATAGACTCTTGGCTATAAAATGGAACCAGTAGCAACAAACAACAATAGGAAAATAACTGATATGATCGAAACAACAAGTGGTAGTAGAGATCTAAGAATACAAGAATTATGGTGGCACTACTGGTAAGGAAAGGAGAGTTAGGAAAAACTCTCGACTACCTAATAACCTTCAATCCTAATTTTCGACCTCCCCGCGCTCTTATCAAGGGTCATGTCCTCGTCAAGCTGAAGCAGCGTCATGTCCTGCCTGATCGCCTCACCACAGCTTTTTCTTAAGCTGAAGACAACTCTTTGTTTTTTTTGTCTTGCATCTCGACTAGTTGGTACTTGTTACTTTACCTCTCACTATACACGTATCTCTATCACCTGTTGGCTGTTGCAACTGAAGCATCTAATATAGATAGTTGTATAAATTATTTCCTTAGGACATTCTTCCTTTTGCCTTAAGAATGTATTTGGTTGCATAAGCCATACTCAAAGTATAATTAAGCTTTATAGATTTGTAGTTGCTCGACTTTGTACTTTAATTTATTTTTAATTCTTCTGTTTGGCTTAAGTAATGACTTCATGCAAAAGTAAAATCCAACAATAAGGAAGATGTCTTGTGTCCAAGTCATCATGGACGATACACCACCGACGGTTGTGATGGAGTTATAAGTACTTTTTCATTCAAAGGCCGAGTCAAAATTTGAAGCTTATGGGTTCAGAATTTTAGCTCGTTTAAGCAAATAGGTTCTAAATTATCAATTTGTACATATTCAATTGATTTTTTAAGACAAATACATGATTGAATCAAAGTTACTGAGTTCGGTCAAACCTGTAACTCAAACGCTAATTCCGCCCTCTGCCTTCATTCTTATTCACAGGTCTCGGGTTTGAGTCCTGGATATAGAATCACCTTTGATAGGGAACATTTTATCCCTAAGAGGTCGTTCGGTAGAGTGCATTAGAAAAAATAATGCATGCATTAGCTTTGTGTATTAGTAATACCTTGTTTGGTACACTTTTTCAACATATGTATAACTAATTCAAGCATTAATTGCACACCTATTTGGTATTATGCTATATATAGCTAATACATAGCAATTCATAGTATTAACAATACCAAGGTTATTAATACATGCATAAACTTAGTTAAAAACAAAATTGCCCCTTTAAATTTTATGCTTGATTAAAATTCTTTTTACCTATTTTTTCATTAAGGTAAATAAGATACATGTTGACAAATTTGTCTTTTCTAAAATTTTGTTCCACCGCGTTTTCTAATATGAAATTCTTTCAATTAATTATCCCTTCTATTAAAAATCTTATTTAACAAAAAAAAAAGAATGCTAAAAGACCGCAATTTCTTTTCTGGAAATTAAAGTACTTTTCTCTACAATCGTGGGATTCTTCCTCTTCCCGACGGTGAGGCCAATTCTCCATGGATACACTGCGGATCAGCAATTGCACAAACTATATAGACCAAATTAATGTAATTATCCCTAAGTATATTTTTGTAAACAAATGATTTTCTAAAACAATTGTGCAATGCATGTAATTTTTAATACACTAAACCAAACAGTCGATAAAAATAATTTCAGCATAACTAATGCATGCATAAGTAATAACAACATTACTTATACACTCTATTAAATACTATTCTTATAAACTCTACCAAACGACCTCTAAAAGTAGAACTTTTTGGCGCAAATTCCAATTAGTCGAACCCCTATTACACCGAATGAAAAAAAAAGTCATCGTAGATAGGTTTCGCATGATATATTTGTATGGTTGCACCTAATCTCTCATTGAATGTAAACTCTTACATATTGAATGTATAAAGGCCTTGAATTAATAGGTTAGAGACAACAAACTATCACCATGTCACAAGACCACATGCTTCATTCAGTGGCGGAGTCAGAATTTTCATCAAGGAGTATTAAAAAATAAATAATTAGCTACATCGAAAAGTCGAGGGGGGTCAACGTATAATATATACACATAAAATATAAAAAATTATCTAGTAATATAGTGTAATTTTTTGGCGAATGAGTATCGCTCGACACCCCTTAGTTCAATGTGAGTGGCTTCATTATTTGCCTAATTAAAAAGGCTACATACAGAAACAAAGTGAAAACTATGATCATATGGGACATCAATATTTGAATACATATTACTCCATATACTTTCAAAAAAGACAAGATTTGTTTTAAAAACAAAGATGTTGCTTTAATATTGGGAAAATAAATTTTATACATATTTTCGGCTATCGAATATAAATATTTTATGTCACATGCTAAAAGTGAAAAAAGCCCTTTAATATTCTAAAATATTTCATTGATAAATATAGTAGTATTTTATATTACAATTGTTATGCTATGTTGCGCACTCGTAGTAACATAGCCACGATATGCACTAAAAGAAATAAAAATAAAAAATAAATAAAATACATAAAAAAACCAAGAAAATTCAACATATAATATATATAAGATTTTTTTATATCTAATTAACATTATAATTTTTGGTGAAAATAGTGTCACTCTGCCACTAGATACTTGTACCGGTAAAAGAATATTATGTACCCAATAAAATAGTCAGAGAGGTGAATAAATAACACAATTTGAAACTAATCCCAAAATTTTCCCAACCAATTCTTGAGCCAAAGCAATTGTACCCATGCTTACTTATTTGGCAGTTAAAAGAAAATAAAAAGTGGTTGATTAATTACAACTTGGGTTAACGTGTCATACTACACACCACATGCTTTTTAAATGGAGAGGATATCATCAACGTATAGTATATTTAAATCATAAAGGGAAAGGCAAAGAGGAGATGTGATTATATGCTAATGAACAATTTAGATCTCAACGCACTTCATTATTTGTCACCAATAAATTGGTATAATCTTGTTTTTTTAGATAATATATTTATCTTGGTCCATTTAATTGGAACCTTAAAATTAAAATTCCTCTCCGAAATGTTACCTACATCTTTTTAAATGTAATTGCTTAAGTAATCAACCAAAAGAAGAAAATGAAATAAATTGATTTGGGTGATATTTATTAGATATTGCCATCTTTTGATTCTAATTATAAAAGTTTTAAAGTCAAAGTTGGGAGATACCGAGGTAAGGCAATCTTCACATCTCTCAAGTCAAGACGATCATGTAGGGCTAAACAGTATGCCTTTGAACATTTATTTATTACTACTATTTTTAAAAATATTTTATTGGAGTATAACTTATATTATAATATATATTTTTTGGTACATTAGACTAAAAGGTACACAAATTATTCATAAGCAACATTGCTTAAATCTGCCAAGAGTAACAACTTCAGAGAATAGGAATTTTTATTTATTGATGATTTTGGTTTTTCACATTATTGCTTCTTTTTCTTTCTTAATAACAATATGTGTGTAATTTTTGCGAGATTGAGTGTGAATTAAGAGTATGCGTATTATTAGCAATGCAGATATGAAACCATCTCAATGCCAAAATGTCTTTTTTAAAGGAAGTATTAACTATTCATATAATAATCTTTTCATTGTTAATTATCGCATAATAGTTCTTTTATTATTAATTATAATATAAGTAAGTCGATGGTATATCGAAAATAGTAATTTTATTTGTTATTGTATATAAGTAATTTTTATATTATAATATCTCTTTTTTTCCACCTTATATATTACTATAATCTTCACATAATTGATAGACTTTTGTGCAAGGCCTAAAAGGACGACTTTTGAACTTTTTCAGATAATACCCTAATCTAGGTTGCTGACAACCTTTTACTGTTTCTTTTAAAAACACCTGATTATTCGGCAGAACTAATGTATTGTCATTATCACCACCTCGAAGTTTACGTCAACGCTATTATTTAATACTCTTTTGTTTATCATAACATTACCAGTTTAATCACTTCCCTTATATAAACATTAAAATTAGTAAGTGGAGTAGCTTCTTTAACAATCTTTACAGAATCAGTCAAACCAATATATTCACTTTCCATATATACAAGTTGTAGGGAGACAAAAAGGACGAACAGAAACTGCCCTTCTACTGTTTCATAGGAACAAACAACCCCTTATCCCTATCTATCAAATTTCTTGATTGTCCGCTCAGTGTCTTAAACATCAAGTAATCATTTACTTTCCCTTTTTATATATGTACATACATATAACAAATCTTATCCTGATAGCAAGGCTATTGTTGCAACTTAGGATCTTGATTGTATTACATCTGATTCTTTGACCCTTTTTAGTGTTTGATTGATTTGATTAGAACAGAGGGCTGATTCTTAATTCAGAGCGACAAAGAGTTGAATCTCAGAGTCGTGGCAGTAATGGTACTCTGCCACTTAAGATCTTGTTTGTGTTTTAAGTGTTTGATTGATTTAATTAGAACATAGGGCTGATTTTGTTTGATTGATTTAATTCACAGAGGGCTGAATCTCAAAGTCGTGGCAGTAAGGGTCCACTTAAGATCTTGGTTGTATTACATTCAATTCGTTGACCCTTTTACGTGTTTGATTGATTTAATTAGAACAGAGGGCTGAATCTTTGACCCTTTTTAGTGTTTGATTGATTTGATTAGAGCGACAGGGGGCTGAATCTCAAAGTCGGGGCAGTAAGGGTACTTTGCTACTTATAATAAGGTAATTAATCTTGTTTGTATTTCATCTGAATCGTCAGTGTTTTGATTGATTTATTGGATGAAATACTGAGGAAAACTATGGATAAGGAGATGGATGTACGGAATCATAAAGTGGATGTTCCTGAGACTATAATCACCATAAGATTGGATGAAAATAGGGAAACTGATGAAAAATCAAGAATTTGCGACGAAGAAGGAAATTCGGGTGGAAAGGGAAATGGGATTGAAGGGAATGAGGTGAAAGTGAAGGATTTGAAGGAGGGTGAGAGGTTTTCGACTGTCATTGATGTGAAGTGCGAAGCGGAGAAATTGGGAGAGGATTTGGAAGAGGACTGCCAAAGGGTGTGTAGGATTTGTCATTTGAGTACTTATGAAAGTGGGAAAAATTTACAGAATTTGGTGGATTTGATTGAGCTTGGTTGTGGTTGTAAAGGAGAGCTTGGATTTGTGCATTCTCATTGTGCTGAGGCTTGGTTTAAGCTAAAAGGAAACAGGTAATTACTCTTTTTCTAGTTTATTGTCATTCTTGGATTGATATTGTGGTTGTTTAAATGATCAGAGGCAGACGTAGTGCATAAGTTACAATTTTGGCTCAGACTTTGTATGTGTGTTAGAAAATTCACTAAATAAGTATAATGGTAGATTTCGAACCCAATAAATCGAATGTGTTGTGGTAGAATTCCGAAACCGAACCCATATTGTTCAAATCCTAGATCCATCTCTGTAACCGATGATACCATCTAAGTTGCTTATTTTGATTTTATTAATGTCTTTCCTGGTGAAGACAGGTTCCTGTCTGTAGGCTATTTGACTCCTATTTCGACAACAGAAATTTTCTACATAAAAATTTTCTTTGGCAAATTACAGGCGTGCTCTATCTTATTATGAATTGGTCACCATTGGGTTCAAATTAATCTTGTTATTTGAGATCCTCATCAATTGTCATAGTAGAGTGAATTACATGCTTTCAGGTTGTCGTTAACTGGGATGCTGATAAATTTTTGGTTTTCCTGTCTTCAAATGTTCGGACGAAGAATCTTGATTCCGAATGTTTTCTTTCCATTGCCATGATGCATTATTGTCTAATAGAACAGTTAAGTGCCTTTGATTAGGTAGACTGGTGCAAATGTAGGCTTAGGATCTCTTACACCTATCTTATGTAAATTTGCTCATCGAACGCCAATTCTGCGTATCTGTGGTGGTATTCTGTTTCTTTATCAACCCTTCCTTCTATCCTCTGGTCTACTACTATTATCACCAATCAGGATATCCAGCCATTACATTAACACCTTCAGATCTAATTTCTGCAGGAATTAAGCATCCCATTCATTCTATTCTACCTATGATATACTTGTGAATTCAGCCAAATGTGTCGGTTCTAGTTGAGGATAGGTAAAATTAGGTTTGTTCCATGAATGATAGCCAGAAAACACTTCCTAGAATGATTCCTTCTACTTATGTCAGTCAGCACCTGCTATCCCATCATTTGGACTGGCATAACTTATTTCCAGTCGGTGTGCTTCTTTGATTAACCATACATGGTTCTATTACTTACCATGAAACGACACTTATCCTTTATCTCCCTCTTTGTCTTCTCTCTTTCTTTCTTTCTTTCCTTCTTCTTTCTCTCCTCCTCCTCCTCCTCCTTCTTTCCGAGCCGAGAGTCTATCGGAAACATCCTCTCTACCTTCATTAGGTAGGGATAAGGTCTGCGTACAGATTACCCTCCCCAGACCCCACCTGTTGGGAATATACTGGGTATGTTGTTGTTGTTGTTGTGTGTCCTTTATACCATAAAAAGTTCATGTCCAAGTTAGTAAAGGATGTTATAGTCGTTCGATTCTTAAAGTGAAGCTCTTGTTTCATTAAAAAGGAAAATCCTGTGTATAAGCAATATACTAAGTAATGGAGAAGTTACTAAGCAAAGTTCATTACTGATTTATACTACTTGGTGTAGCTTGTATGCTGAAAATTAAAAAAACAAGAGAAATTACTTTGAATTTCCATTGTGGATTCTCAACTCTATACAGCCCTTGATTTCACACTCTTCAAAATACTCGCACAAAAGTAAGACAAATAATTTTCTTTTCTCTGTTATTCCCAATTCCAAAGGATAATGCTACAGGTAGTCTGCATTGTGGTGAAGAGATCCCTTGGCAACTTCCGGACATGAAACACCAGCCACGATCTTTTTTTTTTTTTTGTTGGCTGTTTTGTTTCCATGTCCTTCTCAGATGTTGCTGGTAAAATTATGTTGCTTGCCATCCAAATAGCTTAATAGCTTGACATTCATTACCTGTAACTGCTTCAATCTTAGGAACCTCATTTTCTGAAGTTCATAATAGTGATTGAAGGGGAGCCTTAGCGTAACTGATAAAGTTGTTGCCATGTGACCAGAAGGTCACGGGTTCGAGTTCTGGAAACAGCCTCTTGCAGAAATGCAAGGTAAGACTGCGTACAATAGACCTTTGTGGTCCGGCCTTCCACGGACCCCATGCATAGCGGGAGCTTAGTGCACCGGACTGCCCTTTAAGTTCATAATAGTGGTTGCATCGCCTGACTGAACATTTTCCTAGCATACTTCACCTTACTCACCATCATCTAAAAGGAAAAAAAAGAAGAAACTAAAACAAAACGGCCATTCATTATAACATAGTATTCAGGAGTTTCTAGTGTTTTGGTTACTTAAATTTAGCAGTTCCAGACCAGTACATTCCACAGTATTGATTTTGTTATTTCTCTCCATTTAACATCTTCGTGCAGAGTGTGTGAAATTTGTGGGGAGGTTGCACAAAACGTTACTGGTGTCAGCGATAACAGATTTATTGAGGAGTGGAATGATGCGAGATCCACTGCAAGTGGTACTGGTTCAACCGAAACAAGTAGAGGTTGCTGGCGCGGGCAGCCATTCTGTAACTTCTTAATGGCATGCTTGGTTATATCGTTTGTGTTGCCATGGTTTTTCCGTGTAAATATGTTTTGAAGAGGTAAAGTCAGTATATATTTACTTACTTCCCTCGTTCAGATCGTGTAGATAGCAATGTTCTGTGTGTTCAGTACTTACTGCTCGCGCAACTTTTGTGACAGTTGTGTTCTTTTTTGCTTGATTTGGGCAAATTTCTTGCTGACCGCAGAATTTTCTGGATATAGTCAGACCTCTCTATAACAGTTATGGAACCAATTTTCATGCTATATATATATGTTCTCTATAACAACACTTCGCTTGGATTAATATTGACAGCCAATGTAGCCTTTGGCTGTAAACAAGTTTCAATATATTTATGAATTTCTTCTTTTGCATTTGAGTGAATGGTTATATTGAACTGGTTGTTAATGTGATAATCTTCTTGTCCTTTCAAATCTTGGAGTGGCATGAATTCTCTGTTTCCTTAATGGAAACAGACATTTATATCTACTCCTTGTAAGGAAATTGTTTTACCATTTCAAGAAATTCTGTGGAAGTTGTTCTGAGGTGCATGCCTTTTGGGAAATGTATCTTTTAAAAGGTTAAGCTTGCTAATACAAAGAACAATTTTGACCTTTTTAAATAGACTAAAGAAAAAGGTAGCCCGGTGCACAACAGCACAAGGCATCCTGCGTTCACGCAAGATTCGAGGAAGGACTGTACTCCTAGGGATGTAATGTAGACAATCTATCATAATGCAAGCATTAGTGACTGTTTTTTTAAATAGACTGTCTTTTTTAAATAGACTGTCTTTTTCAATATTTACTAATGTTTTGGTCCATGCAGTTCTTGCATTATAAGATTTTAATGGATAAAGTTGGGAGTTGAGCGGTTGCTTGCATGTTAAAAGAGATATTTGATCCTCCACTTGAAAAGTCAGTATGTGGTGCCTGCTTCTTTGCCTATTTGGAAACTAAGCTCTTTCAATGTCCTTGAATAGGTGCTTAAGAATATAAATTCAGCTAGTTGACTTGAATACTATATTATGCTGCAAACTGGAGGAATTTAAAGAAGAAGAGAGAGAGACTTGGAAAGAAGCATGATGCTTCACAAGTGATGCCAATATACTGTAGTGAGTGTTAAGTACTTAGGGGTGTGGCATAGCGGTTAACGTAATAGGTGAAAATCTTGTGAGATCAGTCTTTAAATTAGATGATTGTTTTTCATTTACCTAAACCTTGTTAGGTCTGAGTACTTGTGCTAATGAGAGACAGCAAGCACGAGCGGTGCTAGGTGGGCGGAAAAGGGTTCAACCGAAAAGGAGCTTTCCAAAAGTAGAAATTTTAAACTGGTATATTGTTAGTTCTTCATGATAGGGTTATGTTGGCCGACTAGTAAATACGAGGGATCTTTACATGAATAGCCGGTCATATTCACTGTTTATACTTTTTTAGCTATATACATTGATTATACACATATAATACATAAATTATGCATATATTATACTTTCACTGACTATTTTTAGTTTAAGCGATTAGGTGGACACCTATTTGGGTTAATTCTTGAGGTCAAAATTTCATACCTCTCAAAGCGTAAACAACTAAAATATTATCTCAAGTTTACGTTATTGAATCTCTCCTGCTCCTAATTGTGGATCTTCTCTTTCACTTTTGTTGGAGTTGGTAACCATAAATAAGGAAATGGGTAAGGGATTTTCACCTTCCTATATTACATATGAAACTTTATTACACTCCCTAATCAAGTTTTAATTTAATTACATGGTCATATATAATTTATCAATTATATACAAATAAGTTTTAAATGAGTCCCTTTTACCCGCCGTCTCTCTCTCTCTCTCTCTTTCTCTTCGTCTCTCTATCTCTCCTTCTCTGTTTTTTTCCACAATTTTTCTTCCTTTGATATTCTCTGTTTTTTTATGCTTTCTTGTTGTATAGAGTTTTAATGGAATTCATCAATGGATTTCAATCGTTTTACTATAGAGTTTTAACTTAGCAATTTTCTTTCATGTTGCACAATTGATGTTCGAATTAAAATTGTCAATCAATAAATTTTGAAGGTGTTTGATTCTCCATCATTGACAGCCATTAAAAAGCTTCGAAGCTTTGAGTTCGAATTTGGGTTTTCAAAAATTATTATTTGTTTGGATTGGGTGTTATTGCAAACAATTGAGAATATTTTTTGAAATTTATATCTCAATTTTGAGGGTGTTTGGTGAAGATTAGACTTGATTTTGGCTGAATTTCAGATTGAAAATCGTCGAAGAAGAAGAACACATGAGATACAATATACTTATGAAATTATATTAAAGTTGTATGTAAATTGTATTTAAGTTGTATTATGCTGTAGTTATATATATTTTTTATTTGAATGTTGTATGAAAGTTGAAAAATAGTTGTATAATGTATGAATCGTTGTAAGAAATTTGTAGTTAAGTTATAAATATTATCTTTTTACCTAAAGTTGTTGGTATGTATCAAATTGTATTAAGAGAGGAAGTTTTGATTGAAAATTTAGAGAGGAAGAAGAACATACCACATACAAAATATATACAAATCAGATACAAAAAATATATTGTATAAAATTTGTATGAAAATTGTATTTAGGTTGTATGTGAAGAATTGCATATATGTGTTCGTAACATGCAGCGGAAAACAATAATAATCATACGAAGATTTTTTCATGTTTAAAATTTATTTACATGTCAAAGATCGGATATAAGTTTCACGACCCAAAAATTCCACCACAGGCGTCGTGATGACACTTAGTCTCTATGACTAAGTAAATCGATTATAATCATAATTCAAGCAATTTTTCCTTTTTAAAACATATAATTTAATACAACCTCCCAAGACTGATAATACTGAGTCACAGTCACGAACTCTAACTAAATACATGGAATGATCTCGAAGATCGAATGTACAATACTGTTCGAATACGAAATTAACAATACAATAAAATAGAAAGACTCCAAGGGACTGCGATGACCAAGCAGTCCTACCTTGAATCCTTGCGATCATACTCAAATCTCTGTCCGAATCCGATATCTTCAATACCTACAAGTCACATAGAAAACGTAGGTGCACAATAACATCTCAAGATAAAGGCATGAATGTATACACAACAAAACGATATCACAATATAATGTATGTATCTCGTCATCGCCTGCACGGAAACACCCTTCGTGCCATGAATATATGATAATATAAAAATAATGGCACGACATAACCCTTCGTGCTTTTACTCTCATCCTCACCTGATAATATAAATGAAATGGAACGGTATCACCCTTCGGGCTTTACACTCTCAAATGGCACGACATCACCCTTCGTGCTTTACACTCTCCCTCACATGATAATATAATTCAAATGGCACAGCATCACCCTTCGTGCTTTACACTCTCAAATGGCACGACATCACCATTAAAGGTTTACACTCTTCCTTACCAAGCACACGTATATCATTAACAAGCAAGGTAGGAAACATAAATAACATCAAGGAGAGTGTTTAATCCACAACACAATACAACAATTCATATCACAATTTTTCACTGACCACAACCAAATTCCAGATAAGTAGCAGAATCAATAAATTTCTTAACAAATAGCCCAAGGCTCCACACAACGTATATAAAACCTCAAAATGATCAACAACGGTGAAAAATACTTAGTATCGGGCAACACTTCATTAATCCAAATTCTTAATAATTATATTATCTTCTCAATTTAAACTTATTTTATAAATATTTGCAGATAAGGATTCCATCATGAAGTTAATTCCAAGAAAAATATCAAATCAACAAACACACGGAATTCACATAAAATTCAAGTGACAACAACACCAAATTATTATATAAAATACAAACTCGACAAATAAGGAATGAGGTATGATAATTTAAGGATTTATCAAATGCCAACAATTATCCAATCTAATACATAAAGATGCCTAGAACCTTAAACCAATAAAATTTGCACATATAAGTCCGAGTACGTACTCGTCACCTCACATATACGGCTTCCAATCACATAATTTTCACATAAGACTCAATGTCTAAGGGGTAATTTTTCAACTCAAGGTTAGGCAAGATACTTACCTTTTTGAACTTATGCCGATATTCCAAAATCGCCTTCTTGCTTGAATTGACCTCCGGACAGCTCAAATCCCAATATTTTTCTGGAAAAACTCTCGAAAAATCACCTCACCCGAGCTTCCTTGGTCCAAAAAATGGAAGAATGAGATGAATTTGGATTTTATTCTGCTTCCCAGGGGTTTGTTCTTCGCATTCGCGACCCTCCCCTCGCGTTCGCGGTGAACAAATTCTCCAACAGCCATTTTCAAACTCTTCTCAGACAGCCTCTTGTATAATGGTCATAACGTTTTGTACAAAACTCTAAATGATGAATGGTTTAACTTTATGAAAACTAGGCTCCAAGGGCTATAACTTTCATTTGTTGTTCATATCCAATTCCTTATATATTGCGAGATATAAGCTTCCAAAGTTAGCCCCGTGCAACAGAGATTTTCAAACTCTTCCCAGATAGTCTTTAGTGTATCCACCATAACGTTTTGTACACAACTTCAAATGACAAATGGTTTACCTTTATGAAAACTAGATACAAATGGCTACAACTTTTATTTTTGGATCATCTCCAAATTCCTTATAGATTGTATGATTTGAACCTCTAAAGTGAGACGACGGACAGTAAAAATTCCTTCTTCGAAGTCTCAATAGCAAAAATCCTTCTTCGCGAACGCGAGAGGCTCCTCGTGAACGTGGAGAACAACACCAGAACCAGCAACCAACAGCATCAAAACACCCAAACTTGGTCCGGAACCACCCCAAATCAAACCCGAGGCCACCGTGACCCCGTCTAATCATACCAACCAGTCCCAATACATAACACAAACCTGCTCGAGGCCTCAAATCATATCAAACAACATCAAAACCACGAATCGCACCCCAACTCAAGTTTAATGAAACTGAGAAATTTCAACTTCTACATTCGACGTCGAAACCTATCAAATCAAGTCCAATTGACCTCAAATTTTGCACACAAGTCATAAATAACATAACGAACCTATGAAAATTTTCAGAATTGGATTCTGACCCCGATATCAAAAAGTCAACTCCTCGGTCAAACTTTCAACTTAAACTTCATATTTTCGCCATTTCAAGCCCAATTTAACTACGGGCTTCCAAATAATTTTTCGGACACACTCCCAAGTCCAAAATCACCATACGAAACTATTGGAATAATCAAAACTCTATTCCGGGTCGTTTGCGCAAAAGTCCAACTCTGGTCAACTCTTTTCGTTTAAGCTTCAAAAATGAGAATTATTCTTTCAATTTAATCCCGAATTTTTCGAAAATCAAACTCGACCACACCCGCGGGTCATAATACATATTACGAAATTGCTCGAGACCTTAAGTCATTGAACGAGGCGTTAATTTTTAAAACGACAAGTCGGGTCGTTACACTAAGACGTACCTGGTGAAGAGAGTCTTGTTTCAAATTTCTTCGATAGTATGAAAACTCTATGTGTATCCTACCGAGACTGATCATTGCTATCAACTCTTTGATCAATAAAACGCGCGAACAAATTGAACAAACCGTGTGCTCGAATTTTTCACAAAACTTTCGGCGAAGAAGAACAGAGAAAACTATTTTCTTGTCAAAGTAATCTCTTGGTTGTGCGGCTCGCAAAACCTTTTTTCGTCGTAGCTTCACGATGCTTAGTGATGTATTTATATATCATATAAGGCAACTATACTATTCCGCTAGGTTTAAGAAAAGAATAAAGGCGGGGTCTAATTCCTTTGTGCATGTCATTCCAAAATTGGACATTGCAAAACCTTTCCTCGTGAAAAACAAAATCCCATTCCAAATGGGTGTCATGAAAACCATACGTCCTTTATGGACAGTGCACGTGACCTTTAGGAATCCAATTCTTAATTGAGTTTCATAATCAAGTCTTTAATAATATTTATATATATCCCTTATATAAATAAATATTAATTATATGTATCTCATATATATTTTAACCAAGATATGCAAATTTAAATTTCTATTCCAAATAAAAAATTTTAATTTGTTCACAATATTAATTATATCTTATGTGCTAACAAAGAATATAATAACATTTTATTTGGACTAATATCTAATTTATTTGACTAATTAAATTCTTTAATTTAATTATCAAATAATAAAGTAAGTAATCATTTAGCAAAAATCAAAACACTCGTTAATGTGCCACCACATAGGTTCAATACTAAGCCGGTAGTAAATTGATCGTATCAATATATAAATCAAGGGTGGCGTCTAGCAACACTCCTTAACGACCGGATAGAATGAAGTATACAATTTACTCTCAAGAGTCAGTAGAAGAATAATGTAGTAATTCATTTTGTCCATATAGCTCTGGGTCACTCTAGGATATGGTTCAACTATCAAATCCTAATAGGCGACCAACTATGTGTTCATGTCAAATATAATCGATCATTGAATGACCTAAGAAACTCTTTTCTTCTTTTATTCAATTGCCCTGGCCAAGGTCTTAGTTTGGTCGTTTATAATTCATGACAACATGGAGCTTAAACTCATTACCAAGAGTTGAAAGATTCCATCTTGATCAATCACTAATTCTACAAGAATTTAATCATACCCAATATCCTTTCAACTATCGTCCTAGGGCCATAGGTGTCTAGTATCAAAGGACAATAAATAACTTGTCAATTACTATGACGATCTCAGGTCAAAGGAAATTCTTACATCACATTCTTCAAGAGAATATCCTATTGACAGTTTATAGTAATTATAACCATTAGGAATTATCCAATAAGTCGGTTCAATGACCATATATATATATATATATATATATATATATATATATATATATATATATATATATATATATATATATATATATATATATATATATATATATATATATATGCATATCTATCTATGTAATTTAGTTAATGAGATCAACTAATCTATATCCCATAAAGACGATCACATAAATATTGATCTAACTGGATTACTAATGTCCAAATTAATAATCCTACGATCAAGAACAAAATTTAAATTAAGTTATAAGAGACTTTACTCTCATTATCAGGGTCTCCATCACGATGACAAGCCTCAAAATTTAATCAAGGACATTATTAAATTAATTAAGCAATTAATAATAAGGATGATAAAGAATATCAAATGTCATATACTTTTATATCAAATAACGTTCACAAAAATATATTCAAAGCATCATAGATGAGATTGGATCTAGGGCATATTTACTATATCCCTAACAATCTCCCACTTTCACTAGAGCCAATCGCTCTTGTACTTCATTCCCAATTTTCACTTGTGCTTGGAAAACTCTTTTGCGCCAAGAGCTTTAGTGAATGGGCTACAGCATTTTCCTTTCTATCAACCTTTTGAATCTCGACGTCTCTACATTCAATGATCTCTCTTATCAAGTGATACCTTCGCAGAACGTGTTTGAATTTTTGGTGTGATCTTAGTTCTTTTGCTTGAGCAATGGTTTTAGTGTTGTCACACAACAATGAAACTGCACCTTATATTGAAGGAACCACACCAAGTTGAGTTAAAAACTTTTTCATCCATACAGCTTCCTTAGCAGCATCGCTAGCTGCTATATATTCTGCTTCAGTCACTGAATCAGCTACTGTAGCTTGTTTGGAACTTTTACAACTTACCGCACCACCATTTAAGGTGAATACATAACCAGAAATAGATTTGTTATCATCTCTACCTGAAGAGAAACTTGCATCAGTATACCTTCAAGTTTCAACTCAGAATCTCCATAAATGAGGAATTGGTCTTTAGTCCTTCTTAAGTACTTAAGAATGGTCTTCAACACCTTCCAATGTTCCTCACCAGGATTTGCCTGATATCGGCTAGTCATTCCTAGTTTATAAGCCACATCAAGACGTGTACATATCATGGTATACATGATAGCTCCCACTGTACTAGCGTATGGGATCCTACTCATGCGTTCTCTATCTTCAGGTGTTTTAGGAAAATCCTCCCTACTGAGAGTAATTCCAGTGCCTATTGGTAGATAGCCTCTTTTGGAATTATCCATGTTACAACAACAACAACAACAATAACAACCCAGTATAATCTCACTAGTGGGGTCTGGGGAGGGTAGTGTGTACACAGACCTTACCCCTACCATGAGGTAGAGAGGCTATTTCCAATAGACCCTCAGCATTCTTTCCTCCAAGAAAGACTGGGAAAGTTCAAGTAGCTTCCTCGATCTATCTCTATAGATCTTTATTCCTAATATATAAGCTGCTTCTCCCAAGTCTTTCATGGAGAACTGTTCAGATAGCAAAATCTTGGTACTTTATAAAGCCGGTATATCATTTTTTGTGAGCAATATAACATCACCATACAATACTAAGAATATGATTGTGCTCCCACTAACCTTTTTGTACACACAAGGCTCTTCTTCGCATCTAACAAAATTGAACTTTTCAATTGTCTTGTTAAAGCGAATATTCCAACTTCGAGAAGCTTGCTTTATTCCATAAATGGATCTTTATATCTTGCAAATCTTATTATGCTCAGGCGGAGATGTGAAACCTTCTGGTTGTGTCATGTACACATCCTCTTCTAGCTCACCATTAAGGAAAGCTGTTTTTACATCCATTTTCCATATTTCATTATCATAACCTTGTGTCGCCTCTTCATAGGTATTAGGGTCATCATCATTATGATCAACCTCATTTGATACATCATCTTGTACCATTAGATTTAATATAGTTGGTACATGACGTTCTCATGTAGACCTTCTAAGAGGTTCTTGTACAACTTGCTCATTTCGTATTAGATTTGGTTGTTGTTCAATTTGGTTTTGAAACTGGTTCATTAACCTGTTCTTGAACTAGAATTGTTGAAGATGGCAACTTCTTTGTCAACTTCAAAACATCCAATAAAGGTTCTTCAACTTGTGTCTCATGATCTTGCTTTTGTGTTGATTCATTAGTTTCTTCAACTTCATCAAGTTCTATTTCTCAACTATAATTTCTTTCCAAAAGAAATTCTCTTTCAAAAAGGGTTGCTTCGCTAGGCACAAATACTTAATGGTCAGAAGAGCGAGGGAAATAATATCCCATTATTTCTTTGGGATACCCAATGAACCTACACTTATAAGATCTTGAGTTAAGTTTATGAGATTGTAGTCTCTTAACATAAGCTGGACAACCTCAAACTTTAATATGTTTAAGGTTAGACTTATGTCCTTTCCATATCTCATATGGTGTTGAATATACTGACTTAGTGAAAACTTTATTAAGTAAGTATATTGCTGATTCCAAAGCATATCCTCATAAATTTATTGGAAGATCAGTGAACCCCATCATACATCTCACCATATCTAATACGGTTTGATTTTTCCTTTCAGACACACCATTGTGTTGCGGTATTCCTCGAGTTGTCCACTGTGAGAAAATTCCATTCTCTTTGAGATATCTATTAAAATATTCACTAAGATATTCTCCACCTCTATCAGACCTTAGTAATTTGATACTTTTACCGGCCTGTTTCTCAACTTCACCACAAAACCATTTGAACATTTCAAAAGATTCAGATTTGTGATTCATAAGATACACAAATTCATATCTTGATATATCATCAGTGTAGGTGATGAAGTAATAATATCCATCT
The DNA here is from genome assembly GCF_000715075.1 of Nicotiana tabacum. Lineage (NCBI taxonomy): Eukaryota > Viridiplantae > Streptophyta > Magnoliopsida > Solanales > Solanaceae > Nicotiana > Nicotiana tabacum. Next base: position 109,906,756 of record NC_134093.1, read on the forward strand.
CTAGCTTGATATTTTATGGGGCCACAAACATCTGTATGAATTAGTCTCAATAATTCAAAAGCTCTTTCTCCACTTCTAGTAAATAGAGATTTGGTCATTTTTCCTTTGAGACAAGATTCACAAGTTGGATATGATTCAAAATCATACTTTTCAATGTACCCATCCTTGTACTACTTGTTAATTATTTTCTCTCCAATATGACCAAGCCTACAATGCCAAAGGTATGTATGTTTTACTTGATCATCTATTTTCCTATTAAGACTAGAAACATGCATAATCAAATGTAACGACCCGACCGGTCGTTTTGAATATTTGCACTTTGCTCGATTATTTGAGAGCATGAGTAGCTCCTTATGATGTACTTTGACTTGTGTGAATCGTCATTTTTAATTTGCGGGTATTTCGGAATCGAATTGGAAGAAAGAAATTTCATTGTTGAAGCTTTAAATTGGGAGAGTTGACCAAGTTTGACTTTTTAGCATTTGACCTCGGATTGGAATTTTAATGGTTCCATTAGCCCCGTTAGGTGATTTTGGACTTAGGAGTGCGTCCGGAATGTAATTTGGAGGTCCGTGGTAGAATTAGGCTTGAATTGGCGAAATTGGAAATTTGGCGATTTTCGATCGGCGGTGGAAAATTTGATATCGGGGTCGGAATGGAATTTTGGAAGTTGGAGTAGGTTTGTAGTGTCATTTGTGACGTGTGCACAAAATTTGAGGTTGTTCGGACGTGGTTTGGTTGGTTTCGGCATCGGTTGCCGAATTTGAAAATTTAGAAGTTCTTAGGCTTGAATCCGAGGGTAATTTGGTGTTTGGATGTTGTTTTGAGTGATTCGAAGGTTCGACTAAGTTTGTATGTTGATATATGACTTGTTGGTATTTTTGATTGAGGTCACGAAGTCCTCGGGGTGATTCCGGGTGGTTAAAGGATTTGTCGAAGTTGGAAAATGCTGCTGAAGTTGCTGCTACTGCTATTTCCGCACCTGCGGAAGGAAGAGTCGCTGGTGCGCATGGGGAGTCCGCAGGAGCGGGAAGTGATGGACTACACAGGATGCGCAGATGTGAAGAATTATCCGCATCTGCGAGCCCGCAGGTGCGAGACCTGGGGCGCAGATGCGGAAAGGAGGGCGCTGGGCAGGCTTTGCAGAAGCGGAGGGAAAACACGTATGAGCGCTCGCGCATGAGCGGGGTTTTGGTTCGCAGATGCGGAACCTGGGCTCCTAAGTGAGTTCCGCACCTGTGAAGGATTTTTCGTAGGTGCGGTGGCGCAGAAGCATGGAATTGTCCGCAGGTGCAAAAAAAAACCTGGGCAGAAATCATAAATAGAACCCTTCACGAATTTGGTTCATTTCCACCATTTTCAAGTTGGTTTTTGGAGCTTTTGGAGTGATTTTTGAAGGTGATTCAAGGGATATCAGTGAGGTAAGTTTCTTGAGCCCTAATACTCGTATGTATGGTGATTTCCCGTTGTATAATCATGTCATTAGTGAAAATGAGGGGTTAGGGCTTGGGATTTGGAAAGTTTAATTTAAGAATTTGAGGTACCAAACGGTGTCGGATTTTGTTAAATTTCATATGTATGGACTGGCGAGTGGATGAGCTTCCTAGTTTTGCAAAGTTTGTCAGATTTTGAGACGTGGGCACGTGGGCCCGGGGGGCCGGTTTGAGCCAATTTCGGGTTTTGGGCTAATTTGATAGTTTTTCTTGTGGAATTCATTCCATTAGCATATATTGTTGGTATTATACTGATTGTGAATAGATTCGGAGCATTTGGAGGCTGAGTCGAGAGGCAAAAGAATTTCGGGATAGAGATTTGACCGGTTTGAGGTTAGTAACGATTGTAAATCTAGTCCTGAGGGTATGAAACCCCGAATTTCGTATCATTCTACTATTTTGAAGTGATGCACATGCTAGGTGACGGGCGTGTGGGTGTGCACTGTTGGGGATTGTGACTCGGTCCGTCCCGTAGCAACTAGAAAGTTGTATATTTTGTTGAAACTATATGATACTTATATGTTTTAGAAAGAGTTTCTGTAAATTGGGTTGAATGACATGTTTGGGCCTTGTGCCAGTGCTATTTGGACCCTTAGGGGCCTTTTCTTACTATCCTCTCACTATTTTTGATTGAAAATTTATACTCAGTCATGGTTGTACCTGTTTACTACATAACTCAATTTTTCTTATTCTATTTTTGATGCATATAAATGTTGTTTTGGGCTAAGTACCCTATTTATTTTTACTGAAATGCCCTAGTGGCTTGAGAGATTTATGACTGAGTGAGGCCGAGGGCCTGATTTGTGAGGATATTTATGGGATCGGGTTGCATGCCGCAGCATGTTTGGTATAGGTCGAGGGCCTAAGTGATTTATGCCATGATTTGGCTTAATATAGCGCTTGGGCTGAAGGAGCCCCTCCGGAGTCTGTACACACCCCCAGTGAGCGCAGGTACCTACTGAGTGTGAGTGTCGAGTGCCAAGTGCTGAGTGATTGGGAGGCATGAGTGATTGTGAGGTATGCTCGAGTGGCATGAGTGACTGTGAGGTATGCCCGAGTGGAATGAGTGACTGTGAGGTATGCCCGAGAGGCATGAGTGACTGTGAGGTTTCCCGAGGGGCTGTATATGAGTGATGTTTTTCCCGAGGGGTTGTTCATGATTTCATCATTTTTCTCACCTTTGCATTTAGCCTCTGTTTGAAAACTGTTGAAAAATATCTTTAAATGATTTTAATGAACTGGGTTTAAACGAGATATTTTGATTCAAATCCTGATTTTTAAAGCATATGGTATTTTATTGAGATTTCATGATATGAACTTTTTATGCTTTGTTGCTCATCACTACTGCTCAGTCTTTGTTGTTACTTACTGAGTTGGAGTACTCACGTTACTCCCTGCACCTTGTGTGCAGATCCAGGTGTAGCTGGACACGATAACGGTTGTTGAATATTCAGGTTGCAGATTTTCTCGGGGATAGCAAGGTAGCTGCTTGGCGATTGCATCCCTGCTCTTCTCCCTCTTATCTTCCTTTAGTTTTATTTAGCTATTTTCCAGGTTGAGTTAGTCTTGATATTGTTAGACAGATTGTAGTAGATGTTCATGACTAGTGACACCCCGATGTCGGGCTTTTTTTTCGCATTTTTGTTTTGATTTGAACTCCTTTACGAAGATTTTTACGCTAAATAGCCTTGAAATTATCCTTGAAATGAAATATCATTTTTTTTTGAATGAGTCGGCTTGCCTAGTTCCACGATAGGTGCCATCACGACAGGTTATGTTTTTGAGTCGTGACATCAAATTTGCATTCGCATTAGGTAAGACATAAACATCATGTTGGAAATAGCCATTCACATATAAATCATTCGCATAATAAATAGAGTTAATACCATTATCTATGTTAATGTGAAACCCACACTTGTCCAATATAAAAGCTGAAATTATATTCGAAACAAATTTAGGAACATAATAACAATCATCTAGAATAAGTACTTTGCCTGAAGGCATTATTAAGGAAATTGAACCTACAACTATGGCTACAACTTTTGCACAATTTCCAACTTGTAGATTAACTTCTTCTTTCTTTAGTCTCCTACTTATCTTGAACCCTTGCAACATATTGAAGATGTTATAACTACTGCTACTATCCAATACCCATAGTGAATAATTAGTGGTAGCTAAAGAAACCTTCAAAACATTTTTCATTAATATCTCACCTTGTTTCTTGTCCTTTAGAGTTTCAAGATAATCCTTGCAATTTCTCTTTTAATGCCTTTTCTTCTTACAGTGAAAACATTCAGCATCATATACTGACTGCAAGATCAAATCTTCAGAAAGCTCTTTACCTAGCTTGTACCCCAACTTCTCATGTTCTTCGGTAAGAAGAATCACATGATTGGCAAGGGGTCCAACTGGAGATTTTTCAATGTCCAACTGTGCATCAACCATCTTCTTAAGATATTCAATGATTGCAGCTAGATGTATATTTTGATGTCTCCTTTGGAGTTCAGAACTCAAAGAAGCGAGAATGATGCGTTTAATAGCAAGGCATTCTATAATGACCCGGCCGTTCGTTTTGAGTATTACAAGCATGTTTTCATATTTTCTGCTCAATTTATGCTTTACAGTTGTTATGTGACTCGCCGGGGTGATTGGTTCGGGTCCGGTGAGATTTTGGAATGAATTGGAACACTTAGTTCCATTGTTTCCAAGGTTTAAAGCTTAAGTTAAAATAGTGACCGAATGTCAACTTATGTGTAAATGACCACGGAATGGAGTTTTGATGATTCCAATAGCTATGTATGGTGATTTTAGACTTAAGAGCGTGTCCGAAAAATTATTTGGAAGTCCGTAGTGGAATTTGGCTTGAAATAACGGAAGTTAAATTTTTGGAAAGTTTGACCAGGGAGTTGACTATTTGTTATTGGGATCGGAATCCAGTTCTGAAAATTTTCATAGCTCCGTTATGTCATTTATGACTTGTGCGCAAAATTTGAGGTCAATCAAAATTGATTTGATAGGTTTCAGTATCGAATGTAGAAGTTAGAAATTCTTAAGTTCCTTAAGCTTGAATTGGGGTATGATTCGTGGTTTTAAGGGCCTCGGGTGAGTTTCGGATGGTTAACGGAAAACAAATTGGACTTAAACATCTGTTGGAATTCGAGGCTGGAAAACGAGGATGGAAATCGAGGGCAGCACGACAGAAACATTAAGTTTTAAAACGGGGGCTTCATCCCATTTTTCATTTTTGACAATTGGAGCTTGGGGAGAGGCAATATTTGGAGAGATTTTCAAGGAAAACCATCAGGGTAAGTGATTCTAACTCGGACTTGGTCAATATACATGAATATATCATTATTTTTATCATTTAATTAGTGTTTTGAGATGTGAATTGGGGAAAATGAGGAAGAGTTCTTGGGCTAGAATTTAGAGTTTTTAAATGGGATTTTATTATCGGATTTGAGTAAATTTGGTGTGGTTAGACTCGTAAATAAATGGGCTTTCGGATTTTGTGACTTTTGTCGGATTTCGAGACGTGGGCCCGGGGGCGAGTTTTGAGCCGATTTCGGATTTTTGGCTATAATTTTGTATTTTCTTGTGTAATTGATTCATTTAGCCTATATTGATTGTATTGTACTACTTGTGGCTAGATTCTGGACGTTTGGAGACCAATTCACGAGACAAGGGCATAGCGGAGTAAGAAATTACGCGGTTTTGAGGTAAGTATTACTTCTAAACTTGGTTCTGAGGGTATAAATCCTCGAATTTGTGTTATATAAATAGTTTAGAGGTGACGCACATGATAGTTGACGAGCGTGTGGACGTGCACCATTTAAATTGTGACTTGAATAGATTCTGTGAAGTTGTAAAAATTAAAGAATTATGTTATTATCTGAACATTTTTCATGTGTTAGAGAAATTGAGTTGAGGCTCTTATTAAAGATCATGTATAGGCTATATGCTGATATTTTGGGACCTATGGGGTCGTGTTTCTATTAATTAATTGTTTTAAAAATGTACATTTCAGACTCAGTCATATTCATCCATTGTGAGAATATTTATGGGATCGAGTTGTGCACCACAGTAGACCATATTGGCTTTATATATTATTACTATTGTATGGATTGGGACTGCCCGCCTGCAGCAGGCCTTATAGGCTTCACTATTATATAGATCGGGGATGCCCGCCTGCAGCAGTCCACATAGGCTTTATTATTATTATGGGATCGGATTGCACGTCGTAGTAAGCCATATCGGCTTTATATAGCACTTGGGATAAAGGAGCCCCTCCAGAGTCTGTACACTCCCCCAGTGAGTGTAGTTGATATACATATATCTGGGATGGATCTTTTCTGGGCATGGATCTTTCCTGAAGTATTTATATTGAGGGATGGATCTTTCCTGAGCATGGATCTTTACCGAAGCATTTATATTAAGGGGTGGATCTTCCCTGGGCATGGATCTTGCCCGAAACATTTATATTTAGGGGTGGATCTTCCCTGGGCATGGATATTGCCCGAAGCATTTATATTGAGGGGTGGATCTTCCCTGGGCATGGATCTCGCCGAAAGCATTTATATTGAGGGGTGGATTTTTCCTCGACATGGATCTTATCTGTATCATTTACATTTGGGGAATAAATTACCCCAGGGCTGGATTGGCCTTATACCGTACTGAGTGACTGACTGTCAGTCAATGTGTGTATATATATACGGGATGGAATATCCCTGGGCTGGATTGGCCATAAACAGTACCGAGTGACCGAATGATTTATGACTTGTAATACATGAGGTCTTTCAACTGAGATGACATATTCTTCATATCATGCAGTATTTGTCTATTTCACTTGGACTAAGTTTAATTGGTGAACTTAAAAGCATGCCTACATTTCTGTACCATTATTTATACTGGACTGTACCTGCGGAGCTCGTCACTACTTTCAGCCCAGAGTTTAGTCTTGTTACTTATTGAATTGGTTATACTCATACTACACTCTGTACTTGTTGTGCAGATCCAAGTGCTTACAGACACGGCGACTGTTAGATATCAGAGTGCTATCAGTTGGAGACTATCAAGGTAGCTGCCTGGAGTTCGCTGACCTTGACTTTCTTTTCTTCAGTTATTGTATTGTTCTATACTTTCAGACGATGTTTTATTAGTCATACTGTGTATTCATATTAGATGCTCATGTACTCAGTGACGCCGGATTTTGGGAGTGTTTATATATGTATTTGTGAGTGCTTTTCCACTGAATTTAAATATTATATTTTTAAACTTCAAAGATATGATAGTTTATTGAGATTGTCGGCTTGCCTAGTATTGAGATAGGCGTCATCACGATAGGTGATATTTTGGGTCGTGACAAGTTGGTATCAGAGCCTAGGTTACATAGGTCTCATGAATCATGAGCAGGTTTAGTATAGTCTTGAGGATCGGTACAGAGACGTCTGTACTTATCTTCTAGAGGATACCGAACCCTTAGGCAATTTTAATTTCTTGTATTCCATTGTGCGATATTGATTCAGCTTGAAACATAACTCTTTGAATCTCTTCCACGCATTCGTGTGTGCATGTGAGCGCTTGGTATCGTCTCTGCATCACCAACTTGTGATTCCATGAACGGGGTTCGAGATGAGTATTCTGTGTTTTGTTGATGGGCCAGTCTGGATGACTTGAGGCCGGAGTTAGACCGCAGCTTAAGCTTGGTAGTTTCGGTTGTGAGAACCTGTGCGATTGGACTTATACGTTCGGTAGTATTCCTATGAGTGGAATTTGCGGCTCGATGAGCTGTTGAATGACTATATGATAAGTATGATGTGAATTGGGATGTGTTCAGATGGGTTGAATGAGATAAATAAAGTTTACTTGAGACTTAAGAGTTTTCTATTGGGTACTTGATTCCTGTTTTGATGTGACGTACGGTCTTGAGTTGTGAGTGCATTGAGGAATCTGTCATGCTTTTTAATTGCAGAGCGAAGTAGATTTTCATGTCGTGCTGATGAGTTCAAAATAAGAAATATTAAGTGATTCTGTAGTAATTGTGGTTACGAAAGGGTATAGCAAGATGCCAATTTGAGGCTAAGCAAGTGGGTTATCTCCTGGAGAGTAATCTGCGTTTGTGTGTTCCTTATAATGTTGAGTGGAGGGTTTCTTTTCTCCCAACGGGGTATATGTCTTGATATTTGAGTTTGGATTAGTTGAGAAAGTTTACTTGACCGTCACGGGGATGAAGGCGAGCTTAGTAGATGATTTAAGGTATTTTATGGTTTGTGTTACATGAGCTTGTGAAGAATTTTCGTGGAATTGACTGCGGGATTATGACAACAGTAGAGTATGGGCATGGTAAGTTATCAAATATTTTGTTATATGGCTTTGAGCCAAGTGGGAGAGTCTGCTATCTACGATTTGATTGTACGATTATGTGCGGTACTAGTTTTGGTCTGAGGCATACTTGTTGATTAGTTATGATTTGCAAAGGTTGAGATCGGGGATGACTCGAGTAAGAAAATTTCTTGAATGCGGGTTATATTGCACTTTATGATTAAATTGTTATTTTGAAGGATGTAGTGCGCACGAAGTATGAATTTGATTGGCGATGTTAAGGTAAGGTTACTTCTTTGGGGGTTATTGTGCTAATGGGACTTGTGTCATTCGGCCTGTTTGGGCTGTGCAATTTAGATTTGAGCATAGTGGGTGACTTTTGAAAGGGTTCTAATGGATTTAAAAATATATATGTGTCAATTAAAAAATTTTCGAAATTTATTTTTTGTTAGAATCGGTTATTTACACTGGATGGTGTCGGGACTTGCGGTAATTCTATATGACTATGGATTCTACATATCAGTGCAAGAAAGGTAAAAAGGAACAATCTTAAGTCCACATAAGATCTTTTCAGTGTGGGGGTCTCGGTTGTGATACTTTTGTGGTGCTTAAGAAGAATACAGTGGCTTTGAGCCTTAGGGCTATATGGTTTTATGTTAGGATGTCTTGTAGTGAGCTTTGGGTAAGGATCGTAGTGTTCTGACAAGGAGAAGTTTCGACTTGAGGGTAATTCAGATGAAACTTGAAGTAAATAGGACAACTGGTAGTAGGCAAGACAAGTATGGTAATAGTATGCTCGATTCTTTTGGGCAATTATGATGTGGTGAGACTTTACAAATGTTTTGGTGGCAATATTCTTGGGTTTGGTGACCTGCGTGGCTTGGTCAAGTTAGAGGAATTCAGTTTTGATAGTTTGGTTATATGCAAATGGGTTTCAAAGTGTTCTTGATGGTTTCTACCATGGTTTGAGTGGAATATTTTCTACCGGTGTGAGAAATGTGTTGTGTATTGTGATTTCCTCCTAGAATGAAGCAAGAGGGAGGTTTCTAAATGATCGGGTATGTAATTTTCTGGTGACTCAGAGTTGATAATGAGATTCTCATGCTTGTCACATGATGGCATGATAGATGCGGTGTGTTATGCATGATTAAGATTTACATGTACAAGGTGGCAATTTATTCTTGAAGGGAAGGTCACGAATTCTGGACAGAATGGTCAGTTTCAAATATTTAGATTTTTGTTATAACTGCTCGGTAATCCCTGAGAAGGGTGCGTATTTCAGAATGTGCATTGTGTTTTGACTTACGGATGTTCATCGGTATTGCGGTACTCACCTGGGTGATAGAATTATGATATTCCAACTATCGCTATGCGGTACGGAAGAATTTTGGAAGTATTCCTAGTGGGATGATCGTGGATGAAGGACGTGATAGTCATTCAAGTGTTGGCATTGTGATCAGTTACGGTGGTTCATGTGTTCTATGAATTTGGGGGACTGGGAGTTCTTAGAAGCAAATTGTTTTAGGGTTGCGACCTGGTTGAGGTGAGTATTTTATTTAAACTTAATGGAGTCACTAATTGCGTTAATTATTTGTGATAGTTGTGCGCCATGAGTGCGTACATATGGAAGGTTTGAGCCATGTGCGGGCATCGGGGCAAGTATTCATACTCGCAATAATGCTTAGGCAAAGATATGCCTAGAGTTGACTGTTAAGCGTAAAATTATAACATTTCTCGTATTCGTACCTTTGTTGAGAACTATTTGGACTACACTTGAGGTTACAAAGAAGCTAATTCCCTGAATAAATTGGGTAGTAACTATTTCTGTGTTAACTTGCCGATTTTAGTAATGATAGCACACTTTGCACCTGCCTACTCTATGGCGTGTTATTTGTACCAGTCTAGCAGCATGAGAATCATAATTCATTTATCATATACATGTGTACCTATTCGATTTCTCATGTATGATATGCTTGGACTGGAAGCCTGTGAACATGCCAGGTGAATTATATTATTGGCACGTGAGTTGTCCGTGCAGATCCATATACTTATATTATTGGCACGTGAGCTATCCGTGCGGATCCATATACTGATGTTATTGGCACGTGAGTTGTCCGTGCGGATTCATATACTGATATTATTGGTACGTGAGTTATCTGTGCGGGTCCATATATTGATACTATATCACGTGAGTTGTCCGTGCGAGTGATGACAATGTGATCTCTAGAAGAGCCGGTTACTCTTATTAAATTCGCGTGTCTTGGTTATACTATATATAGTGATCTTATAGCATTGCAGTTGGTACTTGTTGAACTTGCAATATGGTTCTCTACTTTGAGATATCTTCCATTTTGGGTACAAGGTTGTGCAGTTGTGGCTTGAGTTGTATTAGTGTGGCATGTCAGTGGGATAGTTGTATTTAATAATATATGGTCATTGGACCTAGAATGGGTACTATCAGATTTTATTACGGTATATTAGGAGGATAATATTGAAAGTTATCTTAGAAGACGATTATGATTCTTGTTGGGGCAAGAAAGCTATATGACTTGTTGATCTGATGAGGGGTTATGAGATTCCGTATGTTTCTTTCATTATCAACAGTGTACGAAGGTTTAGAACGAGGTTTTGTTTGATATGGGGTGTAATACCAGTACCGAGTTGGTGTTGAGTAGTTACTGTGATCGAGAATGGTGTTACGAGTATGCGAGTTGTGTAGTAGGTTATGCGATTATACCTGGATTTATGGCTATGGATTGATACAGTTTGTTCATACTTATACATTGTATAGATGTGAGATTCGGGTCGTGAAAAAGAAATTCTGAATGTTGGAAATTGAATTCCAAGGTTTATGGGCTAAGGTTGAAGTAATGATCTTCAATTACGTGGTATTGTTAGGCCTATATGGAATAGGGTGGCGTGGGATCACCCCCCGGTATGTGCATGGTAAGATGGAATAGTGATGTGATGGTTTGGAAACAACTCTTGGCACGTTTGAGGACGAACGTATGTTTAAGTGGGGAAGAATGTAATGACCCGACCATTCTTTTTGAGTATTACAACCTTGTTTCCACATTTTCTGCTCAATTTATACTTTACAGTTGTTAAGTGACTTGCCAGGTGATTGGTTCGGGTCCGGTGAGGTTTTGGAATGAATTGGAACACTTAGTTCCAAGGTTTAAAGCTTAAGTTAAAATAATGGTCGGATGTCGACTTATGTGTATACGACCTCGGAATGGAGTTTTGATGATTCCAATAGCTCCGTATAGAGATTTTGGACTTAGGAGCGTGTCCGAAAAATTATTTGGAAGTCCGTAGTGGAATTTGGCTTGAAATGGCAGAAGTTGAATTTTTGGGAAGTTTGACCGAGGAGTTGACTTTTTGATATCGGGGTCGGAATCCAGTTCTGAAAATTTTCATAGCTCCGTTATGTCATTTATGACTTGTGTGCAAAATTTGAGGTCAATCGGAATTGATTTGATAGGTTTTGACATCGAATGTAGAAGTTGGAAATTCTTAAGTTCCTTAAGCTTGAATTGGGGTATGATTCGTGATTTTAGCGTTGTTTTATGTGATTTGAGGTTTCAACTAAGTTCGTATGATGTTTTAGGACTTGATGGTGTACTTGGTTGAGGTCCCGAGGGCCTCGGGTGAGTTTCGAATGATTAACGGATCAAAATTTGGATTTAAACAACTATTGGAATTTTCCTGCTGGAAATCGAGGATGGAAAATGAGGATGGAAATCGAGGGCAACGTCTGGACAGAAATATTAAGTTATAAAACGGGGGCTTCATCCCATTTTTCATTTTTGATAAATTAGAGATTGGGGAGAGGCGAATTTTGGAGAGATTTTCAAGGAAAAACATCGGGGTAAGTGATTCTAACTCGGATTTGGTCAATATACACGAATACATCATTGTTTTCATCATTTAATTAGTGTTTTGAGATGGAAATTGGAAAAAATGAGGAAGAGTTCTTGGGCTAGAATTTTGAGATTTTGAATGGGATTTTGTTATCGGATTTGAGTAAATTTGGTATGGTTAGACTCGTGAGTGAATGAGATTTCGGGTTTTGTGACTTTTTTCGGATTTCGAAATGTGGGTCTGGGGGGCGGGTTTGAGCCAATTTTGGATTTTTGGCTATAATTTCATATTTTCTCCTATATTGATTGTATTGTACTGCTTGTGGCTAGATTCGGAAAGTTTGGAGACCAATTCACTAGGCAGGGGCATAGCGAAGTAAGAAATTATGCAGTTTTGAGGTAAGTAACACTTCTAAACTTAGTTCTGAGGGTATGAATCCCCGAATTGGTGTTATATAAATTGTTTGGACGTGACGCACACGATAGTTGATGAGCGTGAAGACGTGCACTATTGAAATTGTGACTTGAATAGATTCTGGGAAGTTGTAAAAATTAAAGAACCATGTTATTATCTGAACATTTTCCATGTGTTAGAGAAATTGAGTTGAGGCTCTTATTAAAGATCATGTGTATGCTACATACCGATATTTTGGGACCCATGGGGTCGTGCTGCTATTAAATTAATTGTTTTAAAAATGTACATTTCAGACTCAGTCATATTCATCCATTGTGAGAATATTTATTGGATCGAGTTGCGTACCACATCAGGTCATATTGGCTTTAGATATATATTATTATTAAATGGATCGAGACTACCCGCCTGCAATAGGCCTTATAGGCTTCATTATTATATGAATCGGGGATGCCCGCCTGCAGCAGGCCTTATAGGCTTTATTATTATTATGGGATCCGATTGCACGCCGTAGTAGGCCATATCGGCTTTATATAGCGCTTGGGATGAAGGAGCCCCTCCGAAGTCTGTACACACCCCCAGTGAGTGTAATTAATATACATATAACTAGGATGGATCTTCCCTAGGACGGATCTTGCCATATATATATATATATATATATATATATATATATATATATATCCCGAAGGATTTATATTGAGGGATGGATCTTGCCCGAAGTATTTATATTGAGGGACGGATCTTTCCTAGGCATGGATCTTTCCTGAAGCATTTATATTGTGGGATGGATCTTCCCTAGGCATATATCTTTCCTGAAGCATTTATATTGAGGGGTGGATCTTGCCCGAAGTATTTATATTGAGGGATGGATCTTCCCTGGGTATGGATCTTGCCCGAAGTATTTATATTGAGGGATGGATTTTTTCTCGACATGTATCATGTCCGTATTATTAACATTTGGGGAATAAATTACCCCACGGCTAGATTGGCCTTATACGGTACTGAGTGACTGATTGTCAGTCGATGTGTATATATATACGGGATGGAATATCCCTAGGCTGGATTGGCCATAAACAATACCGAGTGACCGAATGATTTGTGACCAGTATTACATGAAGTCTTTCCACTGAGATGACATATCCCTCATATCATACAATATTGATCTATTTCACTTGTAATGAGTTTAACTGTTGAACTTGAAAGCATGCCTATATTTCTATACCATTATTTTTAGCCCAGAGGTTAGTCTTGTTACTTATTGAGTTGGTTGTACTCATACTACATTCTGCACCTCGTGTGCAGATCCAGGTGCTTACGGACACGACGACTATTAGATATCAGAGTACTATCAGTTGGAGACTATCAAGGTAGCTGCATGGAGTCCGCTGACCTTGACTTTCTTTCCTTCAGTTATTGTACTGTTCTATACTTTCATACAGTGATTTTTCAGTCAGACTTTTTTATTCATATTAGATGCTCATGTGCTTAGTGACACCGGATTTTGGGAGTGTTTATATCTGTATTTGTGAGTGATTTTCCGCTGAATTTAAATATTATATTTTTCAAACTTAAAAGATATGATGGTTTATTGAGATTGTCGGCTTGACTAGTATTGAGATAGGCGCCATCACGACAGGTGAGATTTTGGGTCGTGACACATTCTTTCAAGTGTTTCTCATAAACCTTGGTGCCTTGAACATCATTCTCTGGTGGGATTGTCTTTGCAGGCTTATCGATCACATCAATGAGCTTTTCATGCATGAGAACAATTCTCAAATTTCTATACCAGTCATCAAAGTTTGGTCCTACCAACTTGTTGGTCTCAAGTATTTCATGCAGTGATATAACAGACATATTGAGAAATCTAAAATATAGAAAAGAAAAGGCAATACTATAAGAACATATTTACATATGTCATAAAGACATGGACTTTTATCTAAATAATATTTTCACTAATTATTTGAAATTATTTACCCTCATTATAGTTTAAGAAATCTTTACTTCTGTTAGTGGAGTAAAGGAATCCTTTAACAATATGTATGAGCCCCTTGGAAGTCAAATCATTTCTCACATATATTTTAAAGGTAGGTACGCTTACCAATTATATTTTCATACAATTTTCTTAAATAGCTCTATGTCAAATAGTCCACTGGTAGTCAGGTCGATCCTATTGGCATAGTTGAGTTCAACCATCATGATAGCAAAGAACTTATTAAATTGTATACTTCTACGGGTAGTCCAGACTTCTAGTGTAAATTAAATAATTCTTCTAATCCATGCATCTAATGCAATAAGTAATTTTAATATATTCTCGAACTATAAGTCTCATGGTTGTCAGGCCGCTCCTTATTAATAAGAAATAAATAAAAATATTTATTTTGATAGATAACTTTATAATAAAATATCTTATATTTTATTATTTAAGAACTCAAATTTTAGTAAGAGGGAATTGTTACTAAAATAACTTTTAATAATATGAAGATCAATTCTTTTATAACATGTGAATTTAGTTCAAGTTGTCTACATGCTTAGTCCTAGATTAATTTACATCACATGTAACAAATAATTCAAAATTATGTAACGAACGAGCACGTGACATAAAAACAAAATTCAACATTCTTCTAACATGTTTATCTTTTATATTACATAAAAATAATTTATTCCATAATATTTTTATTAATTAACATCTCATGAACTAATAACAATTAAAGTAACAGTATAATCCAATAATCTATTATATTGTATACTATATCCCTAACAGTATGATGTTGTAGATGTATTTAACTAGGTAAAAATAATGTATAAAAGTTGTAGATACATTGTAAATATTTTGTATACTATATAATTAGTTGTAAAAAAAAAAATAGTATTCTCCAATATTACTAGTGCCTTAAATTAGGGGATTTAGTTACATTATTATTTTTTATTAAAGTGAAAAAGTTGAGAAAAATATTGGAGAACATTACATCATGGATAAATTAGATAATTACATGCAAGCATGATTCGTTTCGAAACAAGGAACACTTGGATTTAAATCAATTTTCTTTCAAAGTTGTTACTTAATTTGTTTCGACCACGTAAAAAATTTTAACTTTTAATAAGATGGAAAAATTCCCCTTGCCCTATGCTGCACGTAAAAGTTTTTAGCTTTTAATAAAAAGGAAAAATTCCTCTTTCCCTATGTTGTTTTTTAGCTGCTTTTTAAGGTAGTTTCAACTGGTTTTTCATGGTTTTTGTAAGCTCTTTGGACTGTTTTCGAGCAGATTTTTTGGCTGTTGATGGGTGGTTTTGGAATTTGTTTTAGGTGTAAAAGTGTGCAATTGTCGACTGTTTTGCTGGGTTTAAAAGTGATTTAAGTGGCTGATTTTTGCGGCTGAACACGTGTGACGAAATTAAGTAAAATGTTCAATGCCTCCATCTCCGTCGATGTAGCACCAGCAACAACATCAATAGAAATTCAACAGTGATAAATTTGTATAGTACAACAGCATACAAATTAAAAATAAAATTTCGTACAAATTTGATACAAATTGATACATCTAAAACAATATATAAACTAAAAATAAATTTTATACAACTAATTATATGGTATACAACATATTTAGAATTTATCTACAACTTTCATACATTATGTTTACCTAGTTAAATACATCTACAACATCATACTGTTAGGGATATAGTAGATATGTCCTAGATCCGATCTCATCTATGATGCTTTGAACATATTTTTGTGAACGTTATTTGATATAAAAATATATGGCATTTGATATTCTTTTATCATAGTTATTATTAATTGCTTGATTAATTTAATAAGGTCCTTGATTAAATTTTGAGACTTGTCATCGTGATGGAGACCATGATAATTAGAGTAAAGTCTCTTACAACTTAATCTAAATTTTATTCTTGATTATAGGATTATTAATTTTGACATTAGTAATCCGGTTAGATCAATATTTATGTGATCGTCTTTATGGGATAAAGATTAGTTGATCTCATTAACTAAATTACATAGATAGATGATCCATATAGATATATGATCATTGAATCGACTCATGGTAAATATATTTCAAATATTGTACATGAATTAAAAAAAAACTTTGTGAAATTGGTGGATCTCGAGCTGATGATTTCTATTACAAAATTTTGAAAGTAGAAAAGCTTTGGAATTGATTAAAATCGCTTTTGTTAGTGTATAAGTTTGTCCACCATACTTTGAACTTTGTGTCATCAATTTGGTGTAGCCATTGTTTACTATAAAGGAAAGAGACTTGCTTTTATAGATCGACGATATGTTTATCATTATATATATTCATAATAAGTAAAATTAGTCTTTAAAATATACTAGTATTAGTACCTCGCGCTGATAAATGCTTAAAGAATATTAATCATCAAACTTGTGAAATGTCTTGTTAAAGTACATTAGTCATATTTCTTTAGCAAGGGTGTCCAATTTTGGTAACTTAGATCTTGAATGAATTGTTTCAGTTAAATGTCTACAAAAATGTATGCAGAAAGAAAAAGGAAATGATATATTATGTGGTTGTTTAATTAATAGTAGAAAAAGAATTTAAGAAAACATGAATATTGTTACTGCTGGTCTTCAATATTTTCCGATATATGATCACTTAGGGAACTGTGAGGAAGTAAATTCATTTAAGTTTTATCAGAATTTTAAAAGTATGAAAAAATAAGGTAGGTTTGGTCCTTACACATGAATAATAATGCCAAAGCTGGCTGATATAATGATAGTTCATTATTGTACACATAAAAGCCAAGATTTGTCACCAACCTGGCATGGTCTTATCTTAAAGTTCCAGGCCATCAAGTATACACAATATTTCTAATGTGTGGGCACATGGAGGGGAAACAAAAAAGGAAGACATAAAGTAATTCTTACAGATCAAGTATAAATCTCACCATATGGTAGAAATGATGATTTTGAAAAAAGAAAAGAAAACAAATGATGATGGTATGAAATCAAACTGTCTGACAAGAACAATTAACAAGTGAATCCAAGCCATCCTTTTACTCCAATGGCTGCATTATAATATATTCAATCACCACCACATAAGAAGGGTATATAGATCTTCTTTTGTTCTTTTTTCATAAAGATGGTGTCCAAGGCTGCTTGTGTGAACCTCGACTATCCATCGGAGATCTACTACCGGTAGCGAAGCCACATATATTTAAAGGGTGTCAACCGACACACCTTCATCGGGAAAGAACCTCGACTATCCACCGGAGACCTGCTACCAGTAGTGAAGCCACATATATTAAGGGGTGTCAACCGACAAACTTTTGTCGGAAAATTACAGTATATCTAGATAAAAAAAATTTATGTATATATACTACATATTGACACCCTATTTGTTACTTAGTGGGTTCACTTCTTTATATTTTAACTCCCCTTAGAAAAATCCTGGTTTCGCCACTGCTTGCTACCTCCGACTAGCATAGATATCAGATAAATCTGCCTACCAATCATAGCCAGATGAGAAGGTGGGTAGATAGACTTCAAAGACAATTCACAGCCAGCACTTATTTAGGCTGTTGATGGAAGTCGTAGGAAGTAGGAAATCACATGAAGTACAACCATCACATGGAAAAATTTCAACATAAGAGCTGGAATAACATGGTTAGGTAAGCACCTATCCTTTTTAAAGCCGAGATGAGCTACACAGGTATAGTCAAACCTCTCTATAATAGTATCGTTTGTTCCAATATTTTTTGGCTACTATAGTGAAGTGTTGTTATAGAGGACATATATTATAACATAACATAATAATCGATTCCGAAAAAAACTCAACTTTTACAGTGAATGGCTATTATATAGGCATGTTGTTATAGAGAGGTCCGACTATATACAACTAATAAGTCTGCAAGAAACGTGAACTATAATTAGAAATGGCCAGTGGGGTTTGCTATCTTTGAGTGCAGCTTGCTAATCATAACAGGATGTTGTCAATAATATTGCATGATGCATCCATCATGTGACATTCCCTGTTTGGCCTTTGCTCTACAGCTTGCTAATCCCAATATCCAACAGATCTCAAAGACTCAGTCATAAACACATTGCCAAAAAACAGTAGATGTAACAGTTAAGTAGACAATTACAAATACAACAAACTACTACTAGTCTCAATCTGAAGCAAGTTGGAGTTGACTATATGAATGTTCCATGGCTAATTTCTAGATAGATATTTAAAATAGAAGCAGAATTCATTGTGGTGATCAAATACCACAGTGGGGGGACTAGGGAGGGGAAATAATCGAGCTTCTGTTAGAATCTCCAATAAAAACACAGGGCATCCCAGTGCAATACTGGAATGTCTGGTAGAGCACAAAGGAAGCGAAACAACAAATTACGAAAATCATCCCCAAAAAGCAGCGAAAATGGTTATCAGTGCAGTTAAAACTAAGGCAATAGACTGTAGAGCTAATTTGGTAGATGCTCCAGAGATGGCAACTTATCACACCCGTCCGGACACGGGTATGTCAAGACAAATGAAAGATCCACACAATATAGATAATTGTGTGCAGTGGTAACAAACATGTGAAAAACAAAGGAAACTTTCACATCAATAAATAAATGAAGGTTAGCATAAGCCACAACAAACTGTTGTGAGCAATTAAGATGTCAGCATATCCGTTGATCTTTCAAATATCAGAACGCAAAGATTAAGCATAGGATAAACTACTAGGACTGTGAGTTTTAAATTGCAAAATCTAAAAGTCAAAATGACATCCAGGCAGACGCTAAAAGATGAATGCAAAACTAACATTAAGTGAAGTCTAAATAACTAAACAATTCACCTCGACAGGGTACATATATATAAAGATATTCATTAGTAAACAATTTCCCACCTCATACACTTAAGAATCACTTAGCCAAGAAGAAAGCTGAAAATGGAGCTTCCTCCTACAGCAAAACAGCTAAAAGAATCACACCAAATAGAGCGAACCACATCTTCTACTTTTTTTCAAGGTACAACTGTATAATTAACTAAAACAAATCAAATATCCAATTAAGAAATTTCCTAAACTAAACCAACCAAGACTTTGTTTTTATACTCATTTACAGCATTTGGCCAACAGAACCAAGAAAATAATCAAAAACACAATCGAGGAAAGTGCAATGGCAATACCAAGAACAACCTTACTTGGTCCATGACTATGTTGTTGGTGTGGCCTTTCATCGTCAGCATAATCAGAGTCGTCCTCATCATCATCCGAACTTATGTCCTTTGAAGCCGGAGGCGATAAAGGCAACCCATGTTTATCACAAGGCGCAATGCCAAGTTTCACTTTCTTAGACAACTTCGAGTGATTGTAACAAAGATTAGAATTTTCACCCACTTTCAACACAACCAATTTCTTTATAAACGACGCATTAAAAGGCAAAACCCCATGAAAGTTATTCTTCTCAAGATTCAAGTATTTCAATTTTTTCATATCTGAAATGAATTTCGGAATAGTCCCATTGAGCTGATTAGACCCTAGATCAAGATGAACTAAACCCGGGATAGCAGCAATTGAATCAGGAATAGATCCAGACAACGAATTCGAAGCCAATGATACATTTTGCAAAGAAGACAAGTCACCAAATGAAGTTGGAATTGTCTCATTAAGCGAATTTGATGACAGATTCAAGAAAACAAGATTCTCCAACTCGGTTAACGAGCTGGGAATTTTCCCTTTTAACTTATTCCCAGACAAATCTACATAACTAAGATTCGGGTGCCAATGTTTAGGCAAAACCCCAGATAAATTAGCATGTGAAATAGTAACAGAAAGCAAGTGCTCAATTCCATCCAAAATTATAGCAGGACCACTAGCAGTAACAGAAACACGCGAAACAGTTAACTCATTTACATTCTTGAACCGACTTAACCAAACCCCAGTAAGTTTCTTGAGGCTATTAATACAAGTAAATGACTTAAGATTTAAAGTGAGCTGAGAAGGGAAATGAATAGGTGAAATGGGACAGTTAATAAACTGTAAATTGGTAAGTGTAGACAAAGATTTAAGAGCAGTAAGAGATAAAGCAACATCATCTGAACAGTTGGAAAGTGAAAGTGAAACAATGTGACGAAATGGGGTTGAAAAATCACATACAATAGTTGAGTTGTGAGTACATGGGTTTTTACCTGTTGGAATATTGAGAGATTGAAGAGCTTTGAGTTGTTTTGGGTCAAGTGGAGAAGATGAATGAGTTGAAGGTGTGGGAATAGGAGATGGTTTTGGTGAAGGAGGGGAAATAGGAGATGGTTTTGGTGAAGGAGAGGAAATAGGAGAAGGGGACGTTAGTGATTTTGAGGTGGTAGAAGGGAAAAGGAAGAGGAGAAAAGTGAATGAGATGAGAAAAAAAGATGGATCTGGAGCTGCCATTGTTGCTAGTTGCTACTGAAAGAAGATGGAAAAAAGCAAGAACTATAAGGTAGTATTGAAGTTTGTACAAAAGAATAGAAGACAAAGGGCCAGAGTTTGATGGAGAAATGTATATAACCTTAGAGTTGGAGATAATTACAGAAATAGCATTTTATATTCATAACGGCTCAAGTCAAAAAAAGGTTTTTTTTTTCTTTATGAAAATCGGAGGAAAACTTTTACTCTATTCATCGATTATATTTTATTTGACACTATTTTTTTACTAAGTTATTAAAAAGATTAATATATTTAAAATCAATTTAGTTTTACTTTTTCATTTTATTTTTAATAAAAAGTTCTTATGATCACACAAATATTATGATATATTTAAAATCATAAATTTTACACAAATGTTAGGTATTTAAAATCAGAGGCGTATCTAGTGTAGAAGCTATGAGTTCAATTGATGAACTCATAGCTTTCGCTCATACCCTATATTTTTGCTCAAAAAATTATTATATATATAAAAATAATAAATTTTGAACCCATTAAATTAGATAAGTTACGGTAGAATGACGAATCTAAACTCATAAAGTTCAAATTTCGGATTCGTCTCCGATTAAAATCACAACTCGAAAAAGTCTTCCTTCTCGTTCATGTCAAATTATATCATGTAAATTGGAACAAACGAGTAAGAAGGATCATTTCCCTAGAAAATTCTACGTTACTTTTAAAGTACTTAATTACATATGTGGCACCATGGGCGGATCCACACGGAGTCAAGAGGGTTCATATGAACTCACTTCGTCGAAAAGTAATACTGTGTATATAGGCATATTTTTTCTATCTTCGAAAACGTAATGGTATAAAGATTATTTTGAACCCACTTCAAACAAATAAATCGCCTAGCCTGCTGGTAAAGAGGGTTCAAATTTTCTATGTAGTCCTGAGTTCAAAACTAATTAGTCACATATGCCCTCTATTTTTGATTTTTTTAATATAAGTCTCTTTTCCCATAAAAACGACGTCGTTTATGTCTTTTTAAAATATTCCCCAAATCAGAAAACGACCAGAATCTCTAATCCCAAGCCCTTCGGTGCCCCTCTCTCTCTCAATTTCAAAGAGAATCGCTTCCATAGTCACCACTCACCTCCACCGTTAGCCCCTGCCGAGAAAGTCATCTCCCTCAAAGACAAAGGGCTTCATCTTGGTATCTAACTAAAAGTTCAGTTGATCGATAACAATAAGAACCAATTCTAGTTTTTCAATTTCTAATTTTCCAATTTTTAGTATTTATTCCTCTTTTGCATAAAGACTTAATCCCAATAATTTTTTTTCACCTCTATGTGCTTTCTTCTCTATGTTGTAGTTCAATTTCAAAGAGCATTGCTTCATAGTCGTCTCCTCCATTAGCCATAAGCCACTGCCGCTTCTCGAATCTCGTTGGGTCGCCTCTCTCCGTCTCTCGCCGTCAGCCCGTCAATTGTCACTATCGGGTTTCTCACTTGTTTATATTGCAGATTTTTGTAATTTATGCTTTGAAAAAAAATTCAGATTATTTTAATGGGTTTCGGCTGAGAAACTCAATTTTAATTTGAGATATCCCATGTTAAATATTTTTTTTAATATAATTTTTAATCTTAATGGAAAATGGGGAAAGGTGAGAAATTGAGAGTAATAAACTTGTTTATATTGAGAAGTTAAGCACCTTTTCTCTTTAGTTATGGAATATCTCAGATTGTTGTTGTTGGCTTTAAGTGAGAAATCCTTTTTCAGTTTGAATATACGTATACGTACACATGATATTTTTTTTGGGTGTGTGTACTTTTGATATGGTCATATGAAATGGAAATCAGTAATGTTTCCTTGATGCAGTCAAGAATATTTTCCTTGGCTCGTTGTTGAATCAACAGATTTTTCTTTATAAAATAATATTTAGCATGAATGTATTTTCTAGGACTGAAGTTTCAAAATCTAGGAAGATCAGATTTGCTGTTATCCATGAATGAAAGTTTCATTGCAATAGTTTTGTAATCTGATGAGTGATCGTTACTTGGGTTGTCTTCGATCACATTATTTCTTCTAGTTTAAATTTAAGGTCAAACATATACAAAAGTATTCTTCTAATTCTAATTCTAATTCTAATTTGGTATTCCAGTTTGTGTTACAATGAAGAGATTTTACCCACCAGTATCTTCCAAGAGATTTTGACATAAACAAGATATTGATGATGGTTGAATTGTATCCTGACGATTTTGATGAGAATATAATGGTTACGCTCAAGAATCAATTTGAAACTTATATTGTTGATGTTGATGAAAGGTTCTCAAATCTACAAGGACTTGTTGATCTTTCTGAAACACTAGTTAAGACAAAGAAGCATTTGAATTATCCATTTGTGTTTCGCCTTGTGAAATTTGCTTTGCTTCTACCAGTTGCCACTGCTACAGTTGAAAGAACTTTCTCGGCGATAAAGTTGATCAAGAGTAAATTGTGAAACCGAATGAATGACGAATTCATGAGCGGTTGTTTGGTACCTTATGTAGAAAGAAAAATATTTAACATCATTTCTGATGAGACTATTATGAATACGTTTCAGGAAATGAAAACTCATAGAGGACAGTTGTAATAATATATTTTATTAATATATAGTTTTTGTTGACCTCTTTGTATATTTGCTTCTTTGCATTTTGAACCCGCTTGATAAAAATCATGCGTCCGCCACTGTATCATTCTTGTTGAATGACAAGATTTTATTTTTCTATGAATATAAAGTTTATTTAAATCATTTGTCCAACAACATAAAGACGGAGAAAGATGTAGTTCATTATTCAAAAATAAAATAGAAAGTGAACGTAATATAGAACTTATCATGTGTCTCAGAAGTGTGTATATTTTTAGTGTATGATAGTCTCCAAAATGGTTAGTGAAGATTTATATAGTTGATCTTAATTTTTTTAAAAATGAAATATAATTATTGTTGTACTATAATCTTAACGAGTTCGTGATACTCAAATATAAAATCTCTCTTTTGCATTGTTTATTTCAAGCTACGATAATTTCCTCATTTCATAAAGATTTTGCACGTAAAATATCGATCTTATTATTCTTTTATTCTCATTATATCTATTGCATGTGGTTACTACCCATGCATGCAGATATATTGCAGGTGCCAACTACTTTAGAAATTCATTTTCTAAATCATTTTTCAGCATTATGCCATAACGATTTCTTACTATTACTTGTTAAAATATTTAATTTACTCTTTCGAGCATCTAAATAACAGTACTTAAAAAATTCTATCGTGCAAGCTTTGTATCATAACAAGATATATTATAAAACAAAACTTTCAGTCTCAAAATTTAAATATTTGTTTTTGTCTAAAAGAAATTTATTGATGTAAAATGAAAAAAATGATCAGGTGAATACGTGGTTTTTTTTTTCTTTTTTCTTTTTGCAAGTGATATAGACAAATGTTATAAAAACCAAATAAAGGTCAAAAGAATAATTTTCCGAGTTCCAACTTCCAAATAGAGCTTTCAATATGGCGGAGCCGGGCTAGTCCAACCCATTCCACACGGGCTTTAGCAATTGACGGATTGGGTTGGGCTAGCCCATCATTTTGATGGGCCTTATAATAGTTAGCCCATCTCAACACTATATTGGCTGCGGGCTTCATGGGCGGACTCATCATTTTTTTAAATATAATTTTATATTTTTCTTTAAGTTCTAATCTTAAAAAAGATAAATATTTAAAATTTAAAAAAAATCTTATTGGAAAAATTTAACAAAACTTAATAACTTTTTATATTGTTACAATATATCACAATAAACACTAAAAAAAATAAAAGACAAGACTATATTTCATTCACTAAAAGTCAAAACTCAAAACAAACTATTCAAGAAAACGTCCATGAAACTTATGGGATATCCAACACATCATCTTCATCAAACACATTTGAATCCGCTTGTGAGAAGGTTGTCTTAACATCTTCACTTTCATCTACATCTACAATTCTTATGCAATATTAATTAGTTAAATATTAAGAATAATTAAATTTTAAAAACTAATTAACATTTTAAGCCTTTGATGTTTTAATATGATGAGCTTAATAAACTTTATGCTTGAGATACTCTTCTCTTTATTTTTAGTATCATATACTTTTTATATTTTAAATACGTATTTTTATTAGGCCAACAGGACGCCCCAACCCAACCTTAGTCAAGCCTCACGGGCCGCAGACTTACTCGGGTCAGGCTTAAAAGCCTCACTTTTAAATGGGCTCTAAAAATTTTAGCCCAATATTGCTAAATCAAGGGCTGATTTAACGGGCCAAACCCATATTGACGGCTGTGGTTCCGGAGTATGCTATAGGATACTATAATTGTAAATTGAGTAGAAGCGAAAGGGCACTAAAAGTATATAAGAAGTTGTGTTTTATCCGTTGAAAAAGGGCACGAAAAAGCCAAATATTTTCAACTGGATCCAGGCATATGCCAGCTTTTTAATAAGCCTTTTTCTCCTTCTACCATTTTTGGTCCTTTTCATGTTTATCATTTTCTAGGCATTGTAATATGTTCTAAAATCCAATAATTCTAACCCCTTTGTTTTTGTGCGTAGGATTAGGGGTGTACAAATGAAATCGATAAATTACACTAACCTGATAATTTGAGTCAAAACGAGAAAAAAAATCCGACTATGATTTGGTTTGATATTGGAAAACAAACCTCGATCATATTTGGTTTGATTTGGTTTTAACTAAAAAAAAGTCAAATTGAAACCAAGCAAACCTGACATTATATGTATAGAAGTTTTAAATATATTTAATACATAAAAATATTTATGGTAGTATAGTTTATAAATATTTCTTAATCTTTTTCATATTTTTATCTTTTAACGTATTATTTCAAGCTTGAGCTTATAATTTTGGATGCTCCAATAAATTTTATAGTCCATAAATGTTAGTAACTCAAATAAATCCTAAACTAAAATCAAATTAATTCTAATACTAATAAAAGACATTCAATTCAATTGTACTATGGATGAAAATAGTGTTGGATTTCTATTTTTTAGTTTTTCTATGGTTTAGATAAAATGTATAACTTATTTCTTTTAGTGGTTAGTCATGTAAATAATAGTACTTATTAGTCATAATTTTAAATTATGTTTGTTTTCATTATGGCTTATTAATAATATTTATTTTATGCGACTTTATTATCTTTATTGTTGAATATTTTAGTACAATGCCATGACTCATCTCATATTTATGTTATTTTATTGAAAAATACCTTATATAGTTCTGTCTTACTAGGATTAAAGAAATATTTGGAGCACAAATTTTACGTTTTGTGCTATAAAGACTTTATGAAAAAAAAACTCCGAAAAATCCAAAAATTCGAGAAAAATCGAGTTTAAAAAACCTGGCTTTTATTGGTTTGGTTTGGTATTTAGATTTAATAACCCGATACAATTGGTTTGGTTTGGTAATTAAAAAATTCAAACCAACCCGACCCATGTACACCCCTATGTAGGATACTATTGTCCATAACTAAAATTTATTTTTTTGGATATATAGTATAAGTTAAGTCATTAATAAAAGAGGATAATATAAAAGATAATTGTAATGGCAAAGAAGGATTTTCCAACAAGATAATTTTTAATTAATGTGAAAATGTTATCATTGCAGAAACGGAGGATCATAAAATGCAATATAACAAGAGATCAACAACAACAACAACCCAGTATAATCTCACTAGTGGGGTTCTGGGGAGGGTAGTGTGTACGCAGACCTTACCCCTACCCTGGAGTAGAGAGGTTGTTTCCGATAGACCCTCGGTTCCCTCCCTCCAAGAACTCCCCACCTTGCTCTTGAGGTGACTCGAACTCACAACTTTTTGGTTGGAAGTAGAGGGTGCTCACCACTAGAGCAACCCACTCTTGTCAATATAACAAGAGATCGTTAGACCAAATTTGAGCAAATCAAAATAGCTTGAGTTGACAAAGATGTCATGCATGATTTAGTCATTTTGAAATTTACTTAGATTAGAATATGTTATCAAATCATAATCCAATCCATCCAACACAAAACTAATTTTGTAATCAAAACATTTTATGATTCAAAACTATACAATTGGATTACTAAAATATGATGCAATAAATAAAATTATGTCCTTAGGTCAAAACTGTTTTTTTTTTCATGGTTGATTATGGCAATAAAGAAGGCATATGAGGTGGAGATATGAGGCTGAGGACTTTATGACACCTTTCTCTTCAGCAGGCATAATTGGCTTAAGGAGTGTGCATTATTCAGATTAAATCTAAAAATTAATAGTAAATACAGATATAAGGAATAGTGTCATTATTTTTTAAACAGATTAGGCATATACTCTGAAAAAGAGAGAAAAAATGTAATGAGCAATACTGAAGAGGAATACGATGAAACCAACATAGCATGTCAGCTAGGGGCGGAGGTAGCCTTTCGGTTACGGGTTCAACTTGAACCCATAATTTTCAACATAGAGTATGAATTTATATGTAAAAATCTACTAAAATTCGATAAGTATTAGATTTGAGTCCATAATTTTAACAGCACAATGCTAAAAATCTTAGAAGCTAAACTTATTAAATTTAAATCCTTGATCCGCCTCTGATGTCAGCAGTGTCCCACTTAGGAAGCATCTTTGAAGCTGGCAGAATGAAGTACTTGTTAGGATTGAAATAACCAGTTGACACATGGAAGCTACTAAAGCAAATATCGGTCGACGATAAATTAGACGATAAAATAGAAATATACCCAAAGAGATACAAAGTTAATGTGAAAACAGAAAGCTGGACTGGGCATCTATGGAGCATGCTATTGAAAGTAGTGTGTGCAATGAGGTGCAAATTCGGCGTAAGTTAAGGATTCAACTGAACCCAATAGATTTAGCTCAGAAATTGTACGTATTAAAATTCATTAACAAGATACAAATAGTAATAGATTTCGAACCTGATAAATCAATTAGGATGTGATAGAATCCCAAACTCTAACCCATAAAGTTTAAATCTTGATTCCGCCTGTTAGGTTGACTATCTCATCAATCTTTGAGGTTGAGTGACTGAGGAGAAGAATGGCAGGGCAATTCTCCTTTGGCAAAGACATTAATATTGTCATGCAAAATTATAGGGTTTGCATGTAATAGCTCAATTAATTGCCAAAGGAGAACTGCACTGTTATTCATCACTCCTCGTTTGCTTCAATGTGCTTACATTTTAAGCTTCTTCTAACTTCTAAGCAATCTCATACATGCCTGAACTGCTGGTACTGAACCCCCCCCCCCCCCAAACCCCTACCCCACCAAAAAAAAAAAGACGTTAGGTACAATTAGGTTACGAGCAA
Organism: Nicotiana tabacum; assembly: GCF_000715075.1. NCBI lineage: Eukaryota > Viridiplantae > Streptophyta > Magnoliopsida > Solanales > Solanaceae > Nicotiana > Nicotiana tabacum. The sequence continues at coordinate 109,934,588 of NC_134093.1, forward strand.
CCCAACCATTATACTTCAACAAATGGATAGGTTCAATTTATAGTCATTAAGACCTCCTAAAATGATCTGCTATACTTAATTTTCCACACAAAAATGAAGTCATACTATATGCAATATATATAAGGGTTTGTATTGGTTCGCACCATAGTTTGGATATGCCAAAGGAAAGAGTGGAGAGGGTGAGGGATATTATTAGCATATGCTTTGTTCGGTTCTATTAGAGGCATAGGAAATCTTAACCTTTTTTCTCTTTTGTGATTTAGATGCTTTATTCGTACCATAAAGATTGAAATCTCCTTATAAAGACATTAGAAATTCCTTATTCACAAAGATGACCTCCATTTTAATTTATGTGTCGTACAATAGATCTGTGTGGTCCGGCCATTCCCCGGACTTCGATCACGCATAACGATAGCTTAGTGCACCGAGCTGCCCTTTACTATTTTTAAAATTTACTTAAAGAACTACTCCTTTCTACATTTAGAAAGTTTTTAATTTCGATATTCCCAGTTTACTTTTAATGATATCAACTTATATATAGGAATGATATATCATGGTTAATTAAGATCACAAGATTCAAAGGGTATCTTTTGTATATATACGCAATTTTAGTTTAAAATCACAAGATTTAGAAGTTTTATCCTTAAACTTAGTGTACAGTCAAACTAAGGCACATAAAATAAAATAGATGAAGTATTTAAGAATTCAAATCTTTGTGACATCCCAGGTGAATCCCACATCGACAAAACATGGAAGAGATGTTAGGTATATAAGTAGACATGTCTTAGAGACTCTAGTGACGCGTTTTAAAGCCGTGTGGGTCTAGGCCCAAAGCGGACAATATCACTAGTGGAGTGGGCAGTTACAATCTTACAACTTACTTACCCGTGGCGGATGGAGCATGTATACATCCGTTTCAACTTAACCCAATATTTTTTATGCATAGCGCCAATATGTATGTAAAAGATTATTAAGATTACAAAAAAGATATTAAATTTAACATATAATTTCAAAACTCTAATAAAATTTGAAGAACTCGTAAAATTTAAATTCTGAATTCACTCCTATTGCTTACTATCTCAAATTTTAAGGTTAGGACTTGTTAACTTGTCCAAATTTTGGAGGGAAAAAAAAAGGAATTGCCTCCCCGTTGAAAAAATAGGCATATCAAAGACAACAATCTAATGAAGAATGTACCATCGATACGTACTTCAATTTCTAGAACTAGGCCGTATGCAACTTATATCATGCGATGTCAAGGGACACAGTTTGATCGAAAATTTTCATTAAATATTTATAAGAAAAATAAAAATATTGAGGATACGTATAGAAAATGACATCGCTTGTCATAATAGCAGGAGCGAATCTATATCTAAGGGATGTGGTGGTATGTCATATACAATAGTATGTATGCATGCATTTATATACAGAAGAAATGGTACAAATATTTTAAGTGGCACCTTCTTTGCAAAATGAAGGAAGGTGCCATTGGCAATGCACTATCATTCCACCCTAGTGGTGCCAGATCAAATCTGGCGTAGCACAGTTTCCATAGAACTTTTGCTTGGTGCATTTAAGACAGCTATAAATATAGGAGGAGGTTTACTCCTTTTTTTTCCTCTTTTCTTAATTGCTCTTTTGTTTCTTTTTTCTCTTTCCTTAATTGCTCTTTTTTTATTTATTAGTAATTCCTATTGACTTTTTCTTTGTTTATTAGTTTATTTTGAAATTTCTTTTCTCCTTTTTTTTTCTTTAAACATTAAACATAAAATACAAAAATCTTTTTCTTCCAAAAATCTATTCTTTCCTTGTAACCCCCGCCCTCCCTTGTTGCGCTTTCCCAACTCCTCCATGATCTATCAATAGACGATAAAAAAATTAACTTTTTTTCTCTAGGAGCACATTTCCGATAAATCTATTTGCAGAAACCAAAAAATATAGAAATTCTTGAATAAGTTACTATTCTAATCAAGGATGAAAGTTTATTATATTGTCAGACTGCTCTAAAGTAGGATAATTATATATAATATTGAGTGAATTCATTTTCATAAAAAATAGTAAATTGAAAAATGTCCGTAAACTTGCTTCGATTTTAATGTTTATAGTGCTTATTAGTATAAGTTTTTGCCTTGAGTATTTAAATATAAATTGATAGATAGCCTTTTTTTCTTTTACAAAATGCATAATCGAGTTATATTTTATGCTTCTTTTTTAAGTTATCATAATAATGTACTTAATATTTTTGCTTGATCGATTTGTCTATATTAACCTCAAAGATGAGTAACCCGAACCGAAACTCAAATAGACCAAACCGATTAACTTTATACCCTATTTAGACAATGTAAATTCTAACATGTCTACGTTTAAAATTTTGTGGCATCCGAAGACTCTAAATTCTAGATCCGCCTCTGCATTATAGTGATTAATTCATTTGTATGCTTCTTTAAATTATGACATTGCTTATGTAAAATTTTGTGTACGCCAGTAAGAACAAACGCAATGAGTTGATAGAGGAGAGAATGTGCCATTGAATCTCAAGAATGTGCTCTTCTTCTATAATTATTTTTTTAAAATAAATAAAATCCTTCTCCTATTCTGTAATTTTACTTGTGAGAGTTGTGCGAATTCAGAAAGTAGATATTCTAGAGTTAAAAGCGAGCCACAATCTTGAGATGCTTCACTTTCAGTTATTTCCATGTCTCAATTTAGTTCCTTATGTCTCTTGGAATAGTAAAGAGCCAGGAATTTAACTCCTTGCCTCTAAATAGAGGTGTAGAATTGCTTAATCTTTTCAAATCAAGTATCATTGTCCTGAGCAGCTAATAGTAATTGCTCAGCAAGAAAATTTGTCTTAGACAAATCCAACATTGGAATGAGAGGAAAAGGTTACGGATCATATAAGGGCGAGTTCAAGATTCAATTGTGGATGCGCTTTTGGGTTAACGCCCATTGCCCAAGGGACAAATCAGAAAACCGTGAGGCCCATGATATATCATTCATATAAATAGTGGCGTAGCCATATACACTAAAAGGTGGTCAACCGAACATCCTTCATCAAAAAATTATACTGTGTATATAGAAACTTATATTGTGTATAAAGGCAAAAAAATTATTTTTTATGTGTGTATATTAAATTTTGAACACCTTTCGCGAAATTTCTGGATTCGCCACTGCCTATACAGGAACGTCATTAGGAAATAAGAATGTTGAACTTACAAACTTACTAAATGATAGTGTCACGACCTGAAATTTTTCACCGACGGAACCGTGATGGTGCCTAACATTTCACTTGCTAGGCAAGTCAACGTTAGAGAATCCTTAACCAATTCCTTATTTCCATTGAGTAATTAACAATAATTAACTAAGATGAAATATAATAAGTGCAAAATATCATAAAACTGTATTAATTACTACCACCCGGATCTAGAGTCACAATTCACGAGCATTCTAGAATTTACTACAAGTAATAGTCTGAAGAAATGCAACTGTCTGAATGAAAGAAACAGTAGAGCAGAAAAGATAGACGGGGACTTCAAGGTCTGCGAACGCCGACAGACCTACCTTGAGTCTCCGGACAGCGGACCAATAGCAAAAATCTCGATCAACCCGAGCCGATATCAAAATCTGCATAGAAAGTGCAGAGTGCAGTATCAGTACAACCGACCCCATGTAGTGGTAAGTGTCGAGCCTAACCTCGATGAAGTAGTGACGAGGCTAAGGCAAGGCACCTACAAATCAACCTGTATAATTTAACAGTGTATATACAAATAACAGAAATGAAGAACTAAACAGAAAATATCGGGAGAAAATATACTGAGGGGAATACAAGATAAAGAACTAAAATAGAATGATCACCGGAGCAGTCAATATACCAGGAATCAACAGGAATAGTGAATACAATAAGAAAAAGTACACGGCATTACCCTTCGTGCTTTTACTCTCAATCTCACCATAAAATTAATAGAAACGACACGACATCACCCTTCGTGCATTAACTCTTATATCATGGCACGTCATCATCCTTCGTGCATTAACACTCACAATATGATACGACATCACCCTTCGTGCATTAACACTCACAATATGGAACGATATCACCCTTCGTGCATTAACACTCACAATATGGCACGACATCACCCTTCGTGCATTAGCACTCACAATATGGCATGACATCACCCTTCGTATATTAACACTCACAATATGATACGGCATCACCCTTCGTGCATTAACACTCTCCCTTACCATAATGCAATGCATAAATAACAACAGGGAGATAGAATAACAAGTACAAACCTTACTTCAACATTTGGTTCCATAACATCAATCTCAACTTTGAAATAAAAACTCAATTATCACCAGAAAATCCGTAAACATGATAAGAACGATAAATTGAACAACACTAGTATAACACATAGCAATTAGGCATAGGAATGAGACAATATAAGAAAAACTGAGAAACATGGAAAAACAGGTAAATTGACGGCGCATAAGTATTCGTCAACTCACATATACGCCGCTCACATGAATTTCACTTAGCAAGTAATCTAAGGTTCCTAATTCCCTCAAGTCAGGGTTAGACACAACACTTACCTCGCTCCGAAGGCCACTTAATTCTCAATCATAGCTTTTCCTTTGGAATTCACCTCCAAACCACTCGCATCTATTTAAAAATTACTCAATAATATCAAATATTGCTAACGGAATTAATTATATTGCGTAAGCTAAATTTTTCTAAATTTTCCTCCAAAAAGTCGAAAGAATCGACCCTAGGCCCCAGAGGTGGATCCAGGATTCGAAGGTTGCGGGTGCCACCATGTTATACATACAGTATACATGTCAGTAGCTACAAAGACAGATTATGAATAATGGGTCGGTTCCTTAGTTTTTGGTTAATTTGAATAGGCCTTTCATTCACAAAGAAAATAAGTTATTTTAATTCAAATTTTTAACGCTTAATTTAAACACATTCTAAATAAAAATGCAAAAAAAAAAAAAATTTCATGAAAGAGCACCCCCAATATAAATATTTACTTAAAGAGTAGCTTAACTACACTATATATTCTTTATTTGACTAGATTAATTTACTTGTATTGTTTTTTGTTTATTTTTCTATCTTAATTGTTGAGTTATATGACAATTATTTTCAAAGAAAAACCTTCAACATTCAACCTATGATATTCGACTCAAAACGACTATCAATCAAGCCATTTAATTTGTTTTCAAAACCCAATAGAAGATATTGCTCAAATTATATTTCAATATATAAATTAATATCATTTCATTAAAAATAAAAAAATTATATGCTAATTTAAATCAATTCAAATTACCTATAGAAAATAATTGTTCATAAAGTAAGGTATAATGATAGAAAAAAAAAAGAGGACTGAAAGTTAAAAAAATGAAGAAGAGAGACTTAGCAAGTAATAAAAGGAAGATAAGGAGGGAAAGAGCCGAAAAAGAAAGAAAGAGGTGAGGCCCTAGGGCTTAACTGAAAATAAAGGAAATCTTAATAAGTAGAAAAAAAATGAAAAATCAAAGGAGCTGCTCCAATAGGGAATCGAACTTGCATTCATGAGGCCAAAGAAAGCCTTCAAAGGGAAGGCTAAACCAATGGCACCCGCTTCCACTTTGTGACTTCTGGGTGCCACTCTATCCATATATACGTTTCTTCACAGAGATATTATGTACGCAGTAAGGATTTTAGCGAATCTAGCGGGTGCCGTGGTACCCCTACCTCATAAGGTAGATCCACCCCTGCCAGGCCCTCTTGGTCAAAACCCGAGGTTCGAACCAAAATCCTTTTACCCATTTACCCCCGAGCCCGAATATGTAATTAGTTTTGGAATCCGACCTCAAATTGGGGTCTAAATCCTTAAATTTCGAAATTCCTAAGTTCTACCAAAAAACAAATCCTAATTTCACTATAAAAATTCTAGATTCTAGGTTGAAATCTTGTTATAAGATGTAAAAGATTGAAAGAAAAGAGTTAGGAATCACTTACCTATGATTTGGAGAAGATTTGGTCTTTGGAAAATCGCCTCTTAAGGTTTAGGGTTTTGAAAATATGAAGAATGAATGAAAAATCCCGTCTAAACCCCTTTTACTCAGTTGCAGGTATCGCAATTGCGACCTAAGCTTCGCAAATGCGAAGGAACAATCGCAATTGCGATGCCCTTCACAATCCTGATGCCTTCGCAAATGCGAGAAAAGTGTCGCATTTGCGACTACTGAACCTCGTAAATGCGAGTAGATATTCGCATTTGCGAACCTGCCCTTCCCAGACTCCCTTCGCAATTGCGAAGGTAACCTCGCAAATGCGAGAAATGCTGGCCCAGGCTTCTGATCGCAATTGCGTTGAAAGCCTCGCAATTGCTGACCCTGTTATGTTCGCATTTGCGATGCCTGATCTCGCAATGCGAGATCAGAGACTTGCAACAGGTTCAGTTATACCAGCAAAGTTTTTTAAGTTCAAAACATCCTGTGGCCCATCCGAAACTCACCCGAGCCCTCGAGGCTCCAAACCAAACATGCACACAAGTCTAAAAACATCATACGAACTTGCTCGCGCGATCAAATCGCCAAAAGAACACTTAGAACTACGAATTTAGCACCAAATCAAATGAAATTCTCAAGAATACTTTAAAATTCATATCTTCTCAACTGGACGTCCGAATCACGTCAAATCATCTCCGTTTCTCACCAAATTTCACAGACAAGTTTTAAATATCATAATGAACATGTACCGGGCTCCAGAACTAAAATACGGACCCGATACTAACAATGCCAAATATCAATCAATTCTTAAAAATAAATAATTTCCAGACTTCTAATTTTCATAAAAAAAATCATAACTCAAGCTAAGGACCTCCGAATTCTATTCCGGGCGCCCAGGTCCCATAATTCGATACGGACCTACCGGGACCTTCAAAACATGGATCCGAGTCCGTTTACCAAAACTGTTGACCGAAGTCAACTAAAATAAACTTTTAAGGCATAAATTCTTATTTTCATCAATTTTCAACATAAAAGCTTTTCGAAAACCTGCCCGGACTGCGCACGCAAATCAAGGAGAGTAAAAATAAGATTTTTAAGGCTTAAGAGCGCAAATTCGAGTTCTAAAACATAAGATGACCTTTTGGGTCATCACATTCTCTACCTCTAAAACAACCGTTCGTCCTCGAACGGACATAGAAAAGTGCCTGGGCTAGTGAAAAGGTGGGGATATCTACTCCGCATATCGGACTGGAATGAAATGTGCTGACTTGGTCAACCTGTCCACAATGACCCAAACTGCGTCAAATTTTCTCTGAGTCTGTAGGAGACCAATAACAAAATCCATAGTGATACGCTCCCACTTCCAATCAGGAATTTCTAGCTTCTGAAGCAAACCACCAGGTCTCTGATGCTCATACTTAACTTGCTGACAATTCAGACACCGAGCTACATAAGCAACTATATCCTTTTTCATTCTCCTCCACTAATAATGTTGCCACAAATCTTGATACATTTTGGCGGTACCTGGATGAATAGAGTACCTGGAACTGTGTGCATCTTCAAGAATTAATTCACGAAGCCCATCCACATTAGGCACACAAATACAACCCTGCATTCGCAGAACTCCAACTCTCCCCACAACAACCTGTTTAGCATCATCGTGCCGCACCGTGTCCTTAAGGACAAGTAAATGAGGATCATCATACTGCCTCTCTCTGATGTGCTCATATAAAGAAGACCGAGCGACTGTGCAATCTAGAACCCGACTGGGTTCTAAAACATCTAATCTCACGAACTGATTAGCCAAAATCTGACCAACCGGAATATACACAAGACTGCCCATACTCACAGCCTTTCTACTCAAAGTATCGGCCACCACATTGGCCTTTCCGAGGTGATACAAAATGGTGATATCATAGTCTTTCAACAACTCCAACCATCTTCTCTGCCTCAAATTAAGATCCTTTTGTTTGAACAGATACTGAAGGCTACGATGATCAGTAAATACCTCACACGATATACCATAGAGGTAATGCCTCCAAATCTTCAGCGCATGAACAATGCCTGCCAATTCTAAGTCATGAACAGGATAATTCTTCTCGTGAACTTTCAACAGCCACGACACATATGCAATTACCTTGCCATCTTGCATTAATAATGCACCAAGCCCAATGTGAGATATGTCATAATATACCGTATACGATCCTGAACTTGTGGGTAATACCAACACTGGAGCCGTAGTCAAACCGGTCTTGAGCTTATGAAAGCTCATCTCACACTCGTCTGACCATCTGAATGGGATACCTTTCTGGGTCAATCTGGTCAATGGGCTTGCTATAGATGTAAACCCTTCTACGAACCGACGATAATAACCTGCTAAACCCAGGAAACTCCGGATCTCTGTAACTGAAGTAGGTCTAGGCCAATTCTGAATAGCCTCAATCTTCTTAGGATCCACCTTTATGCCTTCTGCCGATACAATATGTCCCAAAAAGGCAACTGAGTCTAACCAAAACTCACATTTTAAAAACTTGGCATATAACTGATTATTCTTCAAGGTGTGAAGCACACTTCGAAGATGCTGATCATGTTGCTCTCGACTGCTAGAGTAAATCAAGATATCATCAATGAATACAACCACAAAATAATCCAAATAAGGCTTGAACACCCGATTCATCAAATCCATAAATGCTGCCGGGGCATTTGTCAACCCAAATGACATCACTAGAAATTCGTAATGCCCATACCGAGTTTGAAAAGCTATTTTAGGGACATCAGATGCCCTAATCTTCAACTGATGGTAACCGGACCTCAAATAAATCTTCAAAAATACCTTGGCACCCTAAAGCTGATCAAATAAGTCATCAATTCTTGGCAGCGGATATTTGTTTTTGATAGTGGCCTTGTTCAACTGCCGATAATCTATACACATCCGCGTAGAGCCATCTTTCTTCTTTACAAATAATACTGGTGCACCCCAGGGCGAGACACTAGGTCTAATGAATCCCTGATCAAGCAAGTCTTGTAACTGCTCTTTCAATTCTTTCAACTCTGGCGGGGCCATACGGTATGGTGGAATAGAAATGGGCTGAGTGCCTAGAGCCAAATCAATACAGAAGTCAATATCTCTATCGGGTGGCATCCCCGACAGATCTGTAGGAAATACTTCTGTAAATTCACGAACAACTGGTACTGAGTCCATAGAAGGAATATCCGCACTAGGATCGCGAATATAAGCCAAATAGGCTAGAAACCCTTTCTCTACCATACGACGAGCTTTCATATAAGAAATAACCCTTTTGGAAAAATGACCAGAGGTTCCTTTCCACTCTAACCGAGGTAACCCGGGCATAGCTAGGGTCACTGTCTTGGCATGACAATCCAATATAGCATGATAAGGTGACAACCAATCCATACCCAGTATGACATCAAAATCAACCATGTCAAGAAGTAGAAGATCTACACGAGTCTCAAGACTCCCAATGGTAACCACACACGAACGATAAACACGATCTACAAAAATAGCATCTCCACTGGTGTGGACACATACACGGGAGCACTCAAAGAATCACGGGGCACAACCAAATAGGAAGCAAAATAGGATGACACATAAGAGTAAGTAGATCCCGGATCAAATAGAACTGAAGCATCTCTACTGTAAACTGAAACAGTACCTGTGATTACAGCGTCAGATGACTCAGCCTCAGGCCTGGCTGGGAAAGCATAACACCGGGGCTGGGACCCACCACCCTGAACTACATCCCTGGGACGACCTCTAACTGGCTGGTCCCTACCTCTAACGGCCTGACCTCCACCTCTAACACTCTGGCCTCTACCTCTGGCTTCCTGACTCCTACCTCTGGCTGGCTGAGTGGGTGGTGCAGCAACTGGTGTCAGGACCATGGCACGTGAACTCTGATGCTGTGAGCTGCCCGTTGATCGAGGGCAAAATCTAGCAATATGCCTCGGATCACCACAAGTATAACATAACCTCGGCTGTTGTGACTGCTGACCCTGAAACTGACCCTGTCGACCTGAATAACTACCCTGATAACTCTGGAGTGGAGGTGCACTAATAGGAGCTGGTGGTGCACTGTAGGCTAGCTGGTCGGAATAATGCATCTGAGGGCCATGGCCACCCGAGGCACCGTGGGATGCCTGGAGCGCTGAATGAAACGGCCTGGGAGGATGGCCTCTACCAAAAGTACTCATGCCTCTAGATGAGGCACCGCTGAACTCACCGGAATGACGAGGCCTCTTGTTAGACCCCTAACCTTCCTGAGTAAGAACCATTTCGACTCGTCTGGCGACATTAGCAGCCGCCTGAAAAGAAATCCCACTCACAGTCTCCTTAGCCATCTGCAATCTGATAGGCTGAGCAAGTCCATCAATAAACCTACTCACCCTCTCTCTCTCTCGGTGGGAAACATAAGAATAGCATGATGGGCCAAATCCACAAAACGGGTCTCATACTGAGTAACAGTCATACTGCCCTTCTAAAGACGCTTAAACTGACGACGACGCTCCTCTCTCAATGTGATAGGCAGAAAATTCTCCATGAAGAGCTGAGAGAATTGGTCCCAAGTAAGAGCAGGCGACCCAGCTTGTCTGGTCAACAAGTAATGTCTCCACCACTTCTTGGCGGAACCAGTCATCTGAAATGCAGCAAAATCGACCCCATTGGTCTCCACTATACCCATGTTCCGTAGAATCTCGTGACAACTGTCAAGATACTCTTGGAGATCCTCTGAAGGAGCACCACTGAAGTAAACATGAAAGAGCTTGATAAACTTATCTAATCTCCATAAAGCCTCAGAAGACATAGCTGGCCCATCTCTGACCTGTGCTGCAATAACCGGCTAAACTAATCCGACTGGCTGAGCTGTTGGAGCCTGATACTGGGGAGCTATCTGCTCTAGAGCGGGAGTGGTAGTAGTTTGGGCTCCTCCTCCAGCCTGAGAGACTGCTGGTGCCATGGGATATGCGCCAGTCTGGGCCACACTCTCCATAAGGCCCACCAAACGGACCAAAGCGTCTTGAAGTACTGGGGTGGCAATGAACCCCTCCGGAACCTGAGCTGGTCCGGTAGGAACAGTCTGGGCTGGAACCTCCTCGTCAAGCTCTATCTGAGGCTCCACTGCTGGGGCTGCTGTTCGGCCCCTAGGCTGAGCCCTGCCCCTGCCTCGGCCTCTAGCACAACCTCGGCCTCGACCTCTGCCCCGCGTAGGAGCTTCCACTGGAGGCTCTGGCTGCTGCTCAGCTGAGGAAGCAGTACGTGTTCTCGCCATCTGCGAGAGAATATGAGTAGAAAAGTTCAATAAGTATTGAGAAAGCAAAATCACACGACGGAGAAGAATAAAAGTGAAACTTGTTCGTAAACTTCATAGCCTCTGGAAGATAGGCAAAGACGTTTCCGTACCGATCCTCCAGACTCTACTAAGCTTGCTCGTGAATCGTGAGACCTAGGCAACCTAATGCTCTGATACCAACTTGTCACGACCCAAAATTTCCCACCGACGGGACCGTGATGGTGCCTAACATTTCACTTGCTAGGCAAGCCAACGTTAGAGAATCATTAACCAATTCCTTATTTTCATTCAGTAATTAACAATAATTAACTAAGATGAAATATAATAAGTGAAAAATATCATAAAACTTTATTAATTACTACCACCCGGCTCTGGAGTCACAATTCACGAGCATTCTAGAATTTAGTACAAGTAATAGTCTGAAGAAATGCAACTGTCTGAATGAAATAAACAGTAGAGCAAAAAAGATAGACGGGGACTTCAAGGTCTGTGAACGCCGACAGACCTACCTTGAGTCTCCGGACAGCGGACCAATAGCAAAAATCTCGATCAACCCGAGCCAATATCAAAATCTGCACATGAAGTGCAGAGTGCAGTATTAGTACAACCGACCCCATGTACTAGTAAGTGTTGAGCCTAACCTCGACGAAGTAGTGACGAGGCTAAGGCAAGGCACTTACAAATCAACCTGTACAATTTAAGAGTGTATATACAAATAATAGAAATAAAGATCTAAACAGGAAATGTCGGGAGGGAAACATACTGAGGGGAATACAAGATAAAGAACTATAACAGAATGATCACTGGAGCAGTCAATATACCAGGAATCAACAGGAATAGTGAATACAGTAAGGAAAAGTGCACGACATCACCCTTCGTGATTTTACTCTCAATCTCACCATAAAATAAATAGAAATGGCACGATATCACCCTTCGTGCATTAGCTCTCATATCATGGCACGACATCACCCTTCGTGCATTAACTCTCATATCATGGCACAACATCACCCTTTGTGCATTAACACTCACAATATGACACGACATCACCCTTCGTGCATTAACACTCACAATATGGAACGTTATCACCCTTCGTGCATTAACACTCACAATATGGCACGACATCACCCTTCGTGCATTAGCACTCACAATATGGCACGGCATCACCCTTCGTGCATTAACACTCACAATATGGCACGGCATCACCCTTCGTGCATTAACACTCTCCCTTACCATAATGCAATGCATAAATAACAACATGGAGATAGAATAACAAGTACAAACCTTACTTCAACATTTGGTTCCATAACATCAATCTCAACGTTGAAATAAAAACTCAATTATCACCAAAAAATCCGTAAACATGATAAGAACGATAAATTGAACAACACTAGTATAACACATAGCAATTACGCATAGGAATGAGACAATATAAGAAAAACTGAGAAACATAAAAAAAACAGGTAAATTGACGGCACATAAGTATTCGTCACCTCACATATACGCCGCTCACATGAATTTCACTTAGCAAGTAATCTAAGGTTCCTAATTCCCTCAAGTCAGGGTTAGACACAATATTTACCTCGCTCCGAAGGCCACTTAATTCTCAATCATAGCTTTTCCTTTAGAATTCACCTCCAAACCACTCGTATCTATTCAAAAATTACTCAATAATATTAAATATTTCTAAAAAAATCAATTATATTGTGTAAGTTCAATTTTCCCAAAAATTCCTCCAAAAAGTCAAAAAAATCGACCTCGGGCCCGCTTGGTCAAAACCCAAGGTTCGGACTAAAATCCTTTTACCCATTCACCCCCGAGCTCAAATATGTAATTAATTTTGGAATCTGACCTCAAATTGGGGTCTAAATCCTCAAATTTCGAAATTCCTAAGTTCTACCCAAAAATCCTAATTTTACCATAAAAATTCTAGATTCTAGGTTTAAATCTTGTTATAAGATGTAAAAGATTGAAAGAAAAGAGTTAGGAATAACTTACCTATGATTTGGGGAAGATTTAGTCTTTGGAAAATCGCCTCTTAAGGTTAGGGTTTTGAAAATATGAAAAATCCCGTCTAAGCCCCTTTTACTCAGCTGCAGGTATCGCAATTGCGACCTGAGCTTCGCAAATGCGAAGGAACAATCGCAATTGCGATGCCCTTCACACTCCCGCTGCCTTCGCAAATGCGAGGAAATTGTCACTTTTGCGACCACTGAACCTCGCAAATGCGAGTAAATGTTCGCATTTGCGAACCTGCCCTTCCCAGATTCCTTTCGCAATTGCGAAGGTAACCTCGCAAATGCGAGAACTGCTGGCCTAGGCTTTTGATCGCAATTGCGATGAAGGCCTCGCAATTGCAGTCCCTATTATGTTCGCATTTGCGATACCTGATCTCGCAATCGCAATTGCGAGATCAGAGGCCTGCAACATGTTCAGTTATACCAACAAATTTTTCTAAGTTCAAAACATCCCGTGGCCTATCCGAAACTCACCTGAGCCCTCGGGGCTCCAAACCAAACATGCACACAAGTCTAAAAACATCATTCGAACTTGTTCGGGCGATCAAATCACCAAAATAATACCTAAAACTACGAATTTAGCACCAAATCAAATGAAATTCTCAAGAACACTTTAAAAATCATATCTTCTCAACTGGACATCCGAATCACATCAAATCAACTCCGTTTCTCACCAAATTTCACAGACAAGTCTTAAATATTATAATGAACCTGTACCAGGATCCGGAACCAAAATACGGACCCGATACTAACAATGCCAAATATCAATCAATTTTTAAAAATAAATAATTTTCAGACTTTTAATTTTCATAAAAAAATCATAACATAAACTAGGGACCTCCGAATTCAATTCTGAGTATACGCCCAGGTCCCATAATTTGATACGGACCTACCGGGACCGTCAAAATATGGATCCAGGCCCGTTTACCAAAAATATTGATCGAAATCAACTAAAATAAACTTTTAAGGCATAAATTCTTATTTTCACCAATGTTCAACATAAAAGCTTTCCGGAAACCTGCCCGGACTGCGCACGTAAATTGAAGAGGGTAAAAATGAGATTTTTAAGGCTTAATAGCGCAGATTCGAGTTTAAAACATAAGATGACCTTTTGTGTCATCACAGATAGAAATAGACTTTTTTAGAAGACTAAAATACAAAGTAAGATATATACATGATTTGCAATAGAGGGAGTATTTTGTTTAACTAATGAAAAATGTACTTCAAACTATAAAAAATATAGGGACCAATTCTGCTAGCTATATGCAACTTGTATGGCCCAAACTTGTCAATTGTTGCTCTCTAGGGGGAAAAGGATCAAAAAGGAAAACGTGTCATGCTTCAAGAAAAAAGGACTTTTTCACTTTTATCACGTGACAAAAACTATTTACATTCGGTAGCCGAAAAAATATATAAAATTTGTATAAGTTTTGTATATAATATACAGAATATATATATATATATATATATATATATATATATATATACAAAATATATATTTTTTAGCTATTATTTTAAGAGCGGCCATACAACGTCATTTTCCCAAGAAAAAATATAGGACACATTTAAATGTGAAAGAATGTGCTTGGATTTTGCACTAAGTTGCATTATTCCTTAAGATACATACATAGCATATGCGTTAAAATATACTCTCCAAATGAAAGAATACTACCTTTTTCTCTTTGCTATAAAAGGGTTTCAAGTATTAGAAATGTTCAATCAAAGCAATTTGGTCAAGAGAGACTTCAAACTGTGTGGACGTATTACTGGGCTAATCTTCTTTGGCAAATAACCCTACTTCACTATCATTTGGTGCAAGTTTGGTGTCATTGCCAAAGAAGATTTGCCCCGTAATTCAACCATACATTATAATATTAACTGTCAAGTACTCAACGTTTGCAATAAAGGTAACATTCTTTTTTAAAATTTTCTCGATATATGCATCTTTAAACAACTAAGCATTTTTTGAAATGAGCTAATGATGTCTCACCATGATGATAAGTTTGAAGTCCTATAATCAAGAAGTCACAAATTCAACTTTCACTAAAATATCAACTTTGGATTTACTTTGACATAATACTGTTTCTATTGGAAGACAGATACAGTGGCGTACACAAAATTTTTTATAACTGGTGAATATTTGAAGAGGTGAACAAATAGATAAATTAGTACATTGACAAGTGATATCATTTTTAATATTTATTCCCAAGACTGGATTTGGAGCATGGACAATATAACATTAGGGCCGCAACATCGAGTAAACCAAGAATTTGCTTGATTTTGGCTTTATCACGACCCGACATTCCCACCCTCGGGATCGTGATGGCGCCTAACATTTCACTTGTTAGGCAAGCCAACGATAGATGTATTTATTAACTATTTTAACAAACTTCAAATACGTTGACAATGAAGAAAGTGAATAGTCTGAAACAAGATAAATAAGCTAATAAGTGACGAAATTCAAATACAACCCCATATCTAGTGTCACGAATACATGAGCGTCTATGATACTGCAAATAATGGTCTGAAATAAACATAACTGTCTGAATCAAATGAACAACTAAAAGAAGTTGAAGGGGACTTCAGAGATGCGGACGATGTGCAGCTATACCTCAAGTCTCCTCTGGGTAGCTGGATCCGAGCAAGTGTACGGTACGCCGCTGAGACCAACTCCGGTATCTGCACAAGAAGTGCAAAGTGTAGTAAGAGTACAACCGACCCCATGTACTCTGTAAGTGCCGAGCATAACCTAGATGAAGTAGTGACGAGGCTAAGGTGGGTCACTTGCGTTAACCTGTACGCAATAATAATAATAATAATAATAATAATAATAATAATAATAATAATAATAATAATAATAATAGTAATAATAATAATAATAATAATAATAATAATAATAATAATAATAATAATAATAATAATAATAATAATAATAATAATAATAATAATAGTAATAATAATAATAGTAATAATAATAGTAATAATAGTAATAATAGTAATAGTAATAGTAATAATAGTAATAGTAATAATAGTAATAATAGTAATAGTAATAGTAATAATAGTAATAATAATAATAGTAATAGTAATAATAATAATAATAATAATAGTAATAGTAATAGTAATAGTAATAATAATAGTAATAATAATAATAGTAATAATAATAATAGTAATAATAATAATAGTAATAATAATAATAGTAATAATAATAATAGTAATAATAATAGTAATAGTAATAATAATAATAGTAATAATAGTAATAGTAATAGTAATAATAATAATAATAATAATAATAATAATAATAATAATAATAATAATAATAATAATAATAATAATAATAATAATAATAATAATAATAGTAGAAAGACAGGAATAGAAGTAAAGCAGATAACTCATATCAACGAAACTCAAATCAACCAGTAGAAAGTCCTGAATAACCAGTCACACAACTCATCTCAACAACCGAGGCCAAGCCAACAATCACAACAAATATAACTTTTATTAACATATTGCGGCGTGCAACCCGATCCCATAATATATAAACTTTAAACAAATCCGTTGGGGCGCACAACCTGACTATATAGGGTGAAATATGATATAACACGTAGTCATCTAAAGGAAAGACACGTGGAACCCAAGACAGGGATGGCCGAAAACCGAACGCAGTCATTCCGCTTGTCACCGGAAGGGATAATGTTCATAAAGGTGTATTAAATGCTCTGCGTCCGGTATCATTTAATAAGGAATATTCTACAACATTAAGAGTGATGACCCATTGCAGAGAATTTGGCATTTATGTTCACCGTTATATCTTCATCAATGACCCTTATAATTGACATTAAAGGAGGACACGATCATAGGACCTCCTTCCCTAGATACAACTATAAATAGTGAGCCAAATTATCATTGTATAGGACACGAATTGTTTTGCTAAACTTACACTACATTCTATACAAAGCTTAATAAAATCTTACTTCTTCGCCTTTAGATCTCATCATTGTTGTGCCCGAAAACCTTATTCCCAAAACTGTCATCTCTGTTGTTTCATCTACATTTTAAGGCTAAGTATTGTTCATTTCTTCAATTATTGCATTATTTCAGGATCAAATTAGTTCACTTGTCTAGAAACCACGTATAAATTTAACTATACCATTTTATGGGTAAACAGTTTGGCACTCACCGTGAGGCCTAGACAGTCATGCAATTAAATTGATCCTTGCCTTTTTTACTAACGTGATTTGATTATTTGGTCTTAGAAAAAATCACAACAAATGGCAGATAATACTGTTAACAACACATACAATCCTAAAATTCGAAGGGATCAACCTCATTTCGAGGATTCAATAAGTGACACCCGTAATGAGGGAAATGACGCCACGCCGGTGCATGACAGGCAGAACCCTCGATAGGTTAGGTAGACAACTCCCGATGATGCTGATGAGGAGCATGTCGTGGATGCGGTGAGGGTCCTGCAAGAGCAACATGCGATCATTTTAGGCCATCTCAAGCAGCAGGATAAGGCTATGACGGAGCTGAAGAAGGCACTATCGAGGGATTCGAATAATGCAAACAGACGAGATCCAATTCCTTCCGTTGTTCCCGTGAACAAAATAACGCAGAGAGTCGACAACAATACTGCCAGGGGTGAAGTTGGTTTCGACGAGGCTGGGGGGAGCGGATCCGGTCTCAACAACCAAAATGACCCGTTTAAGAATAAACTTTTACAGTTTATGAGGGAAGTAATCACCCGCATGGACCAAATCCCGGGCGCACCACCAGTATTGAAAGGCCAGACTCGAAGAAGTATACTCAATTGACGTACAAGCTTAGTTCGGCACCAGAACTAATCCCAAAGCGGTTCAAAATGCCTGAATGGCCAAAGATGATGGGACTTCAGATCCATATGAGCATATTACCACCTACACAACGGCGGTAAAAGGAAATGATTTAGCTCCTCACGAAATTGAATCTGTATTGCTAAAGAAATTAGGAGAAACTCTCACAAGGGCAGCTCTAACGTGGTATTCATTATTACCCGAGCATTCCATAGATTCCTTTGACATGTTCACAGATTCTTTTATCAAGGCTCATGCCGGGGCCAAAAAAGTACAAGCCCGAAAGGCCGATATATTTAGGATCGCACAGGGAGAATCCAAATTATTACGAGAGTTCGTTAGTCGATTCTAGAAAGAAAGAATGTTGCTCCCGGTTGTCCCGGATGAATGGACAGCTAAAGCATTCCCCAAAGGATTGAATCCGAGAAGCTCAGACGCTTCCCTAAAGCTAAAGGAGAGTCTGATTGAATTTCAGGCAACAACTTGGGCAGATGTCCACAACCGGTACGAGTCAAAGATAAGGATCAAAGATGACCAGGTCAGTTCTACATCATCAGCCAAAGGATGGGAGAAGAGCAGAGAAAAATCAAAAGATGACTACGACGCAGACAAACAAACTTCGAGGGGCCGATTTTTGCTTTACGAGCGGACCGCAGGCCGTGGTAGAAATTTTCGGGCAGCAAACAAGTTCACCGTTGACAGAGGGACCGATCGTGGTTGAAACAATAGATCACTTCAGGATAAAGAGACATCGGGGTCTCAGGATCCTTCTTACCCAAAGTTATCGGAATATAACTTCAACGTCAGTATAATAGAGTTGGTGTCAGACATGAGAGACATTAAAGATGCACGATTCCCGAGACCTATGAGATCCGATTCCAGCCAGAGGGATCCCAATTTATGGTGTGAATACCATGGGACGAACGGCCACCGAACATGGGACTACCGACACCTCCGGGAAGAAGTGGCAACACTATTGAAAAATGGTCACCTCAGAGAATTTTTGAGTTACCGAGCTAAGAACAATTACGGTCTTAACAGAGATAATGTGGAACCTTCGAAAGCAGAAGAAGAACCCCCACGCCAAATGATTAATATGATCTTCGGAGGAAATAAGATTAACGGGGTCAGCTTTTTGTCAGCGAAGAAGACAAAAGTATTAATAACTCATAGTAAAAGACTCAGGGAAGACTATATCACTTTCACAGAGGAGGACGCAGACGGATTACTGTTACCACACAATGATGCACTGGTAATTTCTTTAAATGTGTTGGATTTTAAGATTAATTGTGTTGTAGTGGACCCAGGAAGTTCGGCAAATATCATACAATGGAGATTATTGGAGCAAGCTAAACTCACCAGAAGCATTATTCCGACAACAAAGATCCTCGCTGGATTCAACCTTGCGAGCGTGACGACCCGGGGAGAGATTTTGCTGCTCACGAACACTGAAGGAGTAATGAAAACAACTCTCTTCGAAGTAGTAGATGGTGACATGTGATACAATATCATCCTGGGAAGGCCATGGTTACATGAGATGAAAGTTGTACCCTTAACATATCACCAATTGCTGAAGTTTCCAATGCCCGAAGGAATCAAGCACATAAGAGGGATCAACCGGCAGCAAAGGTTATGAATGCAATTTTGGTTTCCAGTAGCAAAGGGAAGGAGAACACGACATTGAAATTACAATAGAAGAAAGACTAATTAAACTCATAATGAAAGATTAAAATGGCTAAATCTATTGTTAAATACACCAAAGAAAGTAAACTTCCAAAAATGCCAAAGAAAAATGGCTACAGTAATTGCAGACGTTCAAACTTGATCTAATTTTTTGAAACTCGTCTATTTATACAAGGCTAAAAATCTCGGACAAAAATATCCCTCGGAAGGTTCTGCGGCCATAAAATTCCATGTGCGGTTCATAGATTTCTTCATCTGAATTGTCTGGAGTTCTACGACCGCACAATTTTGAACTGCGACCGCGAAGCAACTTTTCTGCGGTCTGCATATTTAGAACTGCGGTCGCAAGACAATCTTCTGCGATCTGCAATGTTAGGGCTGCGGCCGCACAAATATTGTGCGGTCCGTAATGCACTGAGGTTCTGAACTTGGTAATTTGCATGCTCTCTCATCTTGACTCCTAGCCCAGTTTTTGTGGCCGCACAATTCATGTGCGGTCTGCAATTTGAACAATAGTCAGCAGATTTTTCCTTCTTTGGTTGCGGCCGCAGATGGAATTCTACGGTCCACAATTTCTTTTGCAGCCGCAGAATTCCTTCTGCGCACTACACATTTTGTGCTTCTGTGCTCTTTTATTGCCTTGTGCTTAGACTGCTCCTTTTTGAGTCGGATTTCATCTCGGGAGCCCAACTTCCAGCATTCCTGCAATTTTGCACAATTTCATTAGTTCCGGGAATACAATTCAATGCTTTTAGACTAAAACAAAAGTTAAATTACGCCAATAAATAGTAAAAATCCCCACTTATAAACTCCCCAAACTTAAGTCTTTGCTTGTCCTCAAGCAAATAATTTAGTTCCCACCTCCAAAAGTTAAGGGTCATTTCAGCGAGTCGAAGGTGAGCCATCCACACATCAGTTGAGACCAACAATTACCCATACTACTTATGTATTATCAACAAGGCGACAAGTTAAACATTTGCACACATATAGTTCTAGAGTGACATTTTAACATCAAAAGTTGACTTTACTCAT
Source organism: Nicotiana tabacum (assembly GCF_000715075.1). NCBI lineage: Eukaryota > Viridiplantae > Streptophyta > Magnoliopsida > Solanales > Solanaceae > Nicotiana > Nicotiana tabacum. Next base: position 109,955,453 of record NC_134093.1, read on the forward strand.
GAAGGACTCTTTCTCTATCATGTAGGTCATGGTGGATTCCAAACTCTTCCTCCTCTACTTTTCGGTTTCCTGGTTCACTTAAGAATTTTAGCACTCAATCCAAAGATTTATGAAAGGTTCACACATCTCTCTTAAGAGAATGTCGCAAGTATGGCTTCAAGTACCATAGGCTTGCCCTTCATGTAGTGTAATGACCAGACCAGTTGTCTTGAGCCCTAGCGCATCATTTAGCGGTTCGAGGCCTTGAGTATCTTCATTTCAGGTGTTATGACTTGTACGTGTGGTCAGAATTAAATTTCGGGAAGTTCGGAGTTGATTTGGAAAGAAAATTTTAAATTTGGAAGCTTTAAGTTGGAAGAGTTGACCAAACTTTGACTTTTGAGAAATGACCCCGGAATAAAGTTTTGATGATTCTAATAGCTTCGTATGGTGATTTTGGACATAGGAGCGTGTCCGGAAATTTTTTTGGAAGTCCGTAGTTAAACTAGGCTTGAAATGGCTAAAATAGAAATTTAAGTTGGAAGTTTGACCGGGGAGTTGACTTTTTGATACCGGGACCAGAATCTGATTCTGAAAATTAGAATACCTCCATTATGTCATTTATGACTTGTGTGCAAAATTTGAGTTCAATCGGACTTGAATTGCTAGGTTTCGGCATCGAATGTAGAATGTTCCGACATCGTTTCTTCGAGAATAAGTGGTATCACATTAAGCAAATGAGCTCTAAATTCGGACTTTATTGAAGCATTAGATCCGTATTGAAATTTCGAAGCCATAGCAAAAAGAATCGTCGAATTCGAACATCGTATGAGAGAGTTATGTCCATTTTCATGTCGGGAATGGTTTTTCGTCGCCGCCAGCGCCCAGGGTAGCGTGGGGTACTGGAAATGACGCCACAGGCAGCTCCCCATGCTACCTTTGGCGCTCGAAAAACGTTACAGGCTCTATAAATGGGTTTTTGGCCATTTGTGACATAAAATTAGTTGGGGAGCTCGGTTTGGGCGACTTTCAGAGGCAAACTTCATAAATTAGATTGGGGTAAGTGATCTTAACTTGATTTGGTCCGTTATTCATGAATCTAACATTATTTCAGCACTTATTTCATGATTTGGGGGATTAGAATAGAAATATTCCAAAACTTGATTTGCGGGTTTGAAGGACGAATTGGAGTCAGAATTTAGAAAATTTTGTATGGTTGGACTCGTGGTTGAATGGGTGTTCATATTTTATAACTTTTGTCGGGTTCAAAGATGTGGGCCCCACTATTGATTTTTGAGTTAATTTCGAATTTATTTGTGAAATTTAGCATTTTCATATGGAATTGATTCCTACACCTCGTGTTGATTGTATCAAATTATTTTGACTAATATTCGAGGCGTTTGGAGGCCGAATCGCGAGGAAAAGGCTTATTGAAATAAAGAATTGCTCGGATTAAGGTAAGTTACAATTCTAAATTTGGTCCTGAGGGTATGAATTCCTGGACTATGAGTTATGTGATTGGTTTTGAGGTGACGCACATGCTAGGTGACGGGCGTGTGGGCGTGCACCGTCGGAATTGTGACTTGGTCAAATTCCATGAAACTGTGTAGTTGAATAATCTGTTGATATACGTACATTCTCTACGTGTTAGAGAAAATTGAGCTGAGACTCGTATTAAAAATCATGCTTAGGCATATGCTATTATTGTTGGTACCCACTGGGGTCATTTATGTGATTGAATTATATGCTCAAAATTTATAATTTCACACTCAGTGATGTTCATTCATTTCATATCATATCTCAGTCTCTATTGCTATTTATTGAGGCATCTATCATTGTTGTTGGGCTACTTATCATGATTTCTGAGAGCCCGAGAGACTGGAGAGGTTGATGACTGAGTGAGGCCGAGGGCCTAATTGTGAGGATATTATGGGATCGGGCTGCACGACGCAGCATGTTTCGTTGATTTATGCCATGATTGGCTTGATATAGCGCTTGGGCTGAAGAAGCCCCTCTGGAGTCTATACACACCCCCAGTGAGCGCAGGTACCTACTGAGTGCAAGTGCCAAGTGCGAGTGCTGAGTGATGAGTGATTGTGACGAATGAGTGACTGTGAGGAAAGAGTGACTGTGAGGTTGGAGTGAATGGGAGGACTGAGTGACTGTTACTCTAAGATGATGCATTAATTTCATTATTTTCTGCATTTAAGTTGTCATATATCACAATTTTGGAAATTTCGGAAAAACATTATTTTCTGTTTCGGTCAAACTTGATATGAAATTTCAGTAAAATCTTAAATGTTGAACTTGAGAGCATACCTACTCTTTTATATTGGAAAGTACTGTATTTGGACTTAGCTGGGAAGCTTGTCACTACTTTCAGTTCTTTATTTATTATTGTTACTTACTGAGTTGGTTGTACTCATACTACACCCTGCACTTTGTGTGCAGGTCGAGGTGATCCCGAATATAGTGGGTGTTGATTCTCTCGCACGGTTGATTTTCCGAAGATTTAGAGGTAGCTGCCGTGTTTCGCAGACCTTGTCTCTCCTTCCCTATCTCTTGTTTACTGTATTTGGTCTTAGACTATTATAGACCGTGTTTTCTAGGCTTGTAATGTATAGATGCTCATGTATTCAGTGACACTAGGTTTTGGGAATGTTTGCATCGGAATTTGCTAGATTTTTGGTATTGTATTAAACATTATGTTTTCAAACTTAAAGGAAATCGTGGGTTATTGATGTTGTCGGCTTGCCTAGTACTGAAATAGGCGCCATCATGACAGGTTAGGATTTTGGGTCATGACATATAGATCGCCACTAATGTAAGCTCACTCGACTTGAGATCAAATAGGACTTCTTTTGGGATATAATGAAGTCTTTTGGATTAGGGTTGCATACAATATGGTTACGCCTTTTCTTAAGCACTCCATTGTTTTATTCTCGGCTCACACTTTGCCAATTCTTTGAGGCACTTTCTTTTCCTTGGGGAACTAGAGAGACTTAACATCACTCTTTCTTGATCATTACATTCATTTTCTCCCTCTTTTATTTCTTCATCTTTGGGATCATTACCTCTCTTTGAATCCCTATAAACCTTCCACTAATTCATTTTTTTGCATTTTTCTTTTTGTTCTTTTCTTTTATTGCCTTTCCTTCTCATCATTTCTTTTCTCTTTTTGTGCCTTAATACCTTTTTCAATTTCCTTGTCTAACCCCTAAACTTACGTTTTTAGCCAATTATTTCACAAGAGTGATAAGGAAAGCTCCACGACAAAACGGGCAAAGGCTTGTAATATAGTTATCAAATGAGAAAAGGCTTGAGCCTCAAATAGGTTGACTAGGGATAACAACATTGGTAGGCGATAGAGAATTCAAATGGGCCAAGGAAAGCCTACAATCACTTCTCAAGCAATGCAACACTTAGGATTTCACCTTGAAACACATTCGGGGCAAGTTCTAGACCTTTCGCACGGGTACTTGGACTAGCAACAAAGTATCTCACCCCTCACACAACTAGATTGTTAAATATTGAAAATCACTATGGTTTAATTAAACCACTCGATGGTTTCAAAAGTCAACACAAGAGTCACAAAGTCACTTACTAGAGCTATTTGTTTCAAAAAACTTGTTTCTAACCCTAAGCACGTAGTTAAGTGTGTTGGTACCAAATGAAGCATGTTTGACTCTTTGAGCATGACTTAATTAGGTATTTTTATTCATTACTACTACTATTATTACCTAAATACCAAAAATGGACTCATTCCCTTAAGAAGGTTGTCACACCATCCATCATTGGAACGAGTTACCCGGTTCACACAACAACTACCTTTGGAAAGACCCGTGGCATTAAGAAAACCAAAGGCTTATTGTCTACTAAAACATAGAAAGAAGCTACTAAAACAAACAAAGAAGCTACTAACTCAAACTACGAACTAATAATGAAACCAAAAATAAAGAAGCTAATTAAACAAAAACTACTGAATATACATAATGAGAGAAAAAGAGAGAATATATACAGAATAAGAAAGAGAAAGAAAATAATATCAAGTTATTACAAGCCAATTGTCTCAGAATGTACCAAATATTAACAAAATAAACTCTACCCCTTGAATAAAAATAAGCATTGTCCCCAATGCTTAACAAAATAAGAGTAAAAGAGGGGAAAGAGTAAAGAAAACTCCCTATGGCTCCTTGAACATGTATGTGTCCCCAGCAATGTCACCGCCCTCATTCTCATCTAACTGGATGTCATCATCCTCAGTTCTGGGTGTGACTGGGTTGGTGAACATCTGTCACACTGCCTTGGCAATGTTGGTAGCAGAGTCTGGCTCCTCAGACTGGCCAGCTGGTGCTGCCAGTGCTGATGGTGCTGCAGGATCTGGGCCTGAAGGGTGTGGGTCAATCAGCATGTCAAAAGGGATAGCTCCGGCTACAGCAAGCTTGGTCACCTGCCTTCAGAGCTTGTCCACTGGCTTCTTACTAGCATGGAAATTTCTCATCTTATTTACTTCTTTGCCCAGCTCTTCGATCACTGGCCCGTGCTGTACCAAGGTAGCCATGATAGTGTTCTGGTTCTCTAGGAGCTTCTTCAATGTCTCCTCAACTGTCGGGGGAATCTGAGGTGCCTGAACTAAAAACTGTGCTGCAACAGTACTAGATAGGTCAAACAACTTTACAGTGGCTTTCTATATCCAGTTGTTGAGGCTCGCCAATGTCTGGGAGACTCGCAACGCAGAAAGTGGAGCAATAGGAATGGGCACCGGCTTCAAAGCCGATGTGGAGACTGTGGCAGGAGCTGCAGAAGGGGTTGTGGATAATGGTGGAGGCATAACTGCGACACTAGAGGAAGGCTTGGCCGAAGTATATGGGACATAAACTCCCTCCGTAACTACCACAATTGGCTTATCAGACTGGCATGTGGTGGTAGACGGTCGACCTTTTCTCTCCTGGTTACTTGCATCCATAAGTGGGTACCAGAAGAAAGGCTTCTTCGGCTTCACCTTTGTATCAAAATCCCTCAGTTCCACCCCCGCATCCGTAAGATACTCTGTAATGGTATTGGTGTACGGGTAGGAAGAATCATCATGCCGGGCAATCACATAGATGTTGGTCGACATCACGACACCCACATTGATAGGGTACCCGGCCATAATAGAAGCAACTAAAACTGCCTGAGGAATCGGGAGATAGGTCTCATTCTGGCTCGGGTCCAGTCTGCTGCAGACAAAGGTTGTCTCAAAGCTCAAAGTGATCATGTGAATAGGAACCCATACCAAGATCCATGGCGGTGGTGGCCCAGGAGCTGCTAGAATCTCAATTAACCAAGGCAGGGCTTCATCTCCCATTGCATACTTCTCTATGTATTCTGTCGGCTCGACATCCTCGAAACCCTAGTATGTGTTGAGAGTAGCTTGATCAAATCTCACTTTAAGGTTACGCACTTTGGTTACCTTTGTCCCCTTCTTGATATGCGCCAAATTGGCATAGAATTCCCGAACAAGATATTCTTTGGCATTCACCACACTCTGGGTGAACCACATCCATCCCTTGCGTTCCTTGAGTTGACTCAGCACTGCCGGGTTATAGTTCTCCAAATCCTTCAACTGAAACTGGCGCTCAAGATTAAGTGACCTCACTAGCCACCGCTAATGGAATCTGGTGAAGGCACCCAAACTGACAAACCGGTCCTCCCAAACCTCTTTCTTCTTTGTCCTTTCAAGACCGGCAACTGTAGCATCTCCCCCTCTACCATCATCGGGGATATCTTGAACTGATGTATCCGGTGCCTCAGGGACAGGTGTAGTAGATGGCTCATAAGACTGACTAGCACTTTTCGAACCCTCAGAAGTGCTGTATGATGATGACGGCTCATCCCTCAGTTGAAATCTCCCTGACAGCCTGGACTATACTACAGGTTGTTCCTGAACAGAGGCTGAGTCGCCCTCTGATACGTCCCTAGACGGGGCGTATGAACTCGTCTCAAAGAGATCTGCACCTCTCCCTCTCCTGGCTGTTGTCTTTTTTCTGATTTCATGATATTGGGCACTAGGTAAGGGTCTCTAGCCTTGTCCCCGAGAAGGTTCACCCCTTCCTTTAGAAGTATCACCTCTGCCTCTAGATCGAACCATTATCTATACCAAGCAAAGGCGATTGTTAGTTGCAATTCAAGTTCAGACATACAATGAGATATGTAAGGACACACCTGAAGACATAGTGAGGAACACATATGAAACATGCTTGCAAGATAAGGATCAATGGTCCGCATAATTCTCTCTTGCAGCCGCAGATGTGAATTGCGGTCCGCACATTTTTCATTGCGGCCACAACTCATAAACCAAAAATATACCAACTCTCTGATGACAGAGAAATAACTGATATGTGGCAGCAACCTGATTTCTGTGGTCCGCATAATTTGTCTTGCGGCAGCACATGTGAGTCAAAAATTTGTAAACTCTCTGATAACAGGACAAAGACAGTTCTGCGGCCGTGATGGTATTTCTGCAGTCTGCATAATTTTCCTTATGGCCGCAAGCCCATTCATTACTAAAGTTTCCCTAGACTCAACTTCTGTGGACCACACAAATTTCTTGCGGCCGCAAAATTCAAACAATTACGAACATCCCAGTATGGATAACTAGGTTTTGCAAATTTGTTTTGTGCAATTTTTGACATGGCTACAACATAAAAGCATGAAAACACGTTTGCCGAGTCCCCAATAAGCAAGTATTAGATAACCCACCATAGATTTACCCCCATATGGTTTTACAGTTGAGTTCTACTGACAAATGGCCTAAAACTAATTAAAAAGCTATAAATTAAACTAAAAATGCAAAAATCTAATAACGAATTTAAGCATACCAGATGTGAATGAATGAAAGGGATGATTGATCAACAATTGCTAGGCGTGTGGGCAGATGAGTCACCAAGAGATTTCATTTTTAGTGTTGTGTATGTGCTCAGAGATGGAAAAGTGTAACAGTAGCCCTAGCCCTCTTATTTATAATCATCGATTGTTTAAGGAAAGGAGGAGCGATTGCGACCGTAGAATTTTAGTTGCAGACCGCACTCTGTTACCTTGTGAGCTTAAACCATCTTTTTGTCTGCGGTCCACAGAATTTTGTGTGTGACCGCAAATCCCTTGTTACAGATTGCATATTTTCTGTTGTGGCCGCAAATCGACTATTTTTTTGACAAACCAACTTTAGAGAGTTGTCATTTTCCATCTTCCATAATTGTGCGGTCCGTACAATGCAACAACGGTCCGCAATTCTTTCAACACTTAACCAGATTTCTATCCACAATTCTTGTAAGGCACACTCATCCCTGTAGCACACTTCAAATCAAGTTAGCACAAAAATAACACCTAGCTACAAAAGAAGAAAAGAAAAGAAAAAGAAACATGGGTTGCCTCCTGAGAAGCGCTTGATTTAACGTCGCGGTACGACACAGAATATCATCGGTTGAAATGAATCACTGCCACGACGTGGCCATCTACAACTTTTACTAAATAGTGCTTCACTCGGTGAGCATTGATTCGAAATACCTCATTTTTTATTTTTCAAGTCCAATGCACCAAAAGACGTCACACCCATAATTTTAAAAGAACCACTCCATTTAGACTTTAGCTTTCTGGGAAACATCCTCAACCTCAAGTTGAACAACAATACGAGATAGCCCACCTTGAACTCTTTGTTCCAAATATATTTGTCATGAAGATATTTCATCTTTTCTTTGTACAAGGACGAACTTGCATAAGTATGATACCGGAACTCATCCAATTCATTCAAATGTGCAACCCTCAAGTTAGAGGCTACATCCTAATCAAGATTCAAATTCTTTAGAGCCCACATGACTTTGTGCTCAAGTTCCACCCGAAGATACAAGCTTTGACGAAGACCAATCGATATGGTGACATTATGATAGGTGTTTTGTAAGCCGTCCGATAAGCCCATAATGCATCATCAAGCTTCTTGGACCAATCCGTCCGGTTAGCATTCACTGTTTTCGACAAAATACTCTTTATCTCCCGGTTGGAGACTTCCACTTGACCGCTTGCTTGTGGATGATAAGGAGTCGTGACTTTATTTTATGAGTAATACCATACTTGCTAAGTAAAGTGTCGAAAGCTTTGTTGCAAAAATGTGACCCCCCTCGCTTATAATAGCCCGCGGAGTACCAAACCTTGTGAAAATATTCTTCTTCAAGAATGTCACCACACTTCTCGTCTTATTGTTGGGTAGAGCAACGACCTCAACCCATTTATACACATAATCAACCGCGACCAAGATGTAGGTGTTTCCACAAGAACTCACAAAAGGACCCATGAAGTCAATACCCCACACATCAAAGATATCAATCTCCAAAATAGTAGTGAGAGGCATTTCATTTTTCTTCGAGATTCCACCGGCCCGTTGACATTCATCACATCTTTTCACTACATCACTTGCATCCTTGTAAAGAGTGGGCCAATAGAAACCACAACTTAGCACTTTGGCCGCTGTTCTTGCTCTACCATGGTGACCACCATATGGCAAACAATGACAAGCCCCAAGAATTTTACCTTGTTCTTATTCCGGTACACATCTTCTAATCACCCCATCCATGCAAATCCGGAAAAGGTATGGTTCATCCCAATAATAATCTTGACAATCCCGTATGAGCTTCTTCCTTTGGTTTGAAGAGAACTCATCCAGAATGATTCCACAAACAAGGAAATTTGCTAGATCCGTGAACTATGGCACCTCCTTCATTGAAATAGTCAAGAGTTGCTCATCGGGGAAGGAGTCATTGATTTCAAGGCCATCACGCGGCCTCCCTTCCTCCTCCAAACGAGACAAGGGGTTCGCCGCTTGATTTCCACTCCCTTTTCTATCTTGGATGTCAATATCAAACTCTTGAAACAAAATATCCCATATCATCAACCGAGATTTGGAATCTTTCTTGCTCATAAGATAACGAAGTGCCTCATGCTCCGTGTGGACAATAACTTTCGCACCCATCAAGGACATGCAGAACTTCTCAATTGCAAACGCAATGGCAATGAGCTCTTTCTTCATAACGGTATAGTTGACTTGGGCACTATTCATGGTCTTACTAGCATAGTAGACCAGATGAAAAATCTTGTTGACGCATTGCCCCAAAACTGCCCCAACCGCTACATCACTATCATCACACATGAGTTCAAAGGGGACACTCTAATTTGGAGCGGTGATGATGGGAGTGGTTGTCAACTTTAAACTTGAACAATTCAAAGGCTCTCATGCAATCATCATTGAAGTTAAACTTAGCATTTTTCTCAATAAGCATGCACAAGGGGTTCACCTCCTAAGAGACATCTTTGATGAAACGCAAGTAAAACCCCGCGTGGCCTAAGAAACTGTGCACACCTTTCACCGAAGTTGGAGGTGAAATTTTAGAAATCACCTCAATCTTTGCCTTGTAGACTTCAATTCCATTCTTTGAGATTTTGTGGCCAAGGACAATGCCTTCATTGACCATGAAATGACACTTCTCTCAATTGAGCACCAAATTCGTTTCTTCACATCTTGCCAACACTTTATCTAAATTTGCAAGACAATCATAAAAGGAATCCCCAACCACCGAGAAGTCATCCATCAAAACTTCAAGGTAATCCTCCACCATTTCCGTGAAGATAGCCATCATACACCTTTAAAACGTCGCCGGTACACAAACCAAATGGCATCCTCTTGAAGGCAAAAGTACCATAGGGACATGTAAAGGTTGTTTTCTCTTGATCCTACGGAGAAATAAGGATTTGGTTGTAGCCCGAATACCCATAAAGAAAGCAATAGAAAGCACGACCGGCCAACCTATCGAGCATTTGGTCGAGGAAGGGAAGTGGAAAATGATCTGTCACGACCCAAAATCCAACTAGTCGTGATGGCACCTAACCTTACCCTCTAGGTAAGCCAATTAACAACAATCCGATTCAATTAATATTTAACTAACTCTAATACACTCCCCAATGAGTGGTAGTACAAATTACGAGTTTCTAAGATTAGAATTTACAAAGCTGGTAAGAACAAATACATCATCTCTTCAAAATGTACATAAATATATGAACAAATTAATAATTCTGGAGCTACCAAAAATAAGAGGGAGCTATGACCGGATCGCAGGTACATCTTCCATGTCAGCTCCGGCCATGCACAACACATCAACATCAGGAATCTGCACGCAAGGTGCAAAAATATAGTATGAGTACAACCGACCCCATGTACTCAATAAGTAATAAACCTAACCTTAGGTTGAAAGTAGTGACGAGCGTGTACCAAGGTCAGAGTCCACACCAATAACCAATAATATTTCATAACAATACAATTTAAAGCAACACAAGTTATAACTCAACAATAGAATACTCAGCTCGTATACAATTCTGGAAAATAAACATTTTCTTTTCAAGTATAACAGTAAAACTCAAATCTTTTGCCAAAAATCACTGAAAATATGAGTAAGTCTGAAATCTGTAATTTTTCTTAAAACTTTTAACGACAGATAATAAATCTCATTATCAGATGGATTGAGGAAAAATACTTCTCTATGCCTACATATCAAGTATGCATGTATAATGCAATGCAACACAATGATGAACTAATGTAGTCAAAATCTCAGAATACTCAATCTCACTGTCTCGCATTTCCACTCATCACGCTTAATTATCCGCACACTTAGCGCTCGGCACTATACAGGGCAGATCCAGCCCAAATATAAATGACAACTTGCACACAGTCACTTAGTATTGTATATGGCCAATCTAGCCCAGGGAAGATCCATCCCAAATATATATACATAATAACTGTCATTCAGTCACTCAGTACTGTATAGGGCTAATCCAGCTCAGGGAACTCCATCCCAAATATAAATAAATAAATAAGGCAAATCCATGCCCTGGGAAATTCATCCCAAATATAAATAAATAAATAAGGCAACTCCATGCCCTGGGAAGTCCATCCCAAATATAATGTTATCTGCGCTCATTGTGGGGGGTGCAGACTCCGGAGGGGCTCCTTGAGCCCTAGCTCTATAATAAGCCAATCTGGCATGCTGCAACGTGCAGTTCGTTCCCATAATAATAAAGCTTATAAGGCCTACTGCGGCATGTAGCCCAATCCATATAATAATAAAGTCTATAAAACCAATATGGCCTGCTGCGGAGTGCAGCCCGATCCTATAATTATCCTCAAAATCAGGCCCTCGACCTTACTCAGTCATCAATCTCTCTAGTCTCTCGGGCTTGCAATTCCATGAAACTAGCCAGAAATAATGATATGATATATCAATAAATAACAACAGAGACTAAGATATGTTATATAATGAATGTATATGACTGAGTAAGAAACTAGAATTTAAACAAATAATTCAGCATCAACATGACCTCTGTGGGTCTCAATAATACCGGCATATAGCCTCAGCATAATATTTAACATGATTCTCAGCCTAATTACTCTAACACATGAAAGTACATGGAAAATACCAAGATTGTTTGACTACACAATTTCACGGAATCAATTACGTCACATTTTCTACGGTTCATGCCCATGCGCCCGTCACCTAGCATGTGCTTCATGTCCAAACAAATCACATAACATGTATATCCAGGGTTCATACCCTCATCTCCAAGTTTAGAAATGTTACTTACCTCAAAACGTGCAATTCTTTATTCCAATAGGCCTTTGCCTTGCGAATTGGCCTCTGAATGCCTCGTATCTTGTCACAAATAATTCGATACAATCAACACGGGGTGTAGGAATCAATTTCATATAAAAATGCTAATTTTTCCAATAAAAATCGAAATTCAACTCAAAAATAATAGTGGGTCCCACGTCTTGGAACTTGATGAAACTCATAAAATCGGACAACCTGATTTAATTACGAGTCCAACCATACTAATTTCATTCAAATCTGACTCCGAATTAGTGTTCAAAGCTCGAAAATTCATTTTATGGAATTGTAGAAAATTCCTCCGATTTCTCTTGAAAAATCAATAATCTAATGCCGAAAACGAAGATTAATTCATGAAATATAATCACAAGGGAGTCAAGAACGCTTACCATAAGTTGTGTGGTGAAATTTGCCTCTGAAAATCGCCCAAACCGAGCTCCCCAA